>NC_056725.1:1070206067-1070293567 GCF_019279795.1 Protopterus annectens
ACATATGTCCCCACGATTCCCTATCAGAAGCCTGAAACACTATAAGCCTGAAAATCAAAATCCTGAAAACTATAGACTGAAAGTTCAAAATCCTGAAAGACCAAAATCCTGAAACTCAAAATCCTGAAAACACAAAATGGACATACTGACGTCATTGTGGCTTTGCTATTGTTAGCCCTGTGGTGTTGGGTCATGCGTTGGGTTCAGGTAAGTGTGCGGTTGGTTTTATGTTAGGGTTAGGGGCGGTTTAAGTGAGTTAGGGTTAGGGCGCAGGTTAGGCATGTATGCAATAGTGACAAATATTGGGGTTAGGGGCGGTTTAATCGAGTTAGGGTTAGGGCGCGGGTCAGGTGAGTGTGCGATAGTGACGGACCTTAGGGTTAGGGTTAGGGTCTGGGTCAGTTGGTAGACATTAGTGTCTTTATAGTGACATATTAGCATTATTTGTGTTTTCAGGATTTTGAGTTTCAGTCTATAGTTTTCAGGATTTTGATTTTCAGGCTTATAGTGTTTCAGGCTTCTGATAGGGAACCGTCCCCACACACAGATATAGACAGACAGATAGACACTTTTCTATGGTTGCCATTAAAGAAAATTAATCTGTTTCAAAATATTGCTTGCATTATATGCATGTATGGGTATATGCATGTATGCACATGCACATATATTTATATATGTGTATGCCTGTGTGCAGGAGGTCTGTCTATGAAGTGTAGTACAATCCTTCTGAAGAAGTCCATTTCCTGTTCTGGAGTGTAGTCTAACAATTGGCTAATTATCACTTCCGAGCAGTTAAAAAAAAAAAAAACAACAACTTGTGTGTATGGACGAATAACAGCACCTAATGCATGCCAAAGTCCATGTTAATTTAAATAAGTCATTTGCATTTATGACATTTAAACATAAATTTCATGCTAGACAAATATAAACAATTACAAAGTATCCATAAATCCCATTATCTAAACTAGTTCTAAAATTATCTGTGAAATCTAAAAATAAGTAATATAACAAACTGTTATTATTATTAGAAGAAGACCTCTTTAAACTATTTCTTGCAGGTAGAGATAAAGTACAATTTTTGAAATAAAAGGTTGGCCCATTCGTTTCAGGTTGGTGTCAATTACATGTGACATTTGCCACCAACGGTAGAATGATAGCCCTTGAGTCAGGGGTTCTGGGTAATATGGAGGTACAGGTCTAAGTGTTAGAAGCTTATCTTCCTTTTGAAAGTGTGAGGAACTCTCATTTGAAACTTTGTTTTCTTCTGACATTTGAAAAGGGGTGATTGTGATAGGCTCATACCTATAGTAGGAGAATGTTACATAGATACAGCACTTTATATTCAGACTGCTGCATACTTAGATCTGGGCTAGCTAAAAGGATAGGATTAAAGAACAAGGCCTTTACTGCCATATTATGGCAAATATTTTTCCTTACTACCCTTGGACATTTGCTTCATATGATAAGCAAATGAGATGCCTTGGAAAATTGCTGAAGTTACAAGTCCATGTGCTGTGGGTATGATAAAATATTGCATAAAATACAGATTCTGTGGTAATGTTATCTTTCTTTGTTGCAGTCAATAACCATGTCTCTTCCACAGTGTTACTTACACATATAGGCCAAATAACTAAGGCAGTCATCTGGTACACTTAAACCCTTAGAGTCTTCCTGTGAAGTTGTTGAGTTTATGACTTTTTGTACATTTTGTACTGTTATTAAACAAATATAATTTGTACATTAACGCTAGTCCAATCTTTTAAGTCTCTGTTAGTACAGTTAAAAAGGCACCATTTCCACTGAATGTCATGGTTATCTTCATTGGAATTTCAGTCTGACAAAACACCTATTCATTCATGTGCAATATTTAGACATTTTTTTAAAAATAGTATAGCAATAAAAAATAGTATCTTATTTCAACATTGTGTAAGTTTCGTAAAATAAAGAAGAAAATGAACATAATGGATGTAAAATCAGTGCATTGCTTTGGATACATGGTATCTATCAATCTATCTATCTATCTATCTATCTATCTATCTATCTATCTATCTATCTATCTATCAATTATTGACCTGGTTGGTCCCATTAGACTAGTAGCCTCTTTTAAGGGGAGATCCATAGTGGTATTTGTAATACTAGGGAAACTTTCTGTTTTTATTTTCTTTAAAAAGATGCCAATACATATGTGACTAGAGACATGGTTCTGAAACATATTGTGCACTACTTAAACCAGTGTAAAGTGTGACAATGTGGGGTAATGACAGCTATGCCAGGAGAAGTAGGGCAGTGGATGTGTGACATATGCCAGCAGAGCTAGTTGGTATTTAGTAAAGAAGTATATGGTTATTTGAATATCAAACTGATTTGTACAGATGTTTGTTTTGAAAATGGATTTGTAAAGTTATTTGTGTCAAAAAATGTACCATCAGTGGGTCTTGACTGTATTGTAACTGAATTAAATAGATGTATGTTAACAGAGGATACTTGAAGAGAAGAGGTTAAGCTCAGGTCCAGATAACTTTGGAAAATAGTGAAAAAATAAATGAATGGGCCTAGGCCATAAAGATGTTACCTCGCAGTTTTGAATGAAGCCAGAGATGCGATGTCTGTAAGAAGCATGGTCTGTTGGTCTCTTTAGGAGCAGTTGAAGTTTGTAAATGTTTTATGACTTACAGAAGGTGCACCATATCCAAGCAATGCTCTTGTGTGGATATTATTGACATGTAGGTGCTAAATCCTGGCAGTTTCTAGCAATGGGGGGTTGCATGGGAACCAGAAGTCAGATAATCTGATGTACATATTTGATGCCATTCTGTACAGAAATAATGTTTTAATACAAGGTCTGAGAGAAGTCTCAGGGCAGTCTGTTTCTTGGAACCTGACATATAATGATCTCTCCCCTACTTCATATTGTCTTGCTGTATTATGTAAGCAGGAACAGTAATTCTCTAGATCAGCCAGGAAAATGTAGTGTGAATAGTTAAGTATTGTTTTCCTGCAACTGTGTGAATATTTCCAGCTGTGTTATTTTTGATATTTCCTACGACTGAACCTCTAGTATTCACTGTAAATAAATATTTTGTATTTTCATATTCTTTTATTATTTATTATTAAATATATTTAAACTTTTCATTGTGACTGGTCCTTTAGAGAATATTTTAGCCTTTGAGAGTACTTATATCATTTGGTGACACTGTGGCCACTAATGAAGCCTGGCTGTTTGGTCAACATTACCATTTGTATTAATATTAATTTCACTCAGTATAACTGGGTACCCTTGAAAGAAAGAGCCTTAGGTAGCTGGCTATGTAGTGTTTGGTGGCAGTGACAACTATAGTCTGGGCAGAAGGAGGCCCAGCAGGTAAATCTGTGCCAACCTTTCCGAGGTGTGTATGTGTGTGTGTGTGTGTGTGTGTGTGTGTGTGTGTGTGTGTGTGTGTGTGTGTGCGTGTTATCAATTCTTAGCTTGCTATTGGATGCTCTATATTTCCCATAAGGGTCATAAGAAATCCAAAATACACTCTATGAAATATCCATAAAGAAAAATAATTTAGCAAAGGATGATTTCAATTATCTATTAATAAATTGGTTTACCTAAACCACAAACATCGGGCATGCCCAAAGACTCACAGACCTAAAAAACTTATAATTTTTTAAAAAATACAGCAAACCAGCCCATGTAGCAAAATATTCAAGACCTTGTCCTTACCAGCATTAGCCCTCACATGTAATTCTCCTATAACATGTCCACATCTCCATCACTAAATAAATTTAGGCACAAACCAGTCACCTTCTCATTTAATGTCTTTGAGAACACACCAGTGAAAATTTTTTTGAAGTCAAGGATTTCAAACTAACAAAGTGCTCACAAACTATGATGAGCTGTTTAAGTTTGTTGGTAATAGCAAAAGTTAACATTCAGCCTCAGCTGCTACCTCTGCAGTGGAGTTTTTCTTTCACCTGGAAAACTGCACAGACCTGAAAGTCTCTACAAAAGCAGGAGTAACAGAACATTCAAAAAACAAACCACTCTGGTGATCTAACGGTATAAACAAACACTATAACAAAAAATAGACTACTTAAGTCCTATACCAAATCTAAATCCACCTACATTAAAGAATGTATCCAAAGTATCAAAAAAGAACTAAAAGCTACTATCATGAATATCAATACATTATGCAAATACAAACTAGCATTGTTCTATAATTACACCAGAAAGATAAGAAACACCAAAAGCAGTGTTCTTCAGTAATCCAAAATGGTGCCACCCACATAAGCTTAGTGCCAACTTTACCCTGTCATGATAAATTGGCATTTCCTTGAATTCCTTATACCCCCTAAAGTTATAAAGGAACATGTCCAAACCGTGCTTTCAAAACTGAAAAATGACAATTGTATGGGCTCAGACAATTTACATGGATGCTTAATAAATAAAGCCTACCTTGAACTTGTTTAACTTAAAGCTTAGTCATAGTGTATATCCTTGAAATATAGAATAATGGTTTTGTAATGGCCCTTCATAAGGAATGCTCCACCACTTACCACAGAAAAAAATAGATCCATCATCTAAACTAGGCTAATCTGCAAGGCCATGGAATACATCATTACTGACTTCATAAACTGAAACATCAAAATCTCATACATCTAAAGCCAAAGCAGTTTGGATTCGTCAAATGGAGTTCTTGTGTACTTAATTTAGTAAACTTCATCAAATGGTCACAGAGGCAATGGAATGCATTGTGGTCAGTAGGTCAGCCTATCAGAATCTAGTCAAGGGATTTGATACCAATCCTGTACTAGTATTGTTAGTAAACTAAGAGAATTAAATTCATATACTTCCTTGGTAAAGTGAATAGGAAAATTACTGAAAGAACTCACATAGTAAAAGCAGCAGGTGCCTTCTCAGTATGAAATAAAGTAACTAATGGTGAACTGTAAAGCTCAAGGGTGAGACCACTCCTTTTTTAGCATATACTTGTCTGACATCCAGATGATATACTCAGACCTATAGCTAATGAAGTTTGTCAGTGACTGCAAGCTGGATTTTTCTGTCCAGTACCCCTTGGTATGGTATCACTACAGTAAGAGCTAATCCCTACAATCTAATGGGGTACTGAAAACTGCTAAAATGCAAAGAAGTGCAGTCTTGTTATAGCTGGTAAAAGGTCTGTCATCCTCAGCTTACAATATGCCCTGTATCCCACTCCAAACTGATACAGTAGTCAGGGTTATTGGCACTTGTTTGACAACTCCCTCTCTTTTGACCACAAAGTAGCATATTTAATCTGAAAATCAATCTATGCAATTCAACTGATATCTAAATACATCTTACCTAAGTTGAACAATGTTAACATCCCTCTTTACTCTGCACTTATTGCACCAGTTTTACAGTACAATGCCCCATTTGTTATGCACCTGTCCAGACCCAGCACAGCCCGATAGACCCCACATTACAGACCTAAACTCCATTGCCTATCAAGATGTGATAGAAACTCTATCTCTATACATGGTTGCTTACATGAAGATTAATGTATTGGATTCTGTACCATTAGAAAAACACCCCTTCTTGATCTGTTGCATATCTGTAAGGTGAACACCTCCACAAACATTAGAGCTAAGGATCTCAAACTCCATCCAAATATATATGTGTTTATGTGTGATGTGTAATGTGTGTGTGTGTGTGTGTGTGTGTGTGTGTGTGTGTGTGTGTGTGTGTGTGTGTGTGTGTGTGTGTGTGTGTGTGTGTGTGTGTGTGTGAAATACATTTAGAATCTTGAAGGATGAAAACATTGACGCAGAAGGTCATAATACCAAACAACCTGAAAAGCAAAGCAAATAACATGTCACCTGATAACATGACTTGTAAAACAGACAATGTATTCTCTCTTATCTCTTACATCTTCAAACATACAGTAGAGATAAAGTTGAGAATGTCTCTCATCCAGCAGCAATGGAAGACTGAATGACAAAGACCATGTTTAATGAAATATCACTGAATCTAATATGCAAGCTACTGAATTATAAGGTTGTAGTGCAACACTAAGAAGTCTTTGTACACTAATTCAGCCATATGAGTAAAGTTTTGAGATGCCAGTATACGGTAGAGGAGAAATAATCTTAAATTGGTGTGTTTCTGGGAGAGGTGTTGGCTTCCTTGGGACATTGACTCTCCAAGGTGCTTAATGCCTGGCATCACCATTCTTTTGTTATCAAGAGAATACACAATGCACTTAAGCCACTGGCTGTAGATAATTCCAGATACTGGCAAATAATTTGTAAACATCTTTGTAGACATCAAAATTATCAAATGTGACTGAAGAAAACCTTTTCATCTACGTGGACTTTGTCCTCAGTACTCTGAAAAATAGAACATTCTGTATTCTGGTAGACAGTTTTGTTTTATGAATAGAATGACTTGTAGAATTACTCTTTTCTTTGCTGGAGTCAGTTTAGACATATTTCATGCTATCTTATTTGGCAGTTTGTCATGCAGCTTTAAGACTATGTACTGTTTCATCAGTCCTTTATAGCAGTCCTGGATTTTATTCTCACATCCTGTCATGTGTGTTTGAGCAAGTTAATTAAGTGGACAAGGGAAAATTACATGCAAATGCAACCTGGAACAGCAAGCAAGTTTTGAAAAGCTGGAATAGAAGGTTGTGTCTTTTCTGTAGTGAGCATTTCACTACACTGTGACTGCATAGGCCATGCATTGATCTCATTGTGGAGTCAGAGAGAAGGGAGAAGTGATGTTACATTTTTGAGGCCTTGAAGAAGCGTGCAGTCATTTGTCAACACATTGGGGTGCATGGAATGGGACTTGACAACCTACAAAAAAAAAATGTTTTGTGTGTGTTGTGCAAATTAAGGAGTTTTTATTAGAGACTGTCCTCTCCCTAAGATTTAAACATTTTAGTTTATATAAACTGTGAATCAGCTAAACAATGCACACATCTTCCCATATCTCTCCTGAGGAAAAGATCTATATGGTACAGTGCATTGCAGAAAGATTACAAAATCAATTAAATTTGGTGCATTTACTGTTTCTAAGGAGTTACCCATCCATGCAGTGAAAAGTATGTGCTGCGGTGGTGGTGCTGCAGTAGCGTTGTCGCCTCACAGTAAGACGTCCTGTTCGATTCTCAGCTAGAGCGTCTTCTGTGTGGAGACATCCGTGAATGGGCATACCTTCGTTGAAAGTTGTGCGTCAGGGCCGGTAACTCAGCACGTAAAAATCTACTGCCAATCATTAGCGGACCGGAATTCCGCTGTGGCGACCCCTAACCGGGAAAAGCTGAAAGACACAACAACATTTCCAGAAAATTAGTTTGCCCAACTCTTCATGTCAAATATCTCATTACAAAATGAACTTGAGGTGCTGACATCTGAAGAAGCCTCACATGCAGACAAATCAGTCTCACTCTAGGATTTTGCCTTCTTTGCCAGAAACAAATCAGAAGAAGGAGGCACAATGTCTTGCAGTGCACTTTGTTTGGCTTATCTTGACCTTGGCAAACATAGTACATATGGGCACATACAAGCTCATGAATCCTGACCTATTTCATCAAGGATGTCACCTACCTCTCTATCTTTGCTGCTGATATTGTTGCCGTTGATGTTTTGGTTCTGCCAACAGAATACTAAACTGTAAGTACACCTATCCAAAGTTAATGTATGAAATCAGCACATCTCACTGCAGCACTACCATTTTAGTTCTATTACTCTCAAAACTGTTTTGAGGGAAGCAGCTTCTTGTAGGTTTGTGTATGGTTGCTTCAGAAACACCACACATCATGCCAAGATTGATCATTTGTATTATTCTTTGTGCTTATATATATATATATATATATATATATATATATATATATATATATATATATATATATATATATATATATATATATTATTTATTTATTTTTTTTTATTTCATTGAAATCAGTCCTAATGCCCATATCAAGCGACATTGTTAAAAAGATATGCTCAAGTATAATGTGCATGTTGCATCTCTTCAAAGAAGTTATGTTAGGGGAAAATGTTTCTAGATGTCTGCTAAAGTTTTGTGCTAGTCTGCATTCTAAAAGTTTATAATGCTAATCTCCATACAGTGCCTTGATTTTAATCAACCTTAATCTTGGCTGCAGACTTGTAACAAACAAAATGATGCTAGAAAAAATGTGGTATTTGGCTTGCTTTATCACCTCCACCTCTGAAGGCTAGTAAATAGTAGGTTTAGTCTATCATCTCAAATACAGCACACCTGAGATCTTTACTATTTATTTCATAAACTTTAGTAAAATTACTCAAATAAGAACCCCAATTTTGCTGTGGGTTATTTTATACTAGTAATTCATTCTTTAATGGACTATGGCTCACCAAGTACTGAAGGGCCTGTAGAAACAAAAAAAGTGGCATTGCAGACAGTGTTTGACTGTTGCATAATGGACATGTGACACATCTGGAATCCCACAGAATGGGATATACCATTGTCTTCTGCTTATTGTTAAATGATAGCAAACTGATAACTATTTATCATCAGGAGGATCTACTATAAAGATATAAAATAAATGATTCATTCTGTCCTTTTAAATACTATAAAGCAAAGGGGATTTATATGGAAGGGGTGCCTGATTAATGCATGAGGACTATAACCATGATCTTCAGAAATGTAGAGCTTCAACTGTAAATGGTCAAGACTGGAACACCCCCCTCTCAATCTGAGATAAATAACCACAGAGCTAGAATATACAACAGCATACCCACGCAAACGTTTAACTGTGAGTTTTGGAGCTCTTCTCTATAAATCAGTTCATGTTTCAAAGAGTTCAGACTCCTATTATCATGATTCACACTTCAGATGAGGAACACAAACTTACTCTTATGCCCAGTGAATAAAGGTCCTCGGTAGATGGAACCCCTTGAAGTTAAGAGAACAAAAGCTAGCAGCTTGACAAAAAAAGGGAGATTATTTAAAACACGCTTATAGATATCTTAACCCCTAAAATCTGGTAAGAATTGCTGAAGTGAGAGTTAATTGCTGTAATTATGTGAAGGCTATTGCTATTAGCAAACAAGACAAGTTTATCCCCAAGCTGAGATGTCAGCTGCCAGCTGAATAAAAGTGACCTAGACTCACTAGATTTAAGTATATAGAACTAGTGAAGGTGTGTATGGGTCCCATAAAGCCATGAGAATAGCAAAGCTAAACCAAGAATAGGTTCACCTATACAATGTTGGGATGCTGCATTAGACAATAAACCTGGCAAAGATCTGACCATTATGTTTAAACAAAAGAAGATTATCATGTTTTTAATTCAGTGGTACTGGATCTCTTTCTCTGAGAGATTCATGGGGTATTATGCATTCTAAGACCTTTATAAGGGCTTTATAAAGACAACATATTCCGAACAGAGGATTGAGGGTAAAACCTAGAGATCGTCTTTTGGGAAAATCAATTCACTAACATTGATATAGTGCAAACAGAGTCCTTATAATCTTGCTTATCTCCAAGCAAGGTCACTAGAGCTATTCAGACTACACAGAAAGGCAAAACTTAGCACCACTTGGCTTTAATGGTAAAATCTTCCATAGATTTGAACCTCATCTGGACTGACAGCACTCTATAAGAATATACAAGCTACAGTTATCATCTACCCTTCCTCTTTCTTGGTCATCATAATTAGTCCACAACAAAGAAAGGGATGCTTCAACTGTCATAAAATACAAGCCTACATCTCCTGGCCCCTGTCCGGTTTGGCAACTACTTCTCAGAAGTCCAGGCCAACACAGAAGGACTCTGGCCAACCAAGTTTCTGATAACTGCAAGCTAGAAGTCATTATCAACTCTCCAAGTGATGCAGAAATCCGACAAAAGGGCCTCTCTGAGACCAACGACTGGTGTCGGAACCATGGCCTGTAGCTTAATGCCAAAAAATGCATTATCATCCCCTTTGGAAAAAACTGAGTTCCCACGAATTACCACATTGATGGGAGCTCACTGAATACTAAAGGGACCATAAAAGATCTGGGCACCCAAGTTGACGGCCACCTCACCTTCGACCACCACATTGCCACTGTGATCAGAAAGTCCTTCTACGTGGCACATCTTATAACCAAAGGTTTCACATCCAGGAAGAAAGAGGTCATCATCCCTCTCTACTCATCCCTCCTCAGACCAATCATCAAATATAATGCCCCATTTGGCATGTACCTGACCAGACACCTACAACAGCTGAAAAGGCCACAAAAGTAGCTCACAAAAAGGATCCTAGGACTTAAACAAATGTCCTACATGGACAGACTCAAGAAACTTCAGCTGTTCTTAGTCTCTTATCGTCTACTTAGAGGTGATCTCTTCTTGACTTACAAAGCCATGTCAGACCCAGCCCTACTTGAAATTCTACACCTAAAGAAATACCACTCCCCCTTGCAACATGCTCCAGAGATCACAACCTCATTACTGCAATTAACAGAACATGCTAGAGGGACAGGTTCATCTCCCAAAGACTGCCCATACTCTGGAATAAGCTTCCCATTCATATCAAGCAGAGCACCTCGCTGGTCCTCGTCAAGAGAAATCTTGATGAGTGGAAGTGTAACAGAAAGTTCACCCCAGGGGTCACTCCAGTTGCCCTACTGGATAGGGGCACTGTGAACTAACATTGGCTGGCACAGTGCCTGGGCAATTCTTTTGGGTTAGGCTTGTAAAGGCTCCAGGGCCTTAGCCTAGTACACACCTAAGAACCTATGAACCTATGAACAAAAGTTGTACATAGTTACCAGCTGCTCCAATGTAATAGTTGAAGGTACTGCTCATTAGTGTTATCAGATTTCACAGGGACGATTTCTCTGGACCCAGAATAATTAGTCCTATTCTCTAGCTGGAAACATATATTATTATTATTATTTTTTTTTTTTTGAAAAAAGTTCTCCTACTTATTCATATAAGATATGTGACATCAGAGAGCAGATGTCAGGGTATAGTAAACATGACTTTGTAGAAAGTGCACTGATGACCAGGTAAACAATAACCTACATCTTGAAAATGCAATAAGGTCTACTATTTTACTATTGGAAGAAAGACTGCACCAGCCATGATATGTGTTTGCAGATAATGATGTGTGGCTCACACTATCTCATCCTTTGATCTTTAGGTTGCCATACAAAATCCGAATATGAATCAGGCTAATTACAGCTTCTGCTAGAAAAGATATTGCTTCATTGAAGACCCTTTTTGTTTTAACTTAATGTCTATGTTCATCCATCCATCCCTGGAAATTTAGGAGTAAAAGGCATATGATCTAATTGAGCCTCCTGGAGGGTGAGAGTTGAGTAGTAGAGATGGTGCCATCACCCATCTCAAGGAATCTGTTTCTTTTCTTTTTTGTTTAATTATTATTCTGCTTTTATCCCTAGGCCCTAACCCTGCACCCATCACTCACTTTTGCATATGCAAAGGTCCACTGTGCCTTTTTCTTTGAGAGTGCATGTTGTCACACATACCCTATGAAGTCAACTGAATATATAAATCTTATCAAGGTGAAGTACATGTCTCTATCCATACCTTGCATACCAAGCATCTCTCTCACTAGTTGGTGCTGGCATTGCAGATAACCAGATCACTTCTGTCAGCTAAGATGGGCAAGCAAACATTGGTAACTTATTCCTAGCCCTCTACCATCTGCTTCTCAACCTCACAAATTGGTAAAAAAATGTCATATAGGTCAGAAGCAGAACTTTTATCATGCTGTGTCATTCACTGTGCAACTCTTCCAAATCAATCACTTTTTTCTGAGGGTTTTTCTTCACTGATGCCCGCTGACCATCAGAACAACTGACATTAAACCACAACATTCATTGCTCCTTTAATAAATACTTTTGAGTATTGTAAAAAAAAATGAGTTAAATGATACTTAAAAGACATAGCTAGTAAACGTTAGGGTCATACTCTAAACTGGTTTGACAACTGACCAAATCATTTCTGCCATACATTGTACATTATTACAGGATCACAGCATATGATCAAAATCAGCAGACAGGAGGCTACATCTTCAGCTGTTTCTACTAATTAGCACCAGCAAACATTTTCTTTATGACTTTAGGAGTGAAATGGGTGTTATGCCACTGATAATCCAGGTCTATATTAGAACATCGAAGTTTCAGAACTTCGAATGTTCTAATATCGCCACCTAGTAACCAAAAACCGATAACATCGACAATTTAGAACAGCAAATTTTTTCCCTAGGAAAAAAATTGCTGTTCCAAAACACATACACACAACACAAACACAAACAGCCATCCACACACATACACCTAAAATCTTACATCTAAACCTACACTAAACTGTACATACACCACTATCTACCCACTTACCTTAACCCAAACCCTAACCCTAAGGTCCGTCACTATCACACACACACACACCTCACCCATGCCCTAACCCTAACTCACCTACCTCACCCTAACCCCCATGTCCACACATTCGCACACTTACCTGACCT
Source organism: Protopterus annectens (assembly GCF_019279795.1). NCBI lineage: Eukaryota > Metazoa > Chordata > Ceratodontiformes > Protopteridae > Protopterus > Protopterus annectens. The sequence goes on from NC_056725.1 coordinate 1,070,218,565, forward strand.
GCGACCTAACCCTAACTCACCTAACCCGCCCTAACCCTCACGTCCACACAATTGTACACTTACCTGCACCCAACCCGTAACTTTCCACCGCAGAGCTGAAAATAGTGAAACGACAGGAACGGACAACCGGATTCTTTCCCTAGGAAAGAATTTGGTTATCTGAAACTTTGCTATTTTCAGTTTTGCTTATTAGGTGTTGATATTAGAACATTCGAAGTTCTGAAATTTCGATGTTCTAATATATACCCTGATAATCCTCTAGAGTACAAATGTAAATTATTTCCTTTAAAGGTTGCTTAATACAAATAAATAGTAGGACAATTTGGAAATACATTTGAAATAATATTAAAACCATAGTCTGGTTTGTCTGTATATAACTTCACATAGATCTTGCAGTTTATGCTTACCTTTAAAATCTGTCTTGCTGCCTGGAAAATGATAACAAATTTTCACATGGGGCACACGGAGAAAATTTACTAAGGGGAAGACACTGTTAGTCTTCCACCAGTACTGGGTTATGTAGCTATGCTTTCTGAGGATCTCATTGGCAACAGGTTTTGTAAGAACCCATGAAGCTATAAGAACCAAATTTTCATTATTTATCTATGAGATAATCTATCAAATCACTGGATCATTTGTGTAGATCAATGTGTGCGTATTTACCTTTTAAAAGCTATCCAAGGGCTTGCACAAGTGTATAAATATTGAGCAGATGCAAGTCTGGCTGCCATTTTGTAGTAAGCTGTTGATATGTAAGCGTGTATGTTTGTATGGTCTGTCTGTAAACTAGTTTGTTTATATTTTATGATGTTGCTATCAATGCTGATGTGTTTCTATGCATTAAAGCATTTAAATAAAATACCCTGCTTGCTTGTCATCTATATTAGAAAGGGACGAGCAACATGGTGTCAGAAGTGGGATCTTTAAAAGGACATGCAACCAGGATGGGATCCAGATTATTCAGTTTGAGTTCGATAGGCACTGAGTTGAAACTGGAGGAATACAGAGGAGTGAATCATCCCTACATCATACATACTTCACAAAACAGGTCAGAAATGAATTTCAGATTTTAAAACTTGTTCAGCACTGTTTCTTATTCACAAAATAGGAAATGAGACACACAGCATCCTCTAAATGATATTCACATAAACCGATATGTCCAATACTGATAAAAATATTCTAATTACTATGGAAAATGTTTGAAATAAAGTCTAAATTGCACAAAATGAATACAAGAGGAAATGACTACATTTTTGCTAAGCACATATTTTTTTATATTAATCAAATATATCCAAGCTATCAGAAGAGTATAATCTGTCTGTATGCTTGTGCAGTATTACAGTAAAGTTATTTCATAAAATCTAGCCATTTCAGAGGATATTTTGCAAAGTACAGTATTACAGAGCATATTTCACAAAGTAAAGTATTTCAAAGAGTTTATTGTGCATTTTTATGCTGTTACAAGCTCATGAAATAGTTTGATCATACATAATTACAAGGGCCATATTTTCAGTGTTTGTGCATACTTTGTGAGCATGGCAGATGGATTTTGAAAACCCAGTGCACTTGTGTTTGACAGTAATGCTGCAAAAAACTGGAGGGATATTTGAGCAAGAATACAGTATTTTCATATAGGCTGCATTTTCTGATGAAGATGACCATACAAAGGTATTTATTCTGCTTAATTTAGCTGGGTCAGAAGTCATTGAAAAGGAGCATTAATTTGTGTATGCACCTGCTATCTATGCAGGAGAGGGGGAAAACTATTATATTGTTGCACCGGCTGAGTCAAGGGAGGACCATGACTTGAAACGTAAATTCAAAGAAATGTGTAACCCCCCCCCCCCCCAGACAAATGTTACAATGGAAGGGCACTTATTTTATACAAGAGATCAAAAGCCGGATGAAACTTTTGCAGCATATATAACTGACTTGAGGAATAAGGCTAAAACATGCAGATTTAGTGATTTAAGGGATGAGTTGATAAAAGACAGACTTATGTGTGGTATTAAAGATGATGCGGTGAAAAAGATTTTTGCTTTGTGACAGCGATTTAACTTTGAATAAGGCCATTGAGAGTTGTCAGATATATGAGTTCACAAAAAAGCACACAAATATGCTTATAAATAAGAATAGCTCTAGAAGGAACAGTGACAAAGCTCATGTTGATAGTATGTAGCATATGGTTAAAAGTAACAGGGCTAAGCCACATGGCAGCAACTGTACCCACTGCAGCAGTCACTGATAAACTCCAGAGCTTTCCAGCAAATTCCAGAGTTCACAAAGTCTCAGTGAATCATAAGAGTGAGTCAGCAAACTCAAAGCATGGTTCCCAACCTAGTTTCATTGCCAGATGTCATAACTGTGCTGGAAATCATGAATCTAAAAGGGAGAAATGTTTAACTTTTTGTCAGCAATGCCACAAATGCAATAAATGGAATAATTTCAAGAGGTTTTGTAAATCAAAAGGCCCTCATTGTTTTATTAAAAGGGAACATTTCAAGAAACGAGTTGATAAATTAGAGAGCTGGAACCCTACTCTTTATGTTGATGGTGTGTCCGTGCCTCATGTCAGTTAATGCAGTAGATTTAAGGACACAGAATAAATTATTTTGTACTGTTCGGATAAATGGAAAACCCACAGAGCTCAAAGTTGACACAGGTTCCAAGTGCAATGTTATGTCAGCAGAAACATTTACTAGAGTATGTCCTGGTGAAAGGCTTGATTTGGCGAGGTGTGCAAAGCTTGTTGCTTATGGTCGTGAAGAAATTCAAACTGAAGCCTCAGTAGTACTTTCATGTTACTCTGCTCAAAGATGTTATGACTTGTTATTTTATGTGGTCAATTGGCACATCCAGTCATTATTAGGGTTCAAAGACAGTTTGAAAATGGGACTGCTGTCATTTAATAAGGAAGTCCACCAAGTCAACTTGAAGGCCACTACTCTAATTTCACCCATTTCATTTTTTTCTACCTATGCTGATCTTTTCAAAGACAAATTAGGGAATCCTCCAGTTGTGTACTCCATGAAGTTAGATCCAGATGTCAGTCCAGTTATCAGGCCAGCATCAAAAGTTCCAATAGCCATGCAGGACAGAGTCAAAGCTGAGCTAGGTAAAATGGTGTGACAAGGTGTGATTTGTCCAGCTGCAGCTCCAACTGAATGGGTATCTTCCATGGTGGTAGGTCATAAGAAAAGCTCAGATGACATTTAGAACATCTATTGATCCATGAGATTTGAATAAAGCACTAAAAAAGCTTCATCACTCAATGCCCACTTGAAGACGTTGCAGCTCTGATGCCAAATGCCACTGTTTTTTTTCTGTATTAGATGCAAAGAGTTCATTTAGGCAGAGTCAGCTTGGCAAAATATCCTCATTGCTCACTACGTTCAGTACTCCATTTGGAAGGTACAGATTTTTAAGAATGCCATTTGGGATAAATTCTGCAAGTGAAGTCTTTCAATGTGCACTGGAGCAAATTATTTCTGGGTATCCTTGTGCTATTATAGTAGATGACATACTAGAAGGAGGTAATGGTGAAGTTGAGCATGAGAGAAAACTCAGAAAAGTTCTAGAAAGAGCACACCAAGTGAATCTTAAGCTCAATCCACAGAAATGGAAATTCAGGCTATAAGAAGTTACTTATATTGGTAATTTATTAACTAGTTCAGGCATACGACCAGACCCTTCTAAGCAAACAGCCATTCTTGAGATACCAGCTCCAGACAATGTTCAAGCCCTGCAACATTTTCTTGGCATGGTTAACTATCTAGGAAGTTCATTCCAGACTTGAGCCAACTTTCAGCTCCGCTTAGAGAGCTCACATTTAAAGATGTATCCTGGCCTTGGTTAGAGTAGCACCAAAGAGCATTTGATGTCCTGTAACAGAGAATTGCAGTTCACCAACTCTCAGATACTATGATGTTCACAAACCATTAACACTTTCCTGTGAGGCTTCAAAATTTGGTCTTGGTGCAGTCATTACACAAGAGGGTCAACCTATTTTTTGTGTATTGAGAACTCTTACCCAAACTGAAATGCAGTAAGCCGAGACAGAAAAAGAGCTTTTGGCAATTGTGTTTGTCTGTTTGAAGTTTCGTAATGATGTTTATGGTAGACCTTTTTAGATGGAAACAGACCACCAACCTCTAGTCACTATCTTGTGAAAGCCTATGCATTCAGCTCCAGACAGATTGCAACATATGATGTTGAGATTGTTAAAGTATAATTTCACTCTTGTCTACAAGAAAGGCAAACTTCTTTATTTTGCTGATACATTATCCAGATCACCCAGAAACACCACAGAACAGCATGAGAATGAGAACCTTGATTTTGAAGTTATGGAAGTGAGACATTTTTCTTCCACATGTCTTAATGAGCTGAGAGATCATACAGACACAGATCCAGTTTTACAGAGGCTTAACCACTTTATCAATCAAGGATGGCCATCAAAGCAATCAAGTTTAACTCAAGAAATGCAACCTTATTTTCCATGCAGAGATGAGATTATATCTGACAATGGTATCATTATGAAAGTTCTGAAAGTAATTGTTACAATGTCTTTGCAACAAGAGTACATTACTATCTTGCATCATGGTCACCCAGGAACCGACTCTACCAGAAGGGTGAGAGGGCTACTACTATTTTGGCCTTCTATGTCACTAGACATTGAGAGAGCACTTTCATTTTGTTCTGTGTGAAATAGTACTAAGCCACATCAACAGAACCAGCCACTTTAGCTGAACCAGATTCATGAACTACCTTGGTCGACAGTAGAATGGTCAGCATTATTTGGTCAAACCAACATCAAAAACTGTTGAATAAACAAAAATGGAGGACAAACACACCTAAGACACCAGGAAATCTTCAGCTATTCAGCTCATTAATGAACAAACCATAGTACCACACTGTAAGGTTAAGCGCTTTTCATCTGGTTCAGTAACCACACTTCTTCAGACAAATAGCAGGTACAAAGTAACTTTTATACTAAAATGCACATCCCTCTCCACCTCCTATTTACTCACTTATCCAACACAAATTCAATTAATCAATCTTATGAATTCAAATAAATTCTTAAATCTATAAGCCTAAAAATAACTGAAATTCATTCATTTAAAATGGACTATATCATCACCAGTATTAAATAAATACATCATCTACAAACATATGAAATAATAAAACAGTAAACAATCAATTTTTAGTAATAAAAAGCAAATGGTGAAGTTTTTTAAAAGAAAAAGTAAATGCATACAATTTAAATTCTAAGACCTCCAACTAACAACATTCAACCTTATATTAATATTCAACCCTACAACATTCAACCTTACATTCATTACAAGGTTGAACAAGCCTACAGACCCTTGAATCATCCAGAACAAGACTGTTGATCATTAAGGAGTCTATGGCCTGCTTCTCATTTTGGGATTGGAGCTATGGTTTTGCTTCTGGTGAGAGAATAAGCAAAGGAACATTGTATCCCAGCAGCATGCAGTTGTGGTGAGACCAGCATTAGTAGTAGTCAGGCAGTAGCCAAACAGGTGAATCTCCTCTTTTCATCATTATTTTCAAAGCTAAGTCTTTCTTTTCAATAAGCCGCGGTGGTACAGTGGTAGAGTTGTTGTCTCACAGCAAGAGGTTCTCCTGTTCGATTCTCGGCTGGAGTGCTTTCTGTGTGGAGTCTGCATGTCCTCCCCGTGGTCGAGTGGCCTCCAAAAGACATGTGTGAATGGGCATGCTTTCACTGAAGGTTGGGCGTTGGGCTGGCAACTCAGCACCATAAAGAAAATCTACTGTCAATCATTAGCGGACCGGAGTTCCACTGTGGAGATCCCTAACCTGGAAAAGGCAAACAACTTCTTGATTAGCTGCTGTATAACCTAACTTCAGAATATTTGCCTAAATACTTCATCCATAAATCATCATGGTCTACTTATTAGTCCCCCTCAATTGTTTGGCAGTGACCTGTATGGATGCAGACACCTTGAATTGACATTTTACCTGTAAAAGCACCCTTGAAAATATAGCAGTACCTAGCTTCACACAGGGCAAATAGTTTGTCGGGACAAGCATGGCCCCAGAGTTGCAAGCCGGATGTTCATTACATTAGTTTATATTTTTACCTGCTACTATCAAATCAATAAATGGCCTTTTGCAGTGGATATGAACTTTCATAGTATCTCCAGTACCAGTGTGGTGGATATGGGCATTGGGCATCCTGAGGCAATGTAGAAATTGTCTCTTGTTTACTAACAGCCAGGTAATTGTCAAACAAACTGATAAGGTATGTAAGAGGTGTATTTACCCAATGTCACTGGAGGCAAAGCACTTACATAAAAGCACTCCTAATGTTAATCAGGCTGTCAGTAGTATACACTCTGCACCCATCACAAAAAGTTCAAAGTAGACACATAGGCCCACGTATGCTGAGGTACTTAAATGTAATCTTCTAAACTCCAAAGCCCAACTAGATGAAGAAAACATAACAAATACCCTCAGCAACCCTGAAAGCAGTTTTTCAAAATAACACCCACATCAACACATACAGCCACATCTCATGAAGCCTCAACTTCTAAGCCCATAAGGCAAGCCACCACAGAATCCAACATTCCATTTATTGAAGACTCCACTGTGAGACATAATGATGTCACTCTCCCTAGGCTGAGTAATGAGAAAGTCTCGGTCAGTTGCTTATCAGGGGCCGGGATCTGCCACATTACACATGTACTCAAGTCATTGGACCACAAATACAAGTATGACTCATTCATAGTCAATGTCTGTGTAAATGACCTGGGACATAGCTCCCTACATTATATGAAGATAGACATCATGGAGTTCTTGGAATATGTGTCCCAGGCTGATATGAACCTATCACTGAGTAGCATTTTACCTTCTCCAAGTATGATGCCACAATGCAAACAAAAGAAGACTGACTTCAATAATTGGCTTAGTTTCTCGTGTCATTTTAAGGGCTGCAATATTTGTCAGCATGGAAGGAGTTGGTGAAAAGATCACACTGTTTTGCCTGGGATGGTCTGCACCTCTCCCCTCTAGGCTTTAGAATATTAGCTAAAACATTGTCATCCCTCATAATGCCTTTTTTAGGCAATGCCAAACTGAAAGTACTTCCCACATAGCAAATCAAAAGAAAGAAAATCTAAAGGTGTTACGGCTCAATCCCAGGAGTCTAAGCAAGAAATTCAACTTCCCACAAGCTCTTCTCACCCTAGAGAATGTTGACATCTGTGCAGTCACTGACAAATAGTTTAAAGCTGCAGAAAGCATACTGGCAGTGCAAGATTATAATGTCTTCCACACATTTAGATGAGCTACTACACAGACAGCAGAGTTCTCAACTGTCCAGATTTTCACAGAATGTCCAGATTTTTGCCTCATACTATTGTGTTGTTCCTCATAACATTTGTGGTTTTCTGGAAAATCACTGGTGTGATCTGTGGATGAAGTCGCTAAATAATGACATACATTTGAGTTTCAGGCTTTGTGTTACTCAGAAAAATGCACAACACAAATTCTGTAATTCCAACAACTTTCTAAGTTTATAACAGTGATATTTAAAAGTTGTCCCTAGTTTGGGGCTTTTGTCCCCCCATTATGTCAGGCTTTGTCCATATTTCTTGTGCTATGAAGTTGAGAGGTATGACAGACAGGGACTAAAGGGGAAGGTGTCTCGATTTGCATCAAAAATAAATGTACCTTAAGGCTTGTCAAACAGGACAATGCACATCATCTTCTCTAAATTCAAATCGCCATAATCAAAATTTCATATCATAGCCAATATGACGACCAGGGGTGCAAACATAGTGGATCTGGTTCTCACTAATATGGCAGAGTGCTGTACACCCACTAGTGTAATATCTTCTCTAGTAAGATCTGACCACAAAATAGTCCCCTTTGAAGCAAAAATAAAATCCAGAACTCCAGCTAAGCCTGGAATATTCAGGAACTACACTAAGGTTAACTTCCTATGATTAAGTGATAACTTGACAAAATATCAAGCCCCCATAAACTCTGAGGACACTGTTTCCATATGTGAAACTGTTCACAGAAACCCCATATAAGCATTTTACTAGCTGCATAGAGGAAGCTGTACCCACCAGGAAGGAGTAGACAACTAACTCAAAAAACAGGCCAGCCTGGTGGAATCCAGCATCAATAGGCTTTATAGCAGAAGGAAGAAAATCACGGCAAAAATTAGGGTTCTAGCACCTAGCAGGATAAAAACTTTCTCATCAAACTAAACAAATGACTCAGAGGGAAAATAAAGTCTACCAAAGCCAAATTTGAAGTAAATTTGGCATCCTAGACCAAAAACAACCACAATGCATTCTTTAGCTAAGTCTACAACCCCAAAGGCAATACACAATTGTGTGAGGAGTTCATTGTTAATGAAGCTATCTATACCAAGCCAGAAGATATAGCAAACCTACTGGCAAACAAATTCATCTCTAACTTTACCTCTCTCTCCCTCTCAACCTCCCCAGAGGAGACACTTTCAAGCATAACTTTCCCTACTATCACTAGGGAACAGGTCCACAATCGATCACAGGATCATAGGATCATATGAGGTTACTAGGCTAATGGCCATGGGGCCCTTACAAGCCTAGCCAAGAGTTTATCTCCAAAAATAAACCTCAGTCAGCACCTGTTGCCCCTGTCAATGAGGGACACAGGTGGCCCTCTGGTAAAAATTTGTGGTTTTCCATCCACTCATTAATGTCGCGCTTGAAGAGGTGAGGTACTCTGCTTGATGGGTATGGGAAGTCTATTCCAGAGACAGGCCAGCATCTGTGAGACAAACCTGTCTATCCAGCAGGTTTTGTTGATGTCACATATCAGATTCAGGCCTTTCGAGTGGGTAATGTGCGAAGAGTTAGACTTAGAGATATGGAGCATCTCTAGTAGGGCAGGGTCCGAGATTGCCTTGTAGGCGAGACACAGATCACCTCTGAGCAATCTGTATGATACCTAGTAGACAGACAGTGATTTGAGCCTGTCTACATAGAACAGGTGTTTGAGGCCATGGATTCTCTTTGAGGAATTTATGTGGCCTTTCCAGTTGGTGCAGATGTTTGGAGAGGTACATACCAATGCTTTCTCTAAGGCCAAGAACACTGCATTGATAGGCCCAGACAATATCCCAGGATGCAGGCCCAGACAATATCCCAGGATGCATTCTAAATAGCATGAAACATGACATATCAGGCCATCTAGAATTGATTTTAACTGTAGCTTCCAAATAGGCATTATGCCTCATGAATGGAGAATAGCAACAGTTGTCCCTATGCCAATGGAGACCCTGGAATTCACAGACCCATAAGTCTCACTAGTCTCATATGCAAAGCCATAGCAAGAATTATCTTTTTACCACCTTTGTGCAAAGAGATGACAATGGCAGTTCTCCACTTGCTGGAATGAAGCCTGTAATTAGGCCGTGGTTGAATAGGGTGCTCAACGGCAAAGCTAGTTCTCGCTGGAGATGGTGCAGAATATAGCCTGGGATACTATCATGTCCCATGGAAGCTGTGTTCTTTGCCTTCAATAGGACCTTTAACACTTGATCTACAGAGATGTGAGATGCAGGACACCCCATTAAATAAAATGTTTATCAAGCTAAAATGATATGAAATATCAGTGTGGGGTAGCATAGGATGTTATTTAATTATATTTTGATATATGCACATTAAGTTGTAATATCACAACAAGGATGGTAAAAGAGATTTTGTGCTTATCAGTCATACATATGAAGTCTGCCAATGAACCTGATCATATGCAATTGGTATCTAAAGAGATCTGTGATAAGTAACAAGAGGACTCATATATTTATGTAGGCTAGTCAAAAATTAATATTTGTGTTATCATGCGTGTAGGGTCTGGAATGATCAGATAATCACTGAATTTGATAATCAAAATGACAGCGTCAGTGTATCTGTTAATCACTTGCACATAGACTTTGTTTATTTTTTATTTAATTTAATTAATTTAATTTAATTTTATGCGTTCATTCATTAATGCATTCCATTATTTATTTCTAGTTTACTTTTTTCCCATCAGATCTATAACTGTTGCATTAAATGACCTTGTCTCCCATTGTATCATTGATTTCTCTGTTTAGAGTCTATTAGGGTATTTCACGGCAGTTATAAATAAGTGGCACAGTTAACATAGTGTGATAGTTACATTTCTTACAAGAAGGGCGATCAATGACTTTGTATTACATTTGTGGATAACTGATAGTCAAGTAGCACTGAAGATATGTAGTTTCTTGTTCGGAGCTTTTCAGATAAACTAAAAAGGTACAAGAATGCCAATAAATAAATAAAACTCAAGTAAGGCAGTTGGCTTACAATGATAGTTCACAAGATGGAATCAACTATTAACATTAAATAGGAAGAGAAGAGGGATTCTGTGGAAGTGGGAAAAGTCTATATGCTTTAGTGCTGTTTTTTTGTGTTCACTTTGGTTGGCTTGTCACATGCTCTGGTATCCAAATCGCTGCAGTTAAATCTATCAGGATCCTTGGCATTTTGGCTGAATTTAAAGGACTGTCATTGTTGGCAGGATTAAATACAGGAAATTCCAGGAAAATTGCCCTTACTATTATTGTCTTATTAGCATTCTTGCAGTCTAGGATTGGTTAAAACTTTAATTACCTGTTCACATAAGGCTGTCAGCATGGTACAAATCAAATAAGTACCAATGAAAAAAACAAAAAAAAAAAAACAAAGCAGCACTAAAACCAATGTAGTTAAACATACACTAAAAATCCACACTTTTTGAATAAGCCAGAGCAGGACAGCTCAGTGGTGCAGTGGTTGTGTTGTTGCCTCAGAGCAAGAGGTTCTCCAGTTTGATTGTTGGCTGGGGTGCCTTCTGAGTGGAGTCTGCATGTCCTCCCTGCATTCATGTGGGTTTCCTCCGGATGCTCCAGTTTCCTCCCACATTACAAAGACATGCATCTGGAGCATTGATCCCCAGGCCTCCGCTGAAAATAGGCTTTGTTGCAAGTTGGACTTTTCTGTTAAACAAATGTTAAATAAGTAAATAATAAGGGCCATTTGAAGTGTTTCTGTCCATCCAGGATGCTACTTACCTAGGCAGAAGTCTAAGGTTGCAGGAAAGGTTCTACTGAGGGCAAAGCAATAAATCTAATCATATATAATTGGCATCTTAATAGATCTGTGGTCAGAGACAGGAGGATCCACAGTCATGCTGGCTACTCTGCCATATTTCAGCCATGAAATTTGATTAAATGGCCATCGATTTGCCAAGAGTTGGTTATGATTCAGCAGCACCACACACACACACACACACACACACACACACACACACACACACACACACACACACACACACACCGCTTTCATTATTTTCTTTATACATTTGTTAACAAGGTATGCTCACATATGCCCCTTTGTAGGGACTGACTGTAACCACTGTCTGGTGAAGTGACTTTCTCCCAGTCACACAGTAGCCAAATGTAGGTGGAAGGAATCAAACTCTATGCCCTGGACTACAGGAAATAGCTCATCAACAGTTCAGAGCCATAATTGTCTGCACTAATTCCAGGGGATCATTACTTTTTTAGACCATTAAATGTCTCGGACTCTAATGGATAAATGGATGTTTAAATACAATGATCAAAACAATGCACTGATAGGAGCACAGTTTAGCTTTAAATATTATATCACCAATAAAGAGACATAATCACAAAACCTAAGTAACAATGACATTTGAATTAAGATCAAAACACAACTACTTGGTTAAAGCCAATGTAAAATGTCATCTATTAGACATATTTCTTATTAAACTTTAAAGGCACCACTTTATTGACATCAGGATGTCTACATGGATTTAGTAAAGTATTGCATCTAAACTCCCTATATCCCATTTCATTATTTGTATTGCCACCATTAAGCATCTTATGTACTATAATCAGAACCAAAATGTTGAAACCTGTAAAATGAAAACATTATTATGAATGTGCAGACAATGAGTTTTCTTCTTCTTTGTGATTAATATCATATTAGTGTTAATAAAGTGTTTTAATTTATTATTTTGTCTACATAAAATGCCTTACAAGTTCCCCACATGCCTGTGTATGCAAAAGGAATAATAAAATATTAATTACATTGGAAAATAAAGATTGCCTACCAGAAACAGGTTGTAGAAAACTGTCATAGAAATGTATTACAACAAAGTACAACTGTAACATTGATATTCACCATCTCTATTGAATAACTGTAGAGGTCAATAAAAATGTTTAGGTAATATTATTCCACATTTGATTGTTTGTGGGTGCCCATATGGTGTGCAAAACTGTAATTTCATCAAATTAATGGAAACAATTTTAATTAAATTGTTTCCATGTAATCTCTACTCTTTGACAATTTACTATTTTTTTTGTTTCATTTTGTTTTGTGAGTGTGTGTGTGTGTGTGTGTGTGTGTGTGTGTGTGTGTGTGTATGTGTGTGTGTGTGTGTGCGGCTTTGCCCCATGTTATCCGTGACAAAGATCCTATTGGGGGCAACATACATACCTAGAGAACAATCAAGCAAGTAAACAAACACAAAACAAATAAAGGTGTACGTATTTTCATTTGAAAAAAAAATGAGTATGTTTTCTAGGACGGCTGGCATGAGGTAGAACTTCTTTGAGCAAATGATTTGTACTGTCAGGCATGAGCAAAAACTGACATTGAGCAAGGGGTTGAAATCATTCTTACAGGTTCATAGGTACTTACTAGGCTACTGATTGGAGAGGATCTTTAAAAGTCTAGTCTTATATCCCCGTAGTAGATATAGCACTTATATTTTGCATACAAATAATTAAAGGCAAGCAGTAAACGGAAATATTGAGACATTTACTTGCTGCCATTATTCATGATGGACATGGGTGCCAAACCAAGAGTGAATTTGCAGTTTCCCATCCACCCATTCATCGAAATTACATTTCAGTAAAGTGAAGGAAGTTGCTTGCTTTATATGGAGTAAAGGATGGTTCCACAGAAACAGTATTCTGTGTGATAAATGCCTATCCCACCAACAAGTTCTATTTATGTTGCAAAAGAGACTGAGATCTCTTCAGCAGATTTTCATGCCACCATTGGACCTGAAAATGTGTAATAGGTCAGACAGGATAGCTTCTTTTGAGACAGAAGTTAAATATTCATAGCCTGTATTTTACAGAGTAGAAGGACAAGGCTTTGAGATGGTCTGCATAGTTTTTGTGATTTAGGCCTTTGATTTTTTAGTGATAAACGGTTGTGGTGGCTCCAATTGTAACAGGTGTTTAGACAGGTATATAGTGAATGATTGGCCTGACGACAGCTGAGTAAGGTGGGATAATTTCATTCTTGGACCTGGAAGTCATACCTTTAAATAAAACCTGTACGATGAAAAAGAATTATGCTACAATATTGACTACAAAGTGATCAAAGGACAGTTTATTGTCGACAAAGTTTCCCAGATTCCTAACTATGGGATCGACATTCACAGGTGTGCTGTCAATGTGATAGTTATGAGGAAAGCCATGCTTGTTAAAGGACACAATTATATATTTTTTGGCATTTAGTACTCGTCCATGATTTTCACACCAGCTGTTGGTTTGGAAAAGGGCCTCTTGAAGGATTTTGGTGCCCTCATGGGAATTTATGATGGCACTGAGTTTACAGCAATCTGCAGACTTAGTCATACATAAATCCCCAACATTTGCTTTGACATCTGAAAAGAAAATGGTAAAGAGGAGTAGCCCAAACACTGAACCCTGAGGTACACCACTAATAACAGGTCTTCTGGAGCAGGTAGAGACACCCATTCTAATTTCTTGGGTTCTATTTATGAGCCAATTTGCTATTCAATGATTTACATAGGGGTTTACTTTACTGGGAGAGATTATCTATGACAACTGAGTGTGAGATAGTGTTGAATGCCTTTGTAAGGTCTATGTATATGTTGTGTACTGATTTGCCTTCATCCATTGCTTCAGTAACTTTCTCGAAGAAACCAACCAGGTTAAGTAGGCAGATCTGCCATTGACAAATCTGAAATGGCTTGAGTTGAGCATTCGTATGTTACTTACATCCTTATTTGTTGATCTCATAATGATCCTTTCTAACACCTTACAGATGAGACTGGCCAGCCTTGCGGACTATAATTACCTGAGTCCATTGATGCCCCACATTTGCACAAGCAAGAAATTGTTACTGACCTCCATTTGTCTGCCATGGCACCTCATTGGAAGCTGATATTGAATAACATCTTATAGGTTCGTAGGTTCATAGGTTCATACTAGGCTACCTGCCCTAGGGCATTTATAAGCCTAGCCAGAGTGTGTTTGGCTTTTGCCACCCATTTTGAATTAATTTTGCTATGCCCTTTTTCAAGGTTAGTATACTGTACCTCTGTCTAACAGTGATACAGAAGTGATACCCGGGGTAAACCTACAATCTCCCATCCACTCATCAAGATTCATCTTGAAGAGAGTCAATGAGGGACTCTGCCTAACCTGGACTGGGATTTTATTCCAGAGTGAAAGGAGCCTCTGGGTTATGAATCAGTCCCTCCAGCATGTCCTATTTATTTCAGTGCTGTATGACAAGTAGGTAGCCTGGTATATTATCCAGCCACATGCAAGTAGAGTTTTTGACCTTGCATAGTACCTCTTGGAATATTTGGGAGACAGCAGATGCAGGTATGGGATCTGGGAATATAGGAGGGCAGAGAGGGGAGAGATATGAAATAAATTTGTCTGATAGTATATTTGCTATTGTCTTCTCAGTCTGAGTGAGTTAATGTCCTTTACTATTAGCTCTACACATCATTGTACATTGTTTCTGAGATTTCTAACATAGTTAGACAAGGCTTTGTGGTGATCCCTCATTTGGGTGGCTGCTTTTACCTCATATCTAGCTTTGGTTGATTTGATCAGGGTCTGGAGTTCTTCATGATGTTTTAGATTATTATTGGCATCTTGAGAGTAAAGTTTTCTACATGCAATGAATTATTTTTTCTTTTATTATAGAGACTATTTATATTAGGGATCCACCATAGGGTGTTATTTTTAAATTTAGTGTTGCATTTTCTTCTGAGGGGACAGATGCATCTATGCAGCTATTTACATGTGCACAGAATTTGGAGGTAACAATTCTGCATAAACAGTGGGGTTGTCAAGATGGAAGGCACATTTGAATTAAGCCTTGTCAGCACTCAATTTTAATAGATTAGCCTTGGTATAATTTCTTAATACTGAGGTATTGGCAGATGCTTCCAGCTTCAATCTTAAGATGAATGTGACTGATTTGTGGTCCTATTTGACCAGGGAGGAAGTTGCAGCTGGTGGGAATAAAGCTCCCACATATTGCAAAGGACCAAGTCCAGGAATTTTTCATTAAAGTTTGGGATGCACACTAACTAGTCCACAAAATGTGCATTGTTAAATTTCAGAATTTTCTGGGCATTTATGCTTGAAGATGTATAAGTCTCGCAATTAATGTTGGGGTACTTGAAGTCTCCTAGGAAAATTATGTTTGGCTTAATGCATAGTGACTTCATATTTGTTAGGTAGGAGTTATATGATGAAGTGAACAGGTTCCTATTACATGATCGCAGATGCATTCTGTCGAATGCGTCTTGATCGAACATAAAAGAATGAAAAGGCAAAATAGCGAAGCAGCTTTTAAGCAAATTCTTTCCCTGGGAATGAATTTGCTTGGCTGCTTCTGTTACTTTGCTGTTTTCGGCACTGTAGTGCGATCTCAAAGTTGGTATATTTAAGTAGGAGGGTGCGGGGGGGGGGGGGGTGAAGCCTCCCACTTTATGTAATGTTTTAAAGTTTTCTTTTAATTTTTTTTTTTTTTTTTTTTTTTTTTGGAACAACAATTTTTTTCCCTTGGAAAAAAATCACTGTTCTGAGGTTTTGACATTGTAAGCTTTCACTTACATGGGGTCGATTAATCATCATTCGCTTTTTTAAGCATGCAATGATGTAATATAGACCCAAGTGGACAAAGAGAGAGGTCTTATAGTTAGCTATGCTATGATAATTAGTTTTCACAGTAGCAAGTTGGATGTGTAGGAGTTTTAGCTCATTATTTTGTCCAGTAAGTCTGGAGGTGATTTGTTTTCAAACATTATGCTTACGCTGCCACCTTTAGTGACTTAACCTAATGGGATGGGCCCAGATGTGTGGTAGGCACTGAACACCTGCACTAATATAGTACTGTCATTGGTCTTGAGCCACGTTTCTGTGAAGATATGTATTTCAGTGTTTTTCAGGGTAAAGTGTTTGTGAGGAGTGAATTTTTTAAAGGTTCCTAGTGCTGAGCAGCAAAACCATTTTTCCCCAAATTCTGTTTTTTTTTTTTGCAAACTTTGGACTGACATTGCTAAAAAAGACACTATCAGGGTAGAGGTGGACAGGTTTATAGTCAATATACAAAATCACACTGGAAGGATAGGTGTAGGTCATCCATGTCAAAGCAGTTAGGACTGTCTATCATCTCGTCCCTTGCTGATATGTATTCTACCTCCTCAGAATGACACCAGAAGCTAAGCTAATTGCTGAAATCAACAATTCTTACTCTTCAGGAGCCAAAATATCTTACATCTCAAGGGCTCTTGAGGCCATTTCACCATCAGCCTTCTTCTGTATTTCCTTTATAATCTGTCTTATTGGAACCTAATCTGTCTCCTCCTCCATCACGAGTTATGCAAATGTTGTACTGCAGTTGTAGGTTCACACACTGTCACTGTTCTGCATTATATTTCACTCATATATGATGACACAAACACTTGCACTACAGTGCCCTGTCACTTCACAAATCATCACATACACTCAATATTGTTTACATAATATTTGATACATAAATCTATAGATTCATGTGTAAATAAATTATATTTGTTTGTTTTCTTTTTTATTTTTGAGAAAAGTGCATAAGTATGCACTGTCTGTAACTGATTTAGTGAGCTTACTTGTATTTAGATTACTGCCTTGTTTTTGTTTAGCAAGACAAACTTAGGCCAGACTAGCTAACAGCGTGTACCATCTATTCCCAGTGGGTTGACTAGTATGCTACAGCAAGCCTTTTCTTGCTGTTTTCCCTCTGTATTTAAGCCTTTTCTTGCTGTTTTCCATGTGTATTTAACCACGCATTTTTGTAAGGTTGTTGCCCTTAATGCCATGTCACAGATGTATACCAAAGAGATGCAGGTGTCTTGACGTATGTCTGTTCTCATATCTCTGTCCTCTCCTTGGCCATTTTGCCCGTTGCTTCTAATGATACTTGCAAGTGTCCACAGCTGTCCATACTTCAGCAATGAATCATGGTGTGCACTAGGATCATGGCTGTGTTCTACAAGCAGCTGGTAGATATGATGCATTGCTTATTATTCACAGTTGCCAACTCAGCCTTCAAGCACCTATAATTTGCATAAAGCCACACAAGACATGATTATCCAAAGCACTGAATGTTGTTATGTCATAACATTTGACTACATAAGGTTTAGTCTGTGTAATAAGTTTACCCCTGCATATTCTTCCTTATTTTCTTATGTATTTAGTATATTACTTGCAAATCATTTTTTTATTTATCTTACTACTTATTAAGAGTTAGTATGATATTTCCATTTAAATTACCTCATTTAGTGACATACAGTTATTTAATGGTAGTCAATGTATCCATAAATTTTCCCCATACACTGTCTCATTTATCTACATTATTTTGTGTGTTTCTTATTACATTTTACAAATCTCTGGTCTAAAATGGAAGGCTGGCCTGCTTGTTTCCATTCTGTTGCCAGCCTCAAAGCACTTGGTGTTCTTAGCAGCTGCATCATGCTCCCTTATAATGATCTCTTACTCTGCACATATAATTATGTAAGTGATATATGCAGCTATTTAACTAAGATGGAGGCTTCCCTCTTACAAAACACATGGACTGTGAGTAACTTACACATCCACTGCAGCATAAACAAAGTTAACCTAAAATGCCTTAAAATGGTAAAAATACTTGTCTTCAGCAATTGTCTAAACAGCTGGCGTAATCCCAATGAGAGATCTGATAAGTGTCAACATTTCAAAACTTTTGCACTCTGACTCAAGCCTTTGCCGCCTCCATAGTGGTGTTATTTAGGCAGAGTCTAATTAATGGCCATCACCGCTAAACTAATGAATCAAGTCCTAAACTGAAACACATTAAGGTGGTTTTCCTCAATGCCAGGAGTCTCAGCAGCAATACCGAGGCTCTCCTGCATTTGGAATGCATCCATATTTGTGTGCAATGTAGAAGCTAGGTTTAAATGCAATGAAAGTAACCTCTGCACACCTGGGTATTTTGCATAGCATGCCTTCAGGCAGGATGATGATTATGGTGGCATCATCATATTTGTTAAGGACCAAATTCCTTCCAGGAAGATTCCTAGAGACCCAAAAACTGAGCTTATAGCCTATCTCTGTGTTACACAGACAGTGTCTATGTCTCTTGAGAATCATGTAAGATTCCTTAATGTAAACAATAACTCCACGTTAACAAGAATTCCATTCTTTGGTGGACTTTATTACCCCTCTATAAACTGGAGCCCATGTACTTTCAATGTTGGAAAGGCCCAGACGTTCTTAGATTCAATAAGCAAAAAACTTACTGGACCATATTTTTAAAAAACACACTAGAGGACATAATATCTTGACTTTGTCTAAACAAATATAGCTATTGCACATACCATTCCCTGGTATCTCTTTCCCCAATTAAGTCAGACCATAAACCAACTTTCATATTCAAAATATTTAAAGACTCTGCAACTAATATTTGAGCATTCAGGGATTTTAATTGGACTAATTTCATCAAATTATATCGCAAAGGTTCAAAATTCGCTTACAGTAGCATTAGCCCCAACATTGTCACAGCAGATAGCTTCATAAAGGAGTGCTATACCCACTAAGATAAATGTATAGAGCTGGCAGTTGCAGCCTAATTTAAATACAGAGTGAGAAATTAAAAAAAAGCTGCATTGGTTGTCCAGCAACATAAGTACACTTTACAATAAAAGGGGAAAGGACTTCTAAAATTATACAGCAGATTCAAAACATCTAACAGTAAGTATAGTATCAAAATATTAGTAAAAACTAAAAAATATATATGATTAGGTATAATAAAACTGCCCATGAAAATAAGATAGCATCTGAAGCAAAGGACAGTTTTACATGCTTTTCTTTAGCAAAATTAGGAAACTAAGGAACAACAACAAACATTGCTCTCAACTTATTCAAAATAGCACCATCTATTCTGGCCCAACAAAGTGGGTGCAAAGTTTATCCCAGAGAGTCCAAAACAAAGTGTTCATAATCTTAATTTCCTTACATCCCTTCATCACTATCATACATCTCAACTTCTAAGGACAAGAAATCTGGACAAAGACAAAGGCAAAAATAATGGGGGGGGGGGGGGGGCAAAGGCCTGAAATAGAGACAGATTTTAAATATTGCTCATTTAAACTTAAAAAGTTGCTAGAATAATATGTTTTTTTATTTATATGATTTTCTGAAGGATATGGAGTCTGAAACTCAAGTGTATGCCATTGTTTAGTGACTTCAGTCCTCAATGATTTTTCAGAAAACCAAACATTTTATGGGGACCAGGCTAACATTATGATGCAAAAATCTGGATATTCTGCAAAACTTTGGACAGTTGAAAGCTATGCATGTACTGAAGGTACATTTTAAGATGAAAAATACTTCTTTTAGGAAGCTTGACAATATACCAAGCTGTTTAATAACAAATATCAAACAAGCCCTGGAAGAACTTGCCTTCCAAATGTTTAACTTAAGTTTGCTACAATTATCACTCCTGAGATGTGGAACACTGCATTAGGAATCCCACTCCTTAAGGATGTAACTATCTCAGATCCAGGCATTTTTAGGTCCATCAGCCAGAAGTGTTTCATTTGCAAAGTCATGGAAGGTGTTATAATTGACCTGGTTAAATATGAGATCAAAAATCTGATAAAGCTTGACCTGAAGCAGTTTGGCCTTTGTTAAGGGTAAATCCTGTCTAGCAAATTTGGTTAACTTCTTCAAGAGGGAAACACAGGTTGCTCACACAGCATACCTTGACCTGACCAAGAAATGTGTCACTACTCATCCCCATGCTAATAACTAATACACTTAAAGATTTAAAATAAGATCTCTACGTGGTACAATGGATAGCAAAATGGCCTAAAGGCAGACCTTACACAGTGCAGTGATGCCTTGCTAGAAACAAAGGTGACCACTGTTGCTCCCTATGGCTCAATGTTGGGACATTTCCTGTAAAGCATTTACCTTTTTGATCTTCAGACAATGAACCAAGACTTCCGGCCACCTACAGTTGCAGAGAACTGCATACTGGGAGTTATAGTCTAGAGACATCCAAAATCCACAGCAAGAACTTACACTCATAAGGACCTGATGTACTAAGAATAGTCAAAGTGCAATATTATTACAATTAGTAGATGATTCCTTTCTTTAGCATACAGCTTAGTTAATACCACTGATTCAAAATGAGAATATTGCTGGGGACTTTGGTACATGGATTGATAATTCTCTCTCTTACAATAAGCATTTGCTGACAGTAGTCAGGAAATCTTTCTACTCAGCACAGCTAATTGTCCAAGGAATATTATGCAAAACTAAAGTGGTTATTGTTCCTTTAAATACAGCACTGATTAGACAAATTCTTGAATACAGTGCACCTTTGGGATGTATCTCACTAGGTATAGCAAACAGCTAGAAACAAACCAGGGGTTCTTAATAGGATCACAGGCATAAAAACCCTAAGTTACCAGGAAAGAGAGAGTGGAAGCATTGTGTTTTTGTTCAGTACCCTTTAGACTACTAAGGGGAAATATGAAACTTGCTTTTCATGTCATTAGTGACCCAGTGGTACTGGATCTGTTGTAGTTTACTAGTCAAATAGTTCCACTAATACCAGTACCAGGGACCTAAATCTTCACTAGGTGAACAATTAACCAAAATGGAGATATAGGATCATCACATGGTACTACCCAATCTATGGAATAAGCTCTACTTGCAAATTAAGCAGGGTAATATACTATCATCTTTCAAATAATGCCTGGTTGATTTGCTGGATGGCTGGCTGGAAATTTACCCCTGGCTTGGCTGGCCTAATTCTGTCTGAGAGGCACAGCCTAAAGATGGGTACTGGCAAAAAGTAACTGTTCACCTATGCCTCATTTTCCCTTACACTATAAAGTAATGCCAGAACTGGCTAGTCAAGCCATACTTGAGAATTGAGGATGTGCTTCAAAGTCTGGTACTGGCAAGCCCTAAATGGTTATAAGGCTCAATTGCCATCAAATGCCTATGGTGCCTATAAAAACAGTAAAATGGCTTATTTCAGACAGTGTACATGGAACTGAAGAGGCAAATTCTTGCATCTTTTTCTTAGGTTAGCAAAATGAATTTTTGTTATGAATACCTTGATCAGATAGGCAGATACATGCATTTTTCAACTCTTTATTTCCCATGGACCTGAAAGTCAAAGTCATCCAAATACATCCTGAAGGTTCTGTTCTTAAACTGAAAATAGTATTGATAAAACTAGCTATAAAACTTACAGTTATTTGCAGTGCAGCTGTATAGACTTTGTGGAAGCTGCAAGCAAAGCATTGGTGTTACTCTGTTTTGATACAATAATATCCAATACTCTGAATCACAGTAACTGTGGAAAAGGTATACTATGGATCATGCAAATTTATATATTTTAAAGGTGTGTTAAGTAGCAAGATGCCATTGCTGGAGAAATTGTCCTGTCAGCAAAACATCATGCAAGATCAAATTCTCTTATGCACTATGTATGCACATTTTCCTTTAGCGTGGCAGGTTATTATATTTTAATCGTATGAATTCCATTGCTATGCATTTTGAAGAATATCCATTTCTGCACTAGATGGAGGTGCGTTGTATTCTCAAGTCAGGACTAAGAGTGTACATTAAAGCTTTGTATCTAGGTGAAGCTTATGGGAAGTACAATCAAGTCAGTATGCATAGCTTTTGATAAGATATAAGAAACAATGTCACTTTTACCTATCTTGCATCGAGTGTTGTCATTTTGGTTGTGCATGCAGACGGAAAAAGACCACATCTCTATACAGAAAAAAACAGGCTATTTCCAAAGTGACCTAGACAACCATTCCTTTCCTATAGAACATGTGAGAGTAATTTCCAAACCGCATATGCTTTGGAATAAGAATA
This sequence comes from Protopterus annectens, assembly GCF_019279795.1. Classification (NCBI taxonomy): domain Eukaryota; kingdom Metazoa; phylum Chordata; order Ceratodontiformes; family Protopteridae; genus Protopterus; species Protopterus annectens. The sequence goes on from NC_056725.1 coordinate 1,070,240,829, forward strand.
TTGGCCATAAGTGTACATTTTATTTATTTATTGCAGTTTGCTAACTGGGTAAGTAGCCAGGTCTACAGTCTTCAGTAATTACCCTCAATCCTAGGCAGGTAGATATTTGTACATTTACATTCTGAAATACATAACTTGACATGGAGAATGCACATGAGACTTTGATTACAATGCAAACTAGTAAATACAGTCAAAAGCAATGCAACATAGAAGATAGAAGAACAGTTATCAAAACATAAAGATTGCCATAGCTGGTGTAGTATAGTAAATATGTAGGAGGAGGCACTTGGATGAAAACAACAGACTGTTTTATTCAAAAGGTGTTCTTTTAATTTTGTTTTGAAGAGCTGCATTTTTTTTGTTTTTTGTCCTCTGGAGGGAGCCCATTCCACATATAGCAGGGCTTAAGTTCTTTCACCAATTGTGTTTTTAAAACAGGGTGTGATAAGAGAAATTTTCTCTTCCATGTTCTCAATAAGGGTATACGTCTGCTGCCTAATTTGAAGTTTACATTTAAGAGAGGGACAGTAACCAGGCAGCAAGATTTTAAAAATGACAGAACCTAGAAGACGCATGACTCTGTTGCTTATGGAAAGTTATTTAAATGTTATAAGTAAGTTACAGCAGGGACTGTTAGAACTTGTGAGAAACACAAAATGGCAAATCATAATAGCAGTCTGCAGTCTGTGTGTGTTATACCTGGAAAGTAAAGTTAGCAGTAGGAGGCCATATTCAATTTTAGAAATGAGTACATTTCTGCACAAGACCTGACATGCATCTCTTGAGAGAATATAGAATATTCTGTAGCTGAGAAAGGGTTTTGTTAGCTACATTGTCTCTATGCTTGGAGAAGGTAAAAGAGGGATCTAAGCTTAGTTAATGATAATTTTTGTTGTGAGCTGTTTGTTAGTATATTACCACTATTGTGTCAAATAGTGAAAGGATGAAGGTTATATAACCTCTGGCTAATGGTAAACACCATGACACTGAATTTTGTAGGACTTACAAGAAGCATATTGCTGAGGTCCAATTGCAGATTTTTGTAAGGTAGATTGTGATCTGAGTTGCAGATCAGTTGTGTTTCTACTTGAGTCTTAGAGGAGACTATCATCAGCGTACACAACTGTAATATAAGTTACGCCATTAGGTAAATAATAAAGACAGAAGATAAGATACAGCCTGGCACTGATCCATGTGGAACTCCAGTATTAATAGTTCCTGGTTCTGACAGAGTGGCATAAGCATAAACATAGAATGTTCTGTTCATTAAATAATGTTAAACAATTGTAAATTGTAAAGTATTGAGGTTGAAATTTAATTTGTCCAGTTTGTTGTAGCAGGACATGGTTCAGTGCCTCTAATCATGTCAATAAAAAAAACTCTTGTTAGCAAGCCATCATCCCAGTATTTTAAACAGTGTCTGTTGTAGAGTATAGGGTAGTGATAGTCTTAAAGTCTTCTGAAAGCCATGCTGTTGGTCAGATAGAAGACCATAGTAATTTGTGTGCATGAAAAGCTGTTTGAAAATTTGTTTTTCAAAAATTTTTGTTTGGGGTGTATAAATTGATTGTTGGCCTATAGTCTTTGCAATCTTATGGATGTGGAATCTTTAGTAGTGGTATAATAGTGGCATGTTTAAATGTGACTGAAAAATGCCTAAAGAGATATTGTATATTTGGGTCAGTGGTTTTGCAATAAATTGTGAAACCATTTTTAAGAAGGATAGTAGGAGATCTGACAATTTTTTCCAGATTAAGGATTAAGATCGTCTAGTTCTGTTTTGACTTCCTTTTTGTACTAAGTCTGAAATAGAAAAAAAAAAAAACACCAGGCGTCTAGTGTATCTAGGTTATGGTTGTAAGTCATGTTAAGGTGTGTAGGGGTGAGAAAGTGGTAAAAATATCAAGACTTGCTGAAAGAAGAAAATGAATGCAACCTCTTGTATACTAAAGCTATTTGAGAATAGGGGTAACCAGAATTCACATCCCCAAAAATGCATAACGCATGTTTTATTAACATTAAACTTCATATTATTTATTGTAACCCAATTGAATGCGGTACCTAAATATAATTGAAAATAAAACTGACCAATTAGGTTCATAGGTTCATAGGTAGGTACTAGGCTATCTGCCCTGGGGCCTATACAAGCCCAGCCAAAAAGGTACCCTGGCTTTTGCCACACAAGAAAATTATTTTCCTGTGCCACTGTCAAGCAGAGCCACAGAGGTGTTCCCTGGGGTGAATTTCCTATTTTCCATCCAATCATCAAGATTTTTCTTGAAAAGTGCTAATGAGGAGCTTTGCTTGATGCAGATAGGTACTTTATTCCAGAGTATAGGAAGTCTCTGGGACAGGAATCTATCCCTCTGGCATGTTCTGTTTATTGTGGTGACAAGGTTTAGATCCCTAGAGCGTGTAGCTCAGAGGGATTGGGATTTCTTTAAGTGGAGTATTAACACAGAATATGTGATTCCAATGTTTATATCATCTACATATTTACTCATCCAAAGTTTATTATCACCGGGAAAATTGTCCATAAAAATTCTAAATACGGCTGGACACAAAGCTAAACCCTGGGGTACACCTGCTCTTAACTCTGTCACATTTACAAGGTATGTCTAATCTTTACCATACATCTTCTCCCAGTCAGTCAGTTATCAATCTGATCACATCATCATTTAAATAACATTCTTCTAATAAAGAAATGGTCCTACAATGTGGCATAGTATCAAAGCCCTTTGACATATCCAAACCTATAATATCAGCAACTGCTCCTTCAGCCAGTACTTTCCATAAATGGCTATAAAAGGGAAGTAAGCTAGTAACAAGATCTACTAGCTACAAAGCTATGTTGTGTAGAGTCAAACCTACCATCCAAACAAATAATATACTTGAAAAGTGTTTATTCAAATCATTTACCTCCAATACTAGTGAGACTAATTGGTCTATAATTTTCAGTTGTAGAATGAACACCACATTAGAACAATACATGCTAATTTCCAGATTGCAGGCACATAACCTGTTTCAAGTGTTCTCTGAAAATGAAAGCACATGGGTAATTTTCTTAGTAATAGCTGGTATAAACTACCATTAATTCCATTATGACCTGCAGGTGAACTATGTTTAGCCGGGATCTGTACTGATCCCCAAACGACAACATCACCGAATCACTATCGGCCAGGCATACTTACAGGAAAGTGCTTTTCACCGAAGAAGCACTTTCACGTAAGTATGCCTATTGTGGAGGACATACTATGGTGTGGATTAGGGAATATTCCCTTTTCCTCACTGTAGTGTGATCTCGGAGTGAAAATATTAAAGTAGGGGGGGCACAGCCCCCCACATGGGGGATGCAGCGGGGCTTGCCCCCCTGCATAAAAGTAGATTTAGTGTTTTTTTTTTTTTTTTAACACACTTTAATGAAAGCACTTTTTCGGTGAAAGCTCTTTCATTAAAGTGTATTTGGTGATTGTGGATTCGGACTATTGAACTTTCATTCAATAGTCCTAGATCCATTTAGCCATCATTAACAAATCATCTAGGCTTAACAACAAAAGAAGACAATCCCCAAAAACTTAAAAAAAAGTTGTTTTTCAAATTTTTATCTGTACCAAAATATGTTTCAGAAAAACAGGCAATATGCTAGTATCTAGATTGTTACAAACAGTAATAGCTTGACCTTTATTTACATCCTTTTGTATTGCTTCAAATTACTATAAAAAGTTTTTTTTTTAATTTTGTACCACATTACTTGTCAGCATCTTCTCATAATGTTCTTATTTTACCTAATCAATCCCCTTAATTTATTCCTAACCACCCTGAATTTAATTACATTTTCCCCTGGACCTATTCTTCAGTCTTTTCCATAAGTTCTGGTCCCTTCTATATACCTTATCCAAAGAATCCTTCCACAATGGAGATTTATACCCATTAGGTTTGCTAGTAACTAAAAACACAAAATTAGCAATTAAATTATATAGGAAACCATAAAAGAATGCCTCAACCTACCACAATATCAGCTGTACAAACCGTGCCTCTCCATTTTCAGTTTGATAACTCTGAACTTATCTTATCATAGTCTGCTCTATAAATAGCATACCTAAACCCCTGATCATTCAGTGGTCTTGAAAACTTATATGTGCAAGCTATACAAGAATGACTGGAACCCATACGTTCTTCACATACTTCACAGTCACCAATCAGTTCAAAGTTTTTTACCCAGACCATGTCCAAAATACTGACCCCTCTATTAAGGGATTATACAAACTGAAAATATCCCATTCCTTTACTAATATCAGCTAACCCACTAATAAACCCTTATGTGGATCCAAACCATGACAGTTAGCACAAGGAGCATTTAAGTCACCACCAATAACATCAACATTTTCCTCAATGTCTTAATTGATTTACAGAGGTCCATAAGTTCTTTTCAAGTTTGTTGTGAGGAACTGTAAAAGAGCACAGTTATAAATGCTTTCTCCCAGCAGTTCATCTTAATTGACATTATCTCAAAATTTCCATCCTTGGACATATATAGAAACACTGCATCTCTCCTTACCTGCTTTATCCTATGATAGGCTTCAAATCCTGGTAAACGCATTGGTAGATTTTTTTATGGAGAACCAAGTGTCAGTAGCCAGAGCAACTTGACAATTATCACCGAACACCTTAACCTCTAAAAACCGAAACCTATTATTCAAACTTCTAGATTACATGCAAGAATGTTTACTCTAGTGTTTCTACCAGTATATAAAGAGCCCTAAAGAAGGCTAAACTACAAAAAAAAATTTGATAAAACTCTATTTCCAGTATAACTAAGATGCCTATTATCACATACAAATAATTTATTATATGTGTACATATCTTCCCATACATAAACAGATCCAGTACTTTGTTGATAAGTTCTTCTAATGATATTTTTAAACCCCCTAGCCACATTAACCAAGGCATTATTGTATGCAATAGTCAGAATAACATCACATAAACCTTATTCAGACTTTTTCTTTGTTCAATCCTAATAGCTGCTTAATACAGCTGGTAAAAAGTTCCCCATTAGTTTTCCCAACATCATTAATACCTGCTACAACAACCACTACATCATACTTTTTGTCAACCATAAAAATCCTTTTTTAGGCTATACAGATATTATACATTTTACAATCCCCATCTAGGCAAAAAACATAAAATAGCACTTATTTCTAAGGCAAGAAATACTTAATGATTCTTAGCACAGAATCACCAATCTCAAGAACTTGCCTTCACGATTGGAATGATTACATGCATCTTCCTCTCTCAAGGCCCCTGCAGACTCTGTACTAGAACCACCCAAGGCTCTTCTTCTCCTCTTCCTATTTAAATCCCAATTTTCCAAAAGTTTAGCTTCTTTGGCTCCATCACACTCAAACACCCTTTTCTATCCTATAGTTCCTATGTGAGCTATATCAGTGTTTATACAATTAGTCAGCAAAGGCACTAAATCAGGAGACACAACACTGAACTCTTTTTCACATTCAACATCTAAAATGACAGCATGAATATCAAATGTTGGAAACAAATTCTAAAACACCTACTATTCACTTAAGTGCAATCATCACGCTTATCAAAACTACATATTGAATGAGTGCTACTTAACAAATCAAATATCTGTATTCACCTATTTTTTTAAAAGTCTAACTACACAGAATAAATTATTTTGAACTGTCACATCCTCAGTCTGAATACCCATAACTGTTTCACTACCTGTCAGTTTCCCACTCCTAAAATTAATACACTTAGTGCAAATAACAGTATCTTTGTCTCCACCCTCAGTTGAGCAATTCAGCATATTACATGCAGACCATCGATATAATATATATGTATATATATATATATATATATATATATATATATATATATATATATATATATACATGACCCAGAAGGTCTTCCGAACTGAATTTTTCAACTTCTACAATTTCCTTAGATAAGAAAAAAAAACAGAAAAGCACATATTGATGCTCAAATTTTCCAAACAGTCCTAATATGCGTAAGAAACAAACAAGCAAAATATGTCTTTGAGTCGTCACATCAACAAGAGAGCATGAATGAGGCCACTCCACTCTCCTTCACTTGTGTAGGAAAGAGTGTTAAAGCCCAGAATAAGACTCGGTGACAGGATTAACACTCCAATACCCACTGCAAGAAAATTTAACAGTCCACAGACCTTACAAATATTCAAGAATTACAAACCTTTATGGAACTTCTGTGTTAAAATCAGCACTTCTTCAACACTTAAAGGGACTTGAGGAAATAGACAGAATACACAGCAACTGATAGATAATGAAAAAAAAAAAAAAACAAACAATAAACGCTCTACTCACAGCTGCTCAAGTAGGACAGAGTTTTAAAGCTCTGACTGCATCCTATGATAGGACCAGCACTACAAAGCCCACCTCCCCAGACAAATGCACAAAAATTTAAAGAGTGCCGAGCCATTACATGGAGGGCCTAGCCAGGGCAAAGTACTCTTAAACTGGAGAGGGGAGGATCAGGGAATAAAATCAAAGAAATTGCCAGATGACAGCCTTTCAAGCAGCTCTCTCAAACCTTAACTACTAGCCTTAACATTCAAATTTCTCAGAGGTGAAACACACTTGGAGAGTATCTCCACCCAAAATAAAGTATATGACTTACCACACACATGCACACACACACACACACACACACACACACACACAGACACACACACACACACACACACACACACACACACACACACATATGTATTTTATATATATATATATATATATATATATATATATATATATATATACACATATATATTTTCATAGATTACTAGACAGCAAGAGGTTCTCCCGTTCGATTCTCAGCTGAGCGCCTTCTGTGTGGAGTCTGCATGTCCTCCTCACAGTCGAGTGGCATTCAAATGACATCCGTGAATGGGCATGCCTTTGTTGAAGGCTGAGCATTGGGCTGGCACCTTGGCACCATAAAACTCGACTGCCAATCATTAGCGGATCAGAGTTCTGCTGTGGCGAACCTTAACCGGGAAAAGCAAAAAGAAACACAACAACATCATAGGAGATTACAGGCTATCGACCCAGAGGTAATTTCAAGCTTAAAAAAAGAAAATAATCTCTCCACACCATCAAGCCAAATAAAATTTATTAAAAAAAAAAAACCAAAGCTTTCGGACATCAAAAACATCCTTCCTCAGTGTCTTACACAAAAGAAAAGTTAAAACCAACATTTATACTAATAGCACATGGCAGCCATTAATTGATTAAGGTGAACACCCAGTTCTTAAAGATACAGAAACAGTGCTAAGAGGGATAAGAAGTATATACATATCTTCCTCTCATTTTTTCTAATTTTCCTTTGTTTATTTTTTAGAATAGGTTTTAGTGCAACTTATTTATTTAAGCCCGGGTCTTTATCTGCTTCAAGCCTTACTATCCATTCATATTCTTTCACGTCCACATTATTAACATGGTCTCCACGTCTAATACCTGGGTATACAATAGATATGACCATGAAGTCAAATTCATGAGCAGAACCCATTGCATAAACGTGGGAAGCCAGTGAGTTAGTAGGTATATTCCTACAAATCTCTGATCTATGCTCAATAATTCTGTCCCTCAGTCACCTGACTGATTTGCCCACATAAAATCCTGAACATTTCTTACATGTGGCAAGATATATAATACCAGTGCTATTACACGTCACTGTACAGTGAAAAATCAATCTCCTGCCACTCATAGGATGTATAAATTCTGGGCACTGATTAATACTCATACAACATGAACAATTGTAACATAGAAAAGTACCTTTTTTCTTAATCTCACTTCCTTGTGTATTATTCAAAGAAAAATCTTTGTAACATAATAGTTGTTTCAAATTATTACAATTACAATAGGTAAACATAGGTTGATCTGGGAGCCATTTCTCATGACCGGGTATAGATTTCAGGACAAACCAATTTTTTCATATAACATTCTCCATTGTCTGCTCATTTTATTATATGTCATGAGATATCTAAGGGGTTGTCCATAACCAGGACTCATAGTGTCAGTATTGGAATCCTCTTTAACAGAAAAATATGGTCTGGCTACAGAGTCCCTTAGTGTCAGGGCATCCCTCCTAGCGGTCTCTATTTCTGTCATATTGTATCCCTTCTCCAAAAAACTTGCAGTCATTTCCTGCATCTGAGCATTACATACCTCCAGCTCTGTACTAAGTCAACTGGCTCTTAAGTACTGACTTTTTAAGATACTCTTAAAAGTTGTCCCCAAGTGCATACTTTTTTTATGGAGATATTTATTTACTTGGACATCCTTCTTATAGACACTAGTTTGTAAACCATGATCTGTAAGCATCAACTGTATAACCAAGAAACTTAGGGATTTGTCAGAGACCTTCATCTCAAATATAAGAAATTCAACGGTCTCATTTAAGTATGTATAAAAGTTTTGTAGATCCAACATAGTACCCTGCCAAACTAGGAAAATGTCATCCACAAAACACTTATAGAATGAAACATTCCTAGCATAGGGGTTACTTACACCATATATAAAGTTTTCTTCCCATCTGCTCAGAGTCAGGTTAGCGTAGGTATTTCCTATGGCATTGCCCATAGCAGTACCCGAAACTTGATGGTAAATTTGCTTCTTGAAAACAAAAACATCGTTTTCTAAAACCACATCTAATAATTCAAAAATAGTCTCAGAACTTCTGCCATTAACCAAACCATGTTTAACTAGTATTTGTCTGACACAATCAACTCCATAGGTGTTAGGGATGACAGTAAATAAAGATTTCCTATCTAATGTCACTAAAAAAAATCCTGATTGATAACATTATCATACCAATTGTAATGCTGAGATAAAAAATCACCATTATCTTTAATATAACTAGGGACAAATTTTAGATAGTCCTTTAGTATATTACGGAGGTATACTGATATAGGCTCTGTAATACAGCCACCGCTTGAGGCAATGGGCCTCATGGGTGGTTGCCCGACAGACTTATGGATCTTAGGAAGTCCATAAAGTATGGGGATGGTAGGACAGGGCACACTCAAATAATGAAAAGTTTCAAGGTCTATGTCATTCATTACTTGGAGATCATATATAGACATATTTATTTTACTAATCATACTGTCTATTTCCTTATTACCAATTACCTTAAACATAGATTCATCCCTAAGAAGATCCATTGTGGATTGTATATACTGTTCCATGTCCATTATCACTATTGCTCCTCCCGTATCAGCCTCTTTTATAATAATTTGTGTGTTACTTTGTAGTGATTTTAATGCTTCACATTCTGATTGAGTCAAGTTATGATATTTAGGACTATTATTTCTTGTATGTAAATCACATATTTGCTTCTCATATAATTCATTGAATACAGAGATGATAGGGTCACTTATTGGAGCAAAAGTGCTAGTTCTCCTTAGATGATTACTCATAGTATCATTACTATTTCCATATATATTCTTTAAATTCAAACTTCTAGAGAACAGACTCAAGTCAGTAACAGCACTGACTACATCATCAGTGGCTGTGGGAATAAACTTAATTCCATGTGATAACAAAGATAGTTCAGCTTCAGTTAATTGGTACTTAGAAAGGTTGACTACAGAGGGACGGGGTACTGTATTATCCATATTAGTCAATCCATTAACAGAATTCATATTTTGACAATTTTGGTGCAGTGTATCCAAAGACTCAGTACTTTCTGGAATAGTAGAGGTTTCTATCTGAAATTCAGAAGGTAGTGCCACATGACTAGTGTTAGTTTCAGCACATTCATCAGTAATATTATGTAAAATAACATAATTTCCTCTCATTTAACTACACGTTAATGTATCAATATCAACATAATTTTGTCCAATAGCAATATTATCAGCACCATTTACATTCTCTCCAAGTGGTTTCACCATATTAATCACCCCATTAATATAGCCTTGATACAGTATGTCTGAACAATCAGCACTTAGTCTAATAATAGGAGTTTTTGTTTTGACTTCAGTGGATGGTACCACATAGCTATTATTAGTTCCAGCATGTTCATCACTGGAATTGGATGCCATAATAGCATTGTTTCCTAACATGTTACAACAATCAACAACATATTGTTTAGTAGTGTCACTCACAATGTTAGATACTTCACTGGTTATGACTGATAGTGAACAATTGGCATCATTATTAAAACTAAGAGGTGTAGCTACATTATTATGAATATAAGTATCATTAGAGTCATAAACGTCCTTCGGCATTCCAGTGCAACAGTTATTTAAATGTCCAGAAAACCTTATATCAGCAGATGTTTCCAAGGAGCTCAAGACATTAAATTCATTGTGTATCTGACGCTCGAGGTTGAGGAGGAGATCAAGAACTGGTCCAATTATGAAGAGCAGAGCTCGTGAGTAACAGAATGCTCTGACATGGTAGTGTCTAACAGTACTGTTCACTTTCAGAAAGAAGCTTTTTTATTTTTGAAATGTCATAATTTAAATGCTAAAACATTGAATGAATGTACTTCTTTGACATCTAGTACTAATGACTGCAGTCAGACACACAATGAATTTAATGTCTTGAGCTCCTTGGAAACATCTGCTGATATAAGGTTTGCTGGACATTTAAATAACTGTTGCACTGGAATGCCGAATGATGTTTATGACTCTAATGATACTTATGTTCATAATAATGTAGCTACACCTCTTGATTTTAATAATGATGCCAGTTGTTCACTATCAATCATAACCAGTGAAGTATCTAACATTGTGAGTGACACTACTAAACGAAATGTTGCTGATTGTTGTAACATGCTAGGAAACAATGTTATTATGGCATCAAATTCCAGTGATGAACGTGCTGGAAGTAATAATAGCAATGTGGTACCATCCACTGAAGTCCAAACAAAACCTCATATTATTAGACTAAGTGCTGATTGTTTAGACATTCTGTACCAAGGCTATATTAATGGGGTAATTAATATGGTGAAACCACTTGGAGACAATGTAATTGGTGCTGCTAGTATTGCTATTGGACAAAATTATGTTGATATTGATACATTAACTTGTAGTCAAATGAGAGGAAAATATGTTATTGTACATAATATTACTGATGAATGTGCTGAAACTTACAATAGCCATGTGGCACTACCTTCTGAATTTCAGATAGAAACCTTTACTATTCCAGAAAGCATTGAGTCTTTGGATACACTGCATCAAAATTGTCAAAATATGAATTCTGTTAATGGATTGACTAATATGGATAATACGGTACCCCATCCCTCTGTAGTCAACCTTTTTAAGTACCAATTAACTGAAGCTAAACTATCTTTGCTAACACACAAATTATTATAAAAGAGGCTGATAAGGGAGGAGCAATAGTGATGATGGACATGAAACAGTATATATAATCCATGATGGATCTTCTTAGGGATGAATCTACATTTAAGGTCATTGGTAATAAGGAAATGGACAGTATGATTAGTAAAATAAATATGTCTATTTACGACCTTCAAGTAATGAATGACATAGAGCTTGAAACTTTTCATTATTTGAGTGTGCCCTGTCCTACCATCCCCATACTTTATGGACTTCCTAAGATCCATAAGTCTGTTAAGCAACCACCCATGAGGCCCATTGCCTCAAGTGGTGGTTGGATTACAAAGCCTATATCTGTATACCTCCAAAATATACTAAAGGGCTATCTAAAATTTGTCCCTAGTTATATTAAAGATAGTGGTGATTTTTTTTTATCTCAGCTTTACAATTGGTGTGATAACATCAATCAGGATTTTTGTCCTAGTGACATTAGATATAAAATCTTTATTTACTGTCATCCCTAACACCTATGGAATTGATTGTGTCAGACAAATTCTAGTTGAGCATGGTTTGGTTAATGGTAGAAAGTCTGAGACTATTTGTGAACTATTAGATCTGGTTTTAGAAAACAATGTTTTGGTTTTCAACAAGCAAATTTGCCATCAAGTTTCAGGTACTGCTATGGGCACTGCCGTAGCAAATACCTATGATAAATTGACTCTGAGCAGATGGGAAGAAAACTTTATATATGGTGTAAGTAACCCCTATGCTAGGAATGTTTCATTCTATAAGCATTTTGTGGATGACATTTTCCTAGTTTGGCAGGGTACTATGTTGGATCTACAAAACTTTTATACATACTTGAATGAGACTGTTGAATTTCTTAAATTTGAGATGAACTTCTCTGACAAATCCTTAAGTTTCTTGGATATACAGTTGATGCTTACAGATCATGGTTTACAAACTAGTGTCTATAAGAAGGATGTCCAAATAAATAAATATCTCCATAAAAAAGTATGCACTCGAGGAGAACTTTTAAGAGTATCTTAAAAAGTCAGTACTTAAGAGCCAGTCGACTTAGTACAGAGCTGGAGGTATGTAATGCTCAGATGCAGGAAATGACTGTAAGTTTTTAAGGGATACAATATGACAGAAATAGAGACCGCTAGGAGGGATGCCCTGACACTAAGGGGCTCTGTAGCCAGACCCTATTTTTCTGTTAAAGAGGATTCCAATACTGACACTATGAGTCCTGGTAATGGACAACCCCTTAGATATCTCATGACATATAATAGAATGAGCAGAACAATTGAGAATGTTATAAGAAAAAATTGGTTTGTCCTGAAATCTATACCCGGTCATGAGAAATGGCTCCCAGATCAACTTATGTTTACCTATTGTAATTGTAATAATTTGAAATAACTATTATGTTACAAAGATTTTTCATTGAATAATACTCTAGGAATTGAGATTAAGAAAAAAGGTACTTTTCCATGTTACAATTGTTCATGTTGTACGAGTATTAATCAGTGCCCAGAATTTATACATCCTATGAGTGGCAGGAGATTCATTTTTCACTGTACAGCGACGTGTAATACCACTGGTATTATATATGTTGCCACATGTAAGAAATGTTCAAGATTTTATGTGGGCAAATCAGTCAGGTGACTGAGGGATAAAATTATTGAGCATAGATCAGAGATTCATAGGAATATGCCTACTAACTCACTGGCTTGCCACATTTCTGCAATGGGTGCTGCTCATGAATTTGACTTCAGGGTCATATCTATTGTATACCCACGTATTATAGGTGGAGACCATGTTATTAATGTGGGCATGAAAGAATATGAATGGATAGTGAGGCTTGAAGCAGATGAAGACCCGGGCTTAAATAAACAAGTTACACTAAAACCTATTCTAAAAAATAAACAAAGGAAAATTAGAAAAAATGAGTGGAAGATATGTATATACTTCTTATCCCTCATCACTCTTTCTGTATCTTTAAGAACTGGGTGTTCACCTTAATCAGTTAATGGCTGTCATGTGCTGTTAGTATAAATGTTGGTTTTAACTTTTCTTTTGTGTAAGACACTGAGGAAGGATGTTTTTGATATCCAAAAGCTTTGTCGTTTTTTAATAAATTTTATTTGGCTTGACGATGTGGAGAGATTATTTTCTTTATTGCTGTCGCATTGGTGTTTCCCTCTCCACCTTATCGCTTGTTCCACATTTTTACTGTCATTTCAAGCTTAGCCATTTCATCCCAATGTAATATGATAGAAATGTTAGTTAATACCCAAGATTGCATTTAGTAATGACTGCCCATTTCTAGAAGGGTTGTGGGTTCTATTCTCAGTAAGAATTTATGGTGGCCCATCCACTCGTCCAGGTTCTTTTTGAATAGTGTCATAGAGGTACTCTGTTTCACATGACTAGGTAGCCTATTCCAAAGACACGACAGTCACTAGGAGATAAATCTGTCCCTCCAGCATGTTCTATTTAAGTTGTAGGTCATATTTCGGTCCCTGGAATAGGTGTCCCTAGTCCCGTTTGATTTACGGATATGCCGCAAATTAATTAGATTTGGGTCTGAGATTGCTCTATAAACCAGGCATAAGTCTCCCCTAAGAAGTCTATGTGATACAGAGGAAAGTGAACAGGGATGTAGTCGGTCTGTGTACAGCATGTTCTAAAGTCCCTTGATCTTCTTTGTTAGAAACCTAAGAGGTCTCTCCTGTTGCTGCAGCTGATTTGTATGGTGCATGCCGAATGGGGCATTATACTCAATTATGGGCAAGATTAATGCAGAGTATAGAGGGTTATAATCTCTTTTGCTCTCGAGGTGATGCCTTTACTAATCATGTGTGCTACATAGAAAGCCTCCCTTACTACAGTTGGCACACGGTGGTTGAAGTTAAGGTAGCAGTCAACTTGTGATCCCAGGTCCCTTACCGCATCATGGGTACTTAGGATGTTGTTGTTGAGTTGATAGTGTGAGGGAACATTGTTTGTGCTGAAGGGAATAATGATGCATTTATTTGCATTCAGTTTGAGGCCATGACTAAGACACCAGTCACTGGTCTCCATAAGACCTCCTGGAGTATATTGACATCATCTTGGGATTCAATAATTACACCCAGTTTGCAGTCATCTGCAAACTTGATCAGCCATAACCCCTACATTTTGAGAACTTCTGAGAAATATATATCAAACAGTGGGGGGCCCAGCACTAACCCCTGTGGTACCACACTGGTAACAGGTCTGATGGTTGATGTGGAGTCACCCACTTTGATAGTGTGTGTCTGGTTTATGAGACAGTTAGCAACCCATCTATATACAGAGAAGGAGACAGAGATACATTCACAGAAATAGACTTAGATCATTATATTATATTAATTATGAACTTACTTGTAATGACAGGAACCCAAACACCTGATATTTCACATCACTGTTTCTTAAAAAAGGATATGAATCAGTGACAGATAAATCATCTATTCTCCTGGGTGCATGGAAGTGTAGTATAGCTATTCTTCTGCAGTCCCAGAATCGTAATATAATGCAGTTTTAAAGAAGAAATCCACTGTTCTTTCGTATTGTTTTCTTAATATAGTAATGTAAATTTACAGTCAATGGATATTCTGATTAATAAATTAAATCAATGAAGAGTACTAACTTCTTAGAGAACACACAATCCAAAAGTATACATAACTCCAAAGGGTCTGTTCATATATGGCTGGAAACTATTAGAGAAAACCTAAAAAAAGTCTGAGTCTTGTGTAAAACCTTCAGTCTTTACTGTATAACAATAATCTGAAAGTAGGAAAAGTGCATGCCGACGTGTATAAAATATAAAAGCAATGACAAAATCTGCATTGCATGAGCTTAGTAATAAGCTGCAGACATTTAGTTAACATGCACAGTATAACTGTGTAATGTTAAGCAAATAGTAACTGTGTTTGCAAAGTTAATATCTTTTATAAACAATTAACACAAAACATAAGTCATTCTTCTATCAGCAAATAATACTTACTATTTACAATGAGATTATTGATAACTTCAGAAACATATAAACATTTTAAAGAATAAGCTAAACATTGAATGTTTAGTGTTGCATGTTTAAGGTCATTGCAAAACTGTTTCATGAGGTCATTTATTGCTGTAATTGGGAACCAATGTGAATTGTTTTATAGTCCAGTAAATGAAGCATGTCTTCAATTAGAACTTCAGAAAGTAAACAGTAATAGCCTGCTGAGAAGAAAATTATTTTTATTTCCTCACAGTAACAAGCACACCATTTCTAAATTGTTACTAGATGTACAAAGGTGCTCTGAATTCACAATGCACGCTAAAGCTTTATAGTGTAACAAACAGCAAATACACCCATTAAGACAAAAAACTCACATAGATGCATAACCGAACCATATCACAGTTCCTGGCCATAATCCTAACCATGAACCTTACCTTCCAAAAACTCCTTTTCCTAACAGTACCACTATTCAGACAAATTATGACTGATGTTATTGTTAGGTTTTGATTTTTCATTATTTTCTTTTTATTTAAACTATTTTCAATAGGAGACCAGTTATCTTTCTTTTATTAGTTTAATGTGAGTTTGAACATTTTGTGTTTTTGCTGGTATTCTATGTTCAGGACTTTAGTTGTTGGCATTAGTGAGTTTCAACATTTTTTTTCATATTTTGGCTGCTGTTATATTTTTGGAATGGGTTAGTATAGCAATAACCCACGCCTGGGTGTGGGTAATGTGGGATTTAACTACGGTTGGCGTGGTTTGGTTCTGAGGGCGAAGCCCGAGGGACCAAACAAAGACAACCGTGGTTAAATCCCGCATTACCCACACCCAGAAGTGGGTTATTGCTATTATACAATGACATTATTTAAGAAAAGAAATAATTACTTTTCTTAAATAATGGCATTGTATAATGCCTCTTTGCTGCCCTTCCGCAGCTGTCTGGTATTCCGCAGCAGTTCTGATGTACTGCGTATGCCTATGCAGTACATCAGAGCTGTGGGCAAAAGCAACAGAGAACGCAAGATCTCCATTGCTTTTTACTGTCTCGCTATGTTAAATGGGTTTAACATAGCGAGACAGCTTTAAAATAAGCAACGGAGATCTCCGTTACTTATTTTAAAGCTGTCTCGCTATGTTAAACCCATTTAATATAGCGAGACAGGTTTAAAAAAAAAAGCAACGGAGATCGCAAGATCTCCGTTGCTTTTACATTGTTCGCTATGTTAAAAGAGTTTAACATAGCGAGACAGCTTTAAAAAAAGCAACGGAGATCTGCGTTGCTTTTTTTAAACCTGTATCGCCATGTTAAACTCTTTTAACATAGCGAGACAGTGTTTTATACTAACGGAAAAAGTACGGGCGACCGGACCTTTTTTTGTTAGTATATTGAGGGATTTACAATGGGCACGCTGGTTGGGCTGGCCAATCAGCGTGCACGTTTTAGAGGAGGAATTGTATAATAATTATGTTCATGCACCCACATGCGCACACTCATATATACCTAATGTATGTGGATATATGTAGATAGATTGATAGATAGAGAGAGAGATAGATAGATAGATAGATAGATAGATAGATAGATAGATAGATAGATAGATAGATAGATAATATAGATAGGTATAGATATAGGGTAGCAGTTCACTTTGTCAACAAAGTAGACTGCTGTGATTTTTTTTCATTGGCAGAACTCCCTGTCAAGAGCTAAGCTCTTCAAATGCAGGAATGGCAACTGTTCAATGTGCTTAGTTTATGTGCTTTGAGTTACAGTTTATGGCTGTCTATTAGCTTTAAGATACAATGAATGTTTCTTCACTATGGGTGGGAGTATATATGAGTGTGTGTGTGTGTGTGTGTGTGTGTGCGTGCGTGCATGTGTGTGTGTGTGTGTGTGTGTGTGTGTGTGTGTGTGTGTGTGTGTGTATGTGTGTGCACTAGTGTCTGCAGGTTAAGTTTAGGCTAAGGCCTAGCTAAGAAGAAAGTATTAGTGTTGTTCTATGTGCTACTATTTGGGAAGTACATCCGTGTGTCTGATGCAGTGGTAGACTTTTTTAAATGTAATAGATATAGGTAGGATTAGAGTCAGATTTAGGGTCAAGTTTAGCACGTGTGAGTAATGTGATGCAGGGGGCAAGGAACATTTACCAACAAGATTGCTAGTTGACTTTGCTTCAATATTTTCTGTCACACTGGAAAAAAATAGTGTAGTCCACATATATTTAACATTTGGTCACAGATCTATTTTCTCTCACAAACCCAAAATCCAACAAACTGCCTGCATTTTTAAAGCAATGTAGCTGGGGTGACTATCAAACATGGAAATACTTGAAAAAAAACATAATATGAACTAGTAAATCAATAAAAATTACAATGTCAAACATAAGAAACTAATATCAGAACTTAAACACATTACTAAATCTACATACAATAATACAAAAAAAATGAAAAAAGCAGAAATTAGGAATGTAACACTTGCTTTGCAGCACTACAAAATGAATTTTGAGTACAATACCTAATAAGGAAGAGGAAAGGCATCCAAAAAAAAAGGGTTCCTATCATTTCATCAAAACTTCAGCAGTTCGAACACCATATGTTCGAACTGTTAAGTTCGAAAACTGATTATCGCAAAGCCACGGAACACTGAATTCTTTCCCAGGGAAAAAATTTGGTGGGCTGTTTCTGTGGCTGCGAGATTTTCAGCACTGTGGTGGAAAGTTATGGGTCAAGTTCAGGTAAGTGTGCAATTGTGTGGATGTTAGGGTTAGGGTGCGGGTTAGGTGAGTTAGGGTTAGGGCACGGGTGAGGTGGGTGTGTGATAGTGACAGACTTTAGGGTTAGGGCAGGGTAGGTGAGTTAGGGTTAGGGGCGGGTCAGGTGAGTGTGCGATAGAGACGACCTTAGGGTTAGGGTTTAGGTTAAGGTAAGTGGATAGATAGTAGTGTATGTACAGTTTAGTGTAGGGTTAGATGTAGGATTTTAAGTGTATGTGTGTGGATTGCTGTTTTTTTGGTGTGCTTGTGTTGTGTGTGTGTTTCTTGGAACAGTGATTTTTTTTCCCTGGGAAAAAAAAAAATCGCTGTTTTAAGCCTTCGATGGTTTACACTTCGAGGTTAGAAGTTTGACCATATGGTGTTTGAACTTCTGCCATTTTGATGAAGTGATATAGACCCAAATAAAAAATTCTTGATGAAAGTGAAAACATAATCCCCTTCAAAATTGAATGACGCAGTATAAAGAACATCTACATAGATATTTACAGCACCATGTATATGTCAATTATTGCTAATATAACATACATACTTCATGGGATGTATTGACAATTTTTATGCCTGCATCGAGATTAGTTCTAGCAGTGTATATGTTTGGTGTTGTATTCATTCATTGTTTCGTATCTAGGTAGTATATTGTTACTGCAGTACAGATTGTGACACTGCCAGCTCACCTATCTGGAAATTTGTAAATAATTCTATGCCATTTGTGAATACTGATATGATTTATACGGAACTGTATGTTATGTACTGAGCTTCAGGAATGTAACCACAGCATACCCTGCTGGAACATAGAAGATTAACATACAAAATGTCAAGAAAATAAGTAGAAATTAAGTGGCTTACGATTGTGCTATAAAAGTTAGTTTCAATGCAGAAGCAGACACAATGTCTAAAGCTAGAAGTTTTTATATTGTCTTGAAAGAAAAGTAATTACTAGGTTTAAAATGTAAAGTTTTTATTGCTTTATGACTTCCTAGCAGCTACCCAGTTCTGAGAGAAATGTATTTCTCACACAGAGATGTTAACTCCTGTTAAGTTTCTTTTTAACCTAGGAACTGAAGTCAGGTGACAAAGGGTGATGTCACTCAAGCTAACCCAGCAGTAATTTGTGATATTAATTTAAAAACTCTCTCAGAGAGAGAGAGAGAGAGAGAGAGAGAGAGAGAGAGAGAGAGATACTGTGCATTTTGTATTTTGTCTTTGACCTGGAAACATCCACTCATCATCACATCTGCACTTGCTGTAAGTAAGTTTCAGGGCATAGTATCTCTCTTAGCTATATGTAAGAATATAGTAAATATTAAGTTAGATGTCTGTATTTATTTGAGACTGTTCTGCAATGTTGTTTTAAAATATCTCCCATTATTTTGAACTCTGAAGTTACTGTGTTGTGTACTTAGTACTGTCTTATTCTTTTATTAGGTATATTTAAACGTATCTTTGTGGCTGATATTTGTGAGGCATATTTAAGCTCTTAGGATCCTTGCATATGTATTTGGTGACACTATACAAGCTACTCCTAAATAGCCTTGCAAGTATTGCTCAACACTACCATTTGGATAATAGTAACATTACACAGTAGGATTGGATACCCTTTGTAAGGGCCTTATAGTAGCCGATAAAGAGCTGGCTGGTGGCAGTAATAACTACCTTATAGTCTGGGCAGAAGGGGACATAGCTAGTAAACCTGTGCCAGCATATCCCAGGTGTGTGTGTGTGTGTGTGTGTGTGTGTGTGTGTGTGTGTGTGTGTGTGTGTGCGTGTGTGTGTGTCTGTGTGTGTTTGTATATAAATTAAATCTCAAAGTATGTGTGTGTGTCAGCTACTTGGGTAGGGACACATAGCACTGGTTGGACAGAGAGGGTTCTGGAGGTCTTGACTTGACCCCTCAGCTGAGATCTTAACCCTATAGCTGTGCCTGTGGGGAGTCTTAATGGGGATCTGGAGAAAGAAGGAGAAACCAGCCTCAGCCTGACTGTGATCTCTGTATGCTCTTAAGGGAAATTGCACTTTACTGTGTGTGTACCTGTCATCTTCACATTGTGTACATCTCTCACTCATGCTAGTGGTGAGGATTGAGGCTTCTTGATTACTGGGCAGTGCAGGGGCATCACACATTAATTGTTTGGCAGTGGTGGGATATCTTCATCACATATTTATTGATTGACAGTGGTAGGATATCCACATCACATATTAATTGGTTGACAGTGGTGGGATAGCCACATCACATAATTGGATTGTAGTGGTGTGGATATTAAATTCCTGTAGCCTGTATACAGTGGCCACTGAAGGTATTTGTACTCTCAGTCAACAATGCAGTGAAAATTCAGAGTTTCACATCACAATTGTTTTATTTTTTTGTAGGCTTAGTTACTCAGGGAGAGCAGGCAAGCATGTCAGCAGAGGAGTATGGCAAGTTGACAAGGAGGCAGTTGGATGAAATGTGCCAGGCTAAAGGACTGGAACATGCCAACCTGACTGCAGCAGATATGATTGCAGCTTTAGTTACAGCTGCATCACAGCATAGCAACCAGGAGGACAATCACACTGGCCTTGGAGATGTACAAATCTCATAATATGGACAGGTCAACCTTTTCACAGAGGACTTAAAAATCCATCTGGAGTTAAAGAGACTTGAACTGGAGACCAAGCATTAGGAAATACAGGCAGCAGAGAGACTGAGACTTCTAGAGACTGAGGAAAATGAGAAACTGCAACAACTGAAGGCTGAGGAAAATGAGAAACTGTGATGCCTGGAAGCTGAGAAGAAGGAGAAGCAGAGGCAAAATGAAAAGGAGATGCTGACTCTTCGTCAAGGTCATGGAGGTAATGGGAAAGGAAGTAACCGAACCCCAAAGCAACAAAGGTCAGTAAATTTCTTGCACGATTTACAGAGGGGGAAAATTTTGATAGTTTCATCCATATGTTTGAGAGGGTATGTAAACAGGATAATGCTGACCAAGGGCTCTGGGTATGGTTCCTGACCCCCTTACTCCATGGTAAAGCTGTAACTGCAATTTATAAACTGTCTGATACTGATTGTTTAATTTATAATGCTGTAAAGAACTGGCTTTTAGAATGTTTTAAGTTAACATCTGAAGCTAATAGAAAAAAAAGTTTTGTGAGCATAGACGCAAGGCAGATGAATATGTGTGTAAATATATTGCTGAAATAAGCACTTATTTAAATAGGTGGGTGAGTGGATGTCAAGTCACCACTTTTGAAAGACTGGTAGAGCTTTTCATGATGGAACAAGCCATTAGCACTTTGCCCTGAGGAAATGAGAATCTTGTTAGCTGATAGACAATACAATAGTGCAGATGCGTTGGGGAAAAAGGGAGACCTATACCTAGAAAGCAGGGCATCCCTGCACAGGAAAGGGACACCCAGTGATGCTCATGGGTCTAAGGGAACCCATGGTGGGTACCCCAGACTGTTCCAACAGAGTCTGTCAGTAGAAGGGGAAGCCACTAGTTCAGGTACATGTCCAGGACCAAGGGTTAAATGTTTTAAATGCAACCAGTGGGGCCATGTAGCATATCAATGTCCAAAGAGGCAAGGTGGGGAACAAAAGGTGGGAGAGCCAGTAAATGGGAATGACAAAATGCCAACAGAAGGTTGTCTCAAGACAAGAAGGGAACCAAACTACTACAAGAGGTTATATCCTACCTAAGTTAATGGGAAAGTGGTCATTGCTGAGAAACACAGCCTCTGATCTAACCATTGTGAAGCCTGCAATGGTTAAAGAGAAGCACTACTTGCCTGGGCAGTCTACTCCATTCAGAGCTTTAGTGGGGATCCCATTTTAATACCTTTGGCTAGGGTTCACCTTGACTGGGAGGGTAGAAAAGGAACCCAGCAAGTAGGTGTGATTGAGGATATTCCTACAGATGTCCTGATAGGGAATGATTTTGATAAGGCAGTACCGTGTGTACATGCAGTTACATACAGTCAAGCTTGGAGACAAGCATGTGGGTCTGGTAGCCTAGGGGAGACCCAGACAGACTGCATACTTGCAACCAGGTCTGGTGAGGTGGTTACTTCAGGGAGGGAGCTACCCTGTAGCAGTGAGACTGAAGGTGAGCCACAGCTGCTTGTAGGTACTAATGTTCCCTTGGACAGAGTGACTGCAAGGGCAGAGGTGAGTAGTAGTATCCAGGTTGACAGTGAGGCACCATTGTCAGAGCATACCAGACTTCCTGTGGAAGGGGAGCTGGGAAGGGTTGCTAAGAGAGACTTGAGACAGGCCTAGCTCTCAGACCCTACATTACAAGGCCTAAGGGAGGTAGCTAGTGAGGCACCTGATTTCCAAGGGAAGGGGAAATCAATATAGTGGGACAAAAGGTTACTGTTTAGAGAGTGGACCCCTGAGGGAAGGCTAGAGAGTCAGAGAATACAGCAGTTGGTAGTGTCCAGAGCCTACCTTCTGTCACTTCTAGCCATAGCCCATGCTATTCCCTTTGCAGGTCATATGGGCATAAAACATACAAAGAGATGTATTATGCAGAACTTTTATTAGCTTGGGATTTCCACAGATGTAACAATGTACTGCAGGACCTGTGAGCAGTGCCAAAAGGTAGGCAAGACAGGAAACAAGGGGGAAAGCTCTTTTGATGCCTTTGCCTGTAATTGATGAGCCATTTCAGAAGGCAGCTATGGATATTGTGGTGCCTCTGAGTACCCCAAGTTCCACAGGGAAAAAGTATATCTTAGTGGTAATAGATTGTGCTACCAGATACCCTGAGGTGGTGGTTCTGTCCTCCTTTGAGGCAGAAAAGGTGTCAAATTCTTTGCTAGAGATTTTCTGCAGGGTAGGTTTCCCAAACGAAATTCTGATGGGCAGAAGTGCCAGTTTCATGTCAGACCTGCTGGCTTGTCTGTGGAGGTACTGTGGGTGAAGCACCTAAAGACCAGCCCCTACTATTCCCAGACTAATGGTCATGGTGAGAGGTTAAACTCTACACTCAAGACAATGCTATGGGCATTTTCAGACCAGTTTAAGAGGGAGTGGGACAAATATTTGCCACATCTGTTTGCTTCCAAAGAGGAGCCCCAGGAATCCACAGGCTTTTCACCCTTTGAGTTGCTGTATGAGCATAGGGTGAGGGGACCTCTAGATTTGATTTGAAATGAGTGGGAAGGTGAAAGTGAATCCCACAAGGAGTCTGTTGTGGCAAATAGGCTCAGAGGTTGGTACTAGGCTATCGGCCATAGGGCCTATACAAGCTTAGCCATAACAATTCCCTGGCTATTTCTTCCCACAATATTTACTTCCCTGGACCCCTGTCTAGCAGGGGGACTGAAGTGATCCCCAGGATGAATTTCTTATCTCCCATCCAATTGTCAAGGTTCCTTTTGAACAGGGTCAAAGAGGCTCTCTGCTTGAGATGTATGGGCAGTCTATTCCAGAGTCTGGGCAGTCTCTAGGTCAGGAAACTATCCCTCCAGCATGCTTTGGTAATTGTGATGACAAGGTTTAGCTCCCTGGAGCATGTGTATCTGAGGGATTGGGATTTCTTTAAGTGTAGCATGTCCAACAGCTTTGGGTTTGACATGGTCTTGTATGTTAAGCAGAGATTGCCTCTGAGTAGACGATATGTGACAGAGTATAGCTAGAGTTTTTTCAGATGGTCAGCATCGGGCATCTGCTTTAGGCCTGTGATTCTTCTAGTGAGGTATTTCTGTGGCCTTTCCAGTTGTTGCAGATGTCTTGAGAGGTACATACCAAATGGGGCATTGTATTCTATAATGGGTCTAATGAGGGATGAGTACAGTGGGACAATGACCTCCTTTTTTTTGGATGAAAAGCCTTTAGTGATGAGATGTGCCACACAGAAGAATTTCCTGACTGTTGTGGCAATGTGGCTATCGAAGGTGAGACCACTGTCCACCTGTGTCCCTAAGTCTCTTATCAGATTTTCAGTGTTTAGTGTCCTAAACCTCAGGACAAGACTGAGGGAACTCATGGGCTTGACCCAGGAAAACCTGGCAGAAGCCCATCAGCAGAAAAAGGTCTTATATGACAGGAATGCTTGAGCTAGAGAGTATGCTGTAAGGCAGCAGGTAATTGTTCTCATTGCTGTCAGACACAACAAGCGGCAGGCATCTTGGGAGGGACCCTACACAGTGGTAAGGAAGGTCAGCAATGTTACCTACATGCTAGAACTGCTAAGCAGGAGGCAGGGGTACACATTGGAAGTAGTAGCAATGCCCCAGCAGCTGTCCTCTACCCAGGTTTGAGAAATCTAAGCAGTGTTACAGGAGTTTGGGGACATGTTCACTGGGAAACCAGGGTGCACCCACCTGGTGCAGCACCATGTGGATACAGGACACCAAAGACCTATTAAGCAGGCTCCTTATAGGGTGCCTGAGAGAGTCAAACAGACTCTGAGGGAGGAGCTAAAGGAAATGTTGGAAGTAAGGGTAATCCAGCAGCCCAGCAGTCCCTGGGCCTTCCCATTGTTGCTGGTACCAAAGAAGGATGGCAGCAGCAGGTTCTGTGTGCACTACAGGGAATTAAATAGACACACAGAGTCAGATGTCTACCCCTTGGCTAGAATAGATGAAGCCCTAGAGCAGATGGGTGAGACTAAGTACCTTACCAGTACTGATCTTACCAAGGGTTACTGGCAAGCACCCTAGACTCCCAGTGCTAGAGAGAGGTCAGCCTTTGTGACTCCTTTTGGCTTGTATGAGTTCACAAATATGCCCTTTGGGATGAAAAATGCCCCAGCAACTTTCCAGAGGCTGGTAGATTGTATCCTAGCAGAAGGAGGAGATTTTGCCTTTGATTACTTAGATGATATTGCCATCTACACCCATTCCTGGCAAGAACAGCTTCATCATATCAAGGAGGTGCTGGGCAGACTACAGATGTCAGAGTTGACCATTAAGTCCAGCAAATGTCAGGTGGGTATGTCAGAGGTCTGTTACCTGGGACATAGAGTGGGGCATGGTAAGATTAGGCTAGAATCTGCCAAAGTGGAAACCATTCAGACATGGCCTGCCCCTGTTACCAAAAAGCAGGTAATAGCATTCTTAGGGACAGCAAGGTACTACAGAAAGTTTGTCCCCAATTATAGTACCATGGCTGCTCCCATCACAGGCCTGACAAGAAAAAAAAACAGACCAGATAAGGTAGTGTGGACCCCAGCATGTGAGCAGGCATTCCAGAAGCATAAAGGAGCTTTGGGAGGACCCCCTGTGTTAGCCAGTCCAGAATACAGCAAAGAATTTGTTGTGCAGGTGGATGCTTTAAACCATGGGGTGGGGGCTGTACTTAGCCAGGTTTCCTCAAAGGAAGAAGAACACCCAGTGGCATATCATAATTGTAGGCTCCAACCCAGTGAGGACTGCTATGCAGCTGTTAAAAAGGAATGCCTAGCCATAGTGTGGTCACTGCAGAAACTTCAGCCTTATCTGTATGGAAGGAAATTCACTGTAGTTACAGATCACAGTCCCTTAACATAGCTACATCAAGCCAGCCAGCAAAATGCCAAGTTACTAAGGTGGAGCCTAGGTTTGCAAGCATATGATATCACAGTGCAGCACTGCAGTGGGATTAGCAATTCCAATGCAGAAGTGTTCTCAAGACAGGGAATGGGGTAAAGTATTCCCAGATAGGCTCAACCCTCTCAAGCAATGTTTCTCAAGGGTCACTTGAAAAACTAGCTTGGGTTTTCAGGGGTGGAGATAGAAATGTGACACTACCAGCCCAGCTATCTGGAATTTTGTAAGTAATTCTATGCCATTTATGATTATTGATATGATATTTACGGAACTGTATATTATGTACTGAGCTGCAAGAGTGTAACCACCACTGTTTACACTGCTGGAACATAGAAGATTAACTTACAAAACATCAAGAAAATAAGTTGAAATTAACTGCTTTATGATTGTGCTATAAAAGTCAGTTTTAGTGCAGAAGCAGACACAATGTCTAGAGCTAGAAGTTTTTTTATTATCTTGAAAGAAAAGTAATTACTAGGTTTAACATATAGTGTTTTATTGCTTTATGACTTCCTAGCAGCTACCCAGTTCTGAGCAAAGATCTGAGACATATGTATTTCTCACACAAATATGCTAACTCCTGTTAAGTTTCTGTTTAGTCTGGGAACTGAAGTCAGGTGACAAAGAGTGATGTCACACAAGCTAACCCAGCAGTAATTTGTGATATTAATTTAAGAACTCTCTTAGAGAGAGACACTGTGCATTTTTTATTTTGTCTTTGACCTGGAAACATTTACTCATCATCATATCTGCACTTGCTTCGTGGCATAGTATCGCTCTTAGATATAGATAGGAATATAGTAAAGATTAGTTTATATGTTTTCTGTATTTATTTGAGACTGTCCAGCAATGTTGTTTTAAAATATTTCCTGTGATTTTGAACTCTGAAGTTTCTATGTTGTGTAGTTATTGCCTTGTTCTTTTATTATTTATTATTAAATATATTTATACCTATCTTTGTGGCTGATATTTGTGAGGCATATTTAAGCTCTTAGAGTACTTGCTTATGTATTTTTTGACACTGTGCAGGCCACTCCTAAATAGCCTTGCACGTCTTGGTCAACACTACCATTTGTATAATAGTAACATTACAAAGTAGGATTGGACACCCTTTGTAAGGGCCTTATAGTAGCTGATAAAGAGCTAGCTGTTGGCAGTGAAAACTACCTTATAGTCTGGGCAGAAGGGGCATAGTTAGTAAACCTGTGCCAGCCTTTCCCAGGTGTGTGTATGTGTTACTATATAAATCAAATCTCAAAGTGCATGTGTATCAGCTACCTGGGCAAGGACACAAAGCACTGGTTGGACAGAGAGGGTGCTGGACATTTTGACTTGGCCACTCGGCTGAGATCTCAAGTCTATAGCTGTGCCAGTGGGGAGTTTAATTGGGGATCTGGTGAAAGAGGGAGAAACCAGACCCAAACTGACTGTAATCTCTGTGTGCCCTTAAGGGAAATTGCACTTTACTGTGTGTATGTACTTGTCATCCTCCCATTGTTTACATCCCTCACTGTTGCCAGTCATGAGGATTGAGGCTCTTTGATTACTGTGCCAGTGCAGAGGTGTGACATAGATATATATGTATTTGAAAATTACTGAAACAAGCCCAAATTGTTGAATTCACATTCCCATTTCATAAAAATGAATGAATGAGTAACATAAAAAATACATGCTAATAATATGAATGGAATGTAGGTTCATTTTTAAATAATATGCTCTATTTACTGACTTTTTGGATTTAATTTAATGTTTGCATTTGTTAGACAGGCCCCAGGACTCAGCAAGCTTTGTACAGTGTGCAGTAATAGTGCAAGACCTGCTGCAGGCAATATGGCCAATGTGTGATCCAGGAATGAGCTCCCAAAACATGCATGAGCACTTCTGCACTATTCCTGCATGGACGCAGCCCCTATATGCTAATCACCTCATTTTCTGGTGAAAATCATGCAAAATTAGTGATCCAGGAAGCAGGCAGGCATCTGTGCAGGAATAGTGTAGACTGCAGAAATGTATTCAGCCAGTAGCTGGATACATTTCTGCAAACTACAAAATGGAGGCATGAAAGCTCATAAAAAGGCATGTATTATAAGGGTTAGGCATGTTAATGGCCAAATATATGGCCATAGGCATGACAAATAGTTTCAAAATTATATAAAAAAAAAAAAACGGGATTGGCCCAAAAATAAGAAAAAAAGCTGGAAATAAGCTTTTAAACCAAAATCATCATTTTGCCATAGTAGTCAATAGCATGCATAACACAAGACCATGGAATAGTGGTTGCTAAGGGGGAAGGCTGAGTGTCGGATTTGTAACAATGCATTAGCAGTCAGTTATATGCAAATGAGGGGAATGATACTGAATCACAGATTTCCCATCAGTGCTAGCTTGCACCCAACCGTGTAGGTGCAATAACACCATGGTCTAATCCTAAGAGCTAGAAGACCTCATGAGGGGGAGTGTCATGACTTGTAAGCTTATTGGAGCACAGTGGCCTGTGTACAGCTAAGTAAGGGGTGGGTCTGAAGCTGCCGAGCAGTATTTATATTGCCTAAATGGGTGTGTATGCCACGAACCTGGTTTTAAACAAAAAAAATGCAGGAAATAGCAGCTCCATTCACATATGAACACTGGGTTTGCACAGCATGCCTCGGGGCTTAAACGGGAAGGCAATGGGAAGGAAAAACAGCAGTAGGAAGGTAATCAAGGAGAGCTAGCACAGCTGGCAGGTGAAATGTATCAGAATCAGCCAATTACACGGGCAGCAGCCCAGCCCAGCACACTACTATAAACTATGCAAACACCTTTCACTCTGTTTTTTTTCCCACAAACTCTACACCACTGGTGTACACAAATGGGGACATTTTACCTAACAAAACCAACAAAATGATAGGGGCTGCTGGCGCTCTCATAAATCAATATGTGGAAGAGGCTGAGGGTAGTGAGGATAAGAATGCTGATGACCATCCCACAGTGAGGAGAAGGAGAAGAGTGTACCGACCCAGGGTAACCTACCAGGGTCTACATGAGCTGGAGATAGTGGAGTGCTATAGGGTGGACAGGGACCTCCTACAGCAAATTGTTCAGCTGTGCCAGCCATGCCTCACACACAGAACCAAGAGAGGGAAACCCATCCAAGTGGATAACAAGGTATGTATAGGCTTAAGAATACTAGCCACAGGTACTTTCCAAACGCCAACTGGGGGTATCATGGGGTTCTCACAGGCATCAGCATACAGGGTATTCCACCAGTTCCTGGATGCCATGTTAGCAAATGCCAGTGAGCACATATATTTCCATATCACCCATGAGGCATTGTCCAGCAATATGTGTCTCTTACACCAAATTGCAGAATACCCTGAGGTAGTGAGTGCTATAGACTGCATGCACATACACATCAAAGCACCACCTGGTGAGTGGGGTAGGGTCTACATAAACAGCAAGGGCTTCTCCTCCATCAACTGCCAGGTCATGTGTGATGCCCAGGGCATTATAATGAATGTGTGTGCTGGCAGCCCTGGAAGCTATCACAACTCACACATCTGGCATATGATGCAGCTATACCAGAGATTTGCCAGTGAGAATATCCCATATGGTCACCTAGTGGGGGATGCTGGCTATGCACTGGAGCCTTGGCTGATGACACCCATCAGAAATACACACACACCTGAACAAGAACTCCATAATGAAGCACATGCACAAACCAAAATCATAATAGAGTGTGTGTTTGGGATGCTCAAGTCATGGTTCCGGTGCCTGTACATATCTGGTGGAGCCTTGCAGTGCACTCCAGCTACATGTACCCAAGTTTTTATTGCATGTGCCATGCTACACAATATGATCCTGTGGAAACAGCTGCAGCAGGAACGGCATGGAGTAGGGCCACACAGTCCCCCACCATTGCCAAGCCAGCACAGGCACAGACTAACTCAGAAGAGGAGCAACCTGAGCCTGACCCTGTAGGCAGAAGGAGGTGCGCCCAGTATGCTCAGGCTTTGACAAAGATGCAGCTGATAGCACATACACTGACATGGTAGGAACCCAGGGAATGACACCTCTGTCTGATGTGCACATATAGTAAAAGGGATGCCAAACATAACACTACATGTGCTTTACCATGTATAGGGAGTGTACTATGTGCATCCAACATAGTCAGCCCTCCAGTACCATCCTCAGTAGTGACATAGCCACAAGGTAAGTCACTCTCCCTATCATTTGCTGAATGGAGTAGTACATTATGCTACTTGTATCTATGGTATGGATGTGAGCATGCAAAAGAATCTGGTGGCTGAATGGGATGGCACCAGATAGTAGACACCTATATGGGCAGCATGAAATCCATAACAAATACTGGTGTCAACATAGCAGGCAGTACTAGACAAGGTGACAAATCCCACTGCAGGACATGTAGTGGGTCAAATGTGTGTCCATAGAACACACACATGCATGTCAGTGAGGCTCACATAGCCAGCAACAGTCTCAGCCAGCAGGACAGGTGTAGATGACTACAAAGAAAGGCAGTGCTAAGGCCTCCGCTTGATGGCAACAGAGAACAGCCCCCCTCCAGACCTACACAGACAGACTACAACAGGTAAGGCAGTTGGATGTTAGTTCAGAAGGGTAAGAAGGCTGAAACTAAAATGTAGGTCAATAAATCCTAAGATCTGTACTCCACTTGATATGCCTCTAGTGTGCATGATAAGTCAGAATACAGAATGAAATGGAAGCCAACAGAGTACCTGAAATACCAGCACAGTTATAGTAAATGTTTACAGTGGTCAGGTGTGACCCCCCACAATCCTACATAGAACTGTAGTAACATGTACATGTGGGTATAATAACAATTGAGCACAGATTACCTGAGCTGGCCAAATTAGCAGGATAGATTGTTGCACATGTACAATACGCAGAACTCTGTGTGTTAGGTTGTTGTGTGTTGTATACTGTGTGGAAGTTGTCGGCATGCAGGCATGGAGGGTTGTGTCCTGGTGGCCTTTGGCCAGTACTGTTGATGACAGGGCCATGTTCTGACAACTGCAGTGCCAAGCACAATGCATCCCAGCAAGACCCACTCCAGCAGTAATCCATAGTAATTGCTGGAATGTAATGTCTGTCACCATCTGAAAAATGGACATGCCATGAAAGTGGGCCCAGATATACATACCATACACAGGTGGAAGTACCCTAGACAGAGTATATAAAATGTAACTGTCAAATGCACACACCATTGGAATTGTACATACAGGTTAGCACCACATTAGTTGTCTGTGAAGTATGGAATATGGATGTAGTCTGGCTAAACACTGGCAGACCACAAAAGGCACAGTTATGAAGTACTGAGAAACTGCTGATGTCTCTGCACAAGTCAGCATAAGGGGAATATCCCATGTATAGCTGTGAGTCAGCTGTAAGAAGCTTCCAAAGCACACATGAACTCAGCTCACCCCACCATCAGCCACAGGTTCATTACAGGTCATATCCCTGCTGTTTGGAATGATTGCAGTATGACCCCCACTTCTGTATGGGAATACCCACAGAATGCAGCATGCTGAAGAGGTGTCCCATGCAGATGTGTCCCTAGCTGTAAGCAGCACCCTGCCAGCATCCACACCAATGGATTAATAAGGATAGAAACTATTGCCATTAGCACCTTGCACACCTACCTTGCCACCCCAGGGGAATCCAGTGGCTTGCAGCCTGGGACTGTAGGAGAGATAAAATGCACTAGCCTGCTACAGATGGCCTGCATCACTACCAAATGCCCTACAGTTCTCTGTCAAAGGCCTCACCCATACTGCCAATGTATGTTATCTCATGGAGTCCCAAATAACGACATAACACAGTCCACAGAACAGAAATGCAATGCCATGTTGACAAATCCCAGTAGCATGCCCACCATGTCCTACTGCATGAACTGTGGACTAACCCCTAAATACCACTGGGATGAAGGGATAACTATAGGGATACTTATCAGATATCACTTGCATAATGTTAGGAAGAGGATAGAATAACAGAGGGGGGTGTAGAAGCATGGATGCCATGGAGTGTGTGAAGTCTGAAACTCTGATGTGTGCCCATACTATCCCTGCCTGCAATCCCAATAATGGGTGGCTACAAACCTGCTCATAAACCACAATGTAAAAGGGAACTGACCAGATATATGAGCCCTGTCTCTGGGTAACCTGTGTTAATCTGTACAGCTTAGAGGTATGGCCACAGCAGGATATTGCTATTCTGTCACGTCGATAGATGTACAAGCAGGGGATCCTCAGCCACCACAGTACCAAGGTGCTGGACCATTTACACAGACCCATCATCAAGTGTCTGCAGCTCCCCTTCCAGAATGGCATGAGTGTGCAAGAATGTGTAGTTTGCAGACCACAATACTGGACACAGTTTCATTCATCTTATATTCCCAGGAAATGATTGTGAGCAAATAAGTATATCTGTCAGTAGTTGATGAGATAATACATCACAGTGTAAAACAGTACATATGTCTGAATATCTCTGCTAGCACAAGCAGCACAGACAATTAGTTGCAGTATCCCACTATCATTTGCCTATTGTGACTCCATATTGTCAACCTATCTACAGATATCCTGCAGAAACAGGTTGCTAGCTGTAGGTGTAGAACACAAATGCCTGCACTGGAGGACAACCTACCTGTAATTGAGTCACACATTCAATACAGAAGGTCATACTGGGCATGCTCTCACACACAGGGAAACAAAGGCCATGTCTGACAACAAAATACAGAAGGGTCATACTGGGCATGCTGCCACACTTATATGAAGCCCATGTCTGACAACAAGAGTGGACTATGCATATCTGTCAGTCACAGATTTCTGTACACACACACACACACACACACACACACACACACACACACACACACACCACATTGCACACCATTATTGCTTTGCACACACATCGGATAGGAATACACACATATATCCAAGGAAAACACATTATAATTGGTCAAACATACACAAACAGAGATGTGGGGAAGAGAGAGACAGACAGTGACAAAGAGCTTCCCATCATGAGGCCTGTCCCAGCTACCATACATCCCAGTTGGGCAATATCACATCATGTGCCAATGTCTATCATTGTAGACATTTGCTTTTGGTAGCCCTCAGCACTATAGTGTCTGTGGTACTTGTAATAACTGTGTAACATGACAGTACAAGTCATTATTCATCTAGCAGACATATAGACATTCCTGTCAAATGTAAAGTTCTGCATTACTGAGTGTTGTTGTGTGTGTTTCCAGAGGAGTGGTTTATTGCCCATTCACACACACCGCACTCCCCATTGCCCTAGTTTAGCTAGCCTGCTGATGTCAGTTACCTTGAAATACCCCTTTGGACAAGAATCATCACTCTAAGCTCCATGGTGCATGCAATAACTGCGTAATCCTATAGTGTGATATATTAGTTAGGTATGGGTTCTAATCTCAGACATGGCAACTGTGAAACTCTGTGTGTGTGTGTGTGTGTGTGTGTGTGTGTGTGTGTGTGTGTGTGCAGAGCATAATGGTTTTGAGGCCATTCAAAATCACTACATCTCCCATTGCCCTACTTTAGCAAGCCTGCTGATGTCAGTCAACTTGAAATACCTCTTTGGACAAGGTTCAGCCCTGTAAACTCTGTAAAGCATTCAATAACTGCGTAATGCTATAGTGTGATGTATTAGTTAGGTAGGAGTTCTAATCCCAAGCATGGTAACTGTGACACTCTGTGTGTATGTATAGAGTAATGCTTTTGAGGCCATTCACAGTCACTACACCTCCCATTGCCCTACTTTAGCAAGCCTGCTGATGTCAGTCACCTTGAAATATCTCCTAAGACAAGATTCAGCCCTGTAAGCTCCATGGCGCATGCAATAACTGCATAATGCTATAGTGGGATGTATAGTTATGTAGGAGTCCTAATCCCAGACATAGCAACGGTGACACTCTGCGTGTGTGTGTGTGTGTGTGTGTGTGTGTGTGTGTGTGTGTGTGTATGTACACAGTAATGCTTTTGAGGCCATTCACAGTCACTACTCCTCCCATTGCCCTACTTTAGCAAGCCTGCTGATGTCATCTACCTTGAAATACACCTTTAGAGAAAGGCTAACCCTATAAGCTCTGTGGTGCGTGCCATAAATGCAGAGCAATGTAGTAGCAGTAGCTACACAACTATGGGTTTTAATCTCATCTGTGGCAACTGTTTGTGTGTGTACTTTAAAGATTTTGCCCCCATTTACAGCCAGTACACATCTCTGTGCCTGGCTTTCGCAGTCCTACAGATATCATCTACCTTACAAGTATCAGTTGCGAAACCTAAACCATGTCAGGTCAGTGGTGCATGTGGTAAATGTGTAACATAATGATCCATAAAGTTTGTTAGAATTAGGTTTGTACCTCACCCCTGGCAAATGTAAGTGTGTGATTAGGGCAAAATTATTTTTGGGATCTCTCACCCACTCCATCACCCAGTGCCAGTATTTACAAGGGCTGGTGATGTTCCTCACCTTAAAAGTACCTTGGGAAAAACATTCATCCAATGCACTGCGTGCCACATGTGATAAATCCAGTACACTGTAGTAGCAATACCATAGCTAGGTAGGGGTTTGAATCTCCTTACTGGCAAGTGTTTGTCTTCTGTATTCTGTGTGGAGTTTGCTGTGATTGTGTAATGACAGGATGCATTATGTGGCAGGTTTTGCTAAAGTATTATATTGAGGACCTACCATATGTCACAATGTCCACCTTACAATGACAACAGATGTCAAACAGCAGAGAGACTGGTGTAGACAATCCATAGCCCTACATGTGACATTATCGATCGGTGAACAATATAAGCAACCCTTGTATTACTCAGAGAACACTCTCCACCCATGTCGCATACACAAACACACTTGGCTAGGCAACAACCACTATATTGATAGTTCCCTGCATATTCCCCACAGATAGCAACCACAGAGTGATTGCAGTGGACTACATGCCTGTTGACCACAACGTTGCTACTGACATCAGAATGTATTGTGATGTGTAACATCTCCTGATGAGTGTGTGTTATCCAGCAAGTAAAAAAACATGGCACCCAGTTCCATCCCTACAATAGGTAAATAAATTCTTACAGTGGTCCATTGCTATGTTCCCCACTGGATACATGCAACAAGTATAGAGTCTGCAAATGTAAGCCACAAAGGGAATACCATGCCTTATACACATGCTCTGTATGAAAAGATGCCACTAACTCCACTGAATACCTGTATCATGCAGTCAATGTAGGTGCAGGCACAACATCAGTTCCGTAGCCAGGTCTCACCACATGAGCTCAGGAATGCCACATCAGATGATAACAATTTGTCCACACAACATGCCCCACAGACCTCAAGTACACTTCCACACATCACAGAAAATGCATGTGGGACATGTGCACAACCCAGACACTGTCCAAGTTATAGAGTATAGATCACATACATGGCAAGCATTGCCCAGCACTGGCCACCCACAATAGTAACCCAGATGAGAAAATTGTGAATACAATACCAACCTGTGTGGGCCAATCCAGAGACTACACCCCTGAGCCACACTGATGACCATTGTCATGTGGCCTGATGCCCAGGTATTCCCTTTGCCTAGCCTTGGCACAGTCTACTACACACCTGTGAAGCAATGAACCCATGCATATCAGTACCGGCAAGTGTGTGTGTGTGTGTGTGTGTGTGTGTGTGTGTGTGTGTGTGTGTGTGTGTGTGTGTGTGTGTGTGTGCGTGTGTGTTCATGTGTGTGCATGTGTGTGTGTGTGTGTGTGTGTGTGTGTGTGTGTGTGTGTGTGTGTGTGTGTGTGTGTGTGTGTGTGTGTGTGTGTGTGTGTGTGGAGATTAATGATTTTGAAGCTGTTCACACTCACTACACCTCCCATTGCTCTATTGTAGCATTCCTGCTGATGTCAGTCACCTTGAAATAACCCTTTGGCCATATATTAGCCTGATAAGCTCTGTGGCGCATGTGATAACTGAGTAATACTGTAGTATAATTAGTTCATTAGGTAGGAGTTCTAATCCTGACTCTGCCAACTGTGATAATGTGTGTGATACCCTGAGAGAGTGTGGGTGTGTCTTCCTTAATAACTGCTTTTGTGGGCAGTCACATGTTCTACACTTCCCTTATCCCTCTGTCATCACTGTTGCAGATGTCACTCACCTTCAAAGATACGTTTGGACAGCTCTCTAACATGTAAGCTCTGTGGCACGTGCAATAACTACATAACAATGTAATAGCAATGCATAGTCAGGTAGGAGTTTGAAACTCAGTATTGGTAAGTGTGTGTATCAGTGTCCTGTTGGGGTATTGTTTAATGACAGGGTTCATTCCAGTGTGGGTTTTGCTAAATCAATATATTGAGGAACTACATTTCCCATTGTCAACATTACAAGGTCAAAATTTTCCAAATATTGTAGAGATTGTTGTTGACAATCCTCAGCCATAAATGTGTACAGCCATGTGCAATTACTATGTGACAGTATGGATTAGTACACAATATAGGCAACCGCCTTAATGCCCAGATATCACTCTCCACCCATGGATCATACACAAACACGCTTGGCTCTTACTCTCCTACTTCCTTCCCTTCTTACTTTGTCTCTGTCTCTGTCTCTCTCTCTCTCTCTGTATCACTCCCTTTTTAGTGGATGTGGAAAAGTACATCTGCTTTGCTTAGGTAGCAGCTTGAGTTTTGTAAGTGATGCTCATGATGAGCTGATGGCCTGTGCACGAATTGCAGTCCCCCACTTGCTAATTGCATGTGGAACAGATGTGGTATCATTCCTATAACCCATTGCATGGAAACACACTCCAATAACTAAGCACTTTTGGTGGGTGTTGGCCCTTTTCCTTCACTGTGAGCAGGACTTCATGTGGGTGTTTGACAAACAGCATCACAGAGGGTAGTTGCATATACCTCTTACAACATACACTGTGGATACAGGCCAACAAACAGGAGGGGGTGTTCCAGAAATGGGGACAGAATGTAAGTATTGCTCTTCTACATTTGAAGTAATGTTAATTTAACAGGGTTTGTGAGGATATGGCTGTTCTACATAATTTAATATCTGGCATGACAGTGTTATGTGTTTGAGGAAACTCTCACCTGTAGGGCTATCTGCAGATTAGCCAGAGTTTGGAGTCTTACGTGTTTTGTGTTACGCACACATTTCTTATCTTTAGACATGCAGTAGCATACCCTGAGGATTGCAGTCAGTACATGGTGACATCCATGTGAGTTACTGACTTCATATCCCTCAGAAGGCATATGTCACAACAAACCCTTTTACACCAGTAAATGTATGAGTTTATCACAGCAACATGTCAATATTGGCCCTGTGTTTGTGCCTCCAACCTCAAGTCTGTCAACCTTAGTGCATATGTCATGCAGTAAGAGGTGCATATTTTCAGTACATCATTATTTACTGACATCATACCTGATAACAAGCCAGTGAGATATCAGACTGCTAGACATGTTATGTATAGTAGGCCTTATATTTGAGGACAAAACCTGGATATTCTGTTATAGTGTGTACAGTAGTGATGTCTGTGTACTTATGGTGATTGTTGACAGAGTGTGTATTGTGAATATATACATTGGCCTGTGCACAGACTGTGGTAGATGTCATTGTTCTTGGTCCCGTTCTATCTGATGTTGCATGCTGCTCCAGTGTATGGTACCCTATCCGAGTACATGTTTTTAGGGCCAGACCGACACATGTCCCATACCACAGTCAGGCCAGTATATATAGGGTCAGTGTGTGAGTGGCATATATGAGGATGGTGTTGTTCACACAGTCCATATACTGTAATAGTAATTAAGCTTACCATATGTCACTGTGGCTGTGTTCAGATTGGTTGTGGGTATGCACTTTCACACAGGTGTCTGTTACTCTGTGCTGTTACATGCCTGTAGAGCCTGCTATATTTGCAAGTACATGTGTATTCCCCTATAGGAAATGTAGGCCAGTGTTGCAGTTTGCACAGTGCTTTGTGATATGCCTAGCAGCTTGGTGTATTTAGCCAGTGTGATGTTATGTCCAGATATTTGTCAGATGTAGTTGGGGTTTTGTTTAATGGCCACCATAACAGTTGTGTATTTTCTGAAAAAGCAGTGGGATGCTCTACAGATGTATGTCACTAACTAGTGGGTAGTAGGTGGGCTTGTGACCTCTGCTCCTCCAGT
Organism: Protopterus annectens; assembly: GCF_019279795.1. NCBI lineage: Eukaryota > Metazoa > Chordata > Ceratodontiformes > Protopteridae > Protopterus > Protopterus annectens. The sequence continues at coordinate 1,070,278,692 of NC_056725.1, forward strand.
TAATATGTGTCAGGACAGACAGGAGTGTGTGAATACATAAACTGTGTGAGCTTATCCATTCCAGTATTTTCGTGATATCCCCAATTACATGGCTGTAAACATCCACTTTTTAAGGCTTGATCCACACGTCTTACACTAAGAAGTTCTGTGTATACCTCTGGACTGACCACAGTTTTTCAGTCTGTCCACATTTATTGGTCATATTTCTGCTGTATTCCACAGGATCATTACTATGACTTGTGTGGTACTGCACTATGATGATCTTATGATGTCTATCAGTAAATGATGGCTTACATGTCAGTATCAGATGTGACTTCCCACACATTTTTGTTAAGATAACCCCTGTTACTGTAGCAACATTCACATTTATACCTGCAATACTTACATACTCTGCATTGCACTAAGAGGTTGTGAATGTGAATATTGGTGCTGAAGTATGACTCCACTACATGTTATAGGCATATGTTATACATATATGTGTATATATATATATATATATATATATATATATATATATATATATATATATATATATATATATATATAATATATGTATATATATATATATATATATATATATATATATATATATATATACACACACACACACACACACACACACACACACACATATATATATATATATATATATATACATATAGACATTTATATATATATATATATATATATTTTTTATGTGTGTGTGTGTGTGTGTGTATATATATATATATATACATATCCTTGTTATGTGCAAACATGAGTGTTGTATTTATCATCCCAGATGTATCCCACCATATTTATCTGATATGTGCTTATATAGATATAAAACATACTGATTCCACAATATTTTCACTAACAAGTACTACACAATTATAAAAGTCAAAACAATCGTTCACTATTATTCAATATGTGTACTGAAAAATATATTGGAAAAAAACAAGAAACTTCTTCATAGCTGTGATGGTTTAGTAGTTACCTGCTGTGACTGTTGTGTACAGGGCCTGGGTTCAAGACTTGCAAGGCTGTTTGTTTTGTTGCTAGGCAGAAGAAGGTCTGTTGGATAGCGAGTGGCTAAGGAAGTTTTAAGCACCTTTAAGTGGGTTTGTGCGAGTTTGCGTGATGGTAAGCAGTGCTAATGTACGGTCAAATGAAAAGGCGCTTACCAGTGCACAACTCTGCTTAGCATTTATATTGCAGCAATGCTGAAACCTGCTAAGCATGGCTCAGCCCTGGAAACCAGTCATCACATTCCAGTCTATTAAAAATAGCAGGGTAGCGACATCATTAATAAGTGTATTTAATTCCATGTATATAACATGCTTATATGTGCTGTCATTACAGTAGCAAGGGGAGTGAGTCTACTGTCAGAGACACCTGGGTATATATAACTAGTACAACACTCTTTCCCATTTGAATGTGTTTCATACATGGGTAGTATCCCAGGTTACATGCAGTCACACTGGCGTGTAGTGTATCATTACATTACTACTGTTAACAGTGCTTTCCCAAGTAGGAGTACATTGCAGACTGTAGTACTGGAACCAAACACCCCTGCATGCAAAGATGGACTCTGAGTCCTTACTATCATGTTCTTGGTGTGTGAGCTGTGTGTCATTAAATATTTGCTAATGGATATTGATCTGACATGTGGATATTAACTGTAGACTACTGTATGTATATGACATGTCATTGAGGGCTGCTGTCATGTAGTAATGGCATACCTATCAGTGTCAGATGTCTTTCTGTCAAAACATTCATCCTAATGCATAACCAGTTGGCTAGCTGATGTCTGTATGTCCTCTGTGCAGATGTGCAGATGTCAGGTATCCATACTGGCTGCTTACAGGAAATCTTTGCTTGACTGGCACTGACATGTCTGCCCAGTTGTGTTATGAATTCCACAGCTATGAAACCCCACACTGTATGCATCACATGCCATGGATACCTCAACTACACTACCACAGTCAACAGGACATGCTTGTGTACAGGTCTCCAAGACAGACACTGACCATGTTATGTAATATATGTTGCATACATCTCAATTGGAGCACCTCAGTGGCCCTCTGCAAGAAGCAACCAGATGATTGGATATTGCATTTAACTCTGACACTGAGGATCACTCATGTGGCATCAGTTGACAGATGGCCTGCTGACAAATGGCAGGTGGCATGATACCCCTGTACCCACATCCCCTACTTTTCTTATCTCTCCATGGACAATATCCTGGTACACACCTAGAAACACCTGCATGTATGGACCCCAGTACTGACAAATGTGTCAGTGTGCATTACTGAGAATAACAGCGTCTGTGTTCTTGTAAACCTATAGTTGATAATACCCTAAGGGCCTGCTCACCCCCCATTGCCATAGTTAGAAATAGCTACTGCTGTAATTGACATTACATGTACCTTGTTATACTCTTCACCCTATGGGCTACATGGAGCTTGCAGTACCAGCACAACACTGTTGTACAAATGGGTAGATAGGCATGGGTTACCCTCTGAGTCCTGGCAAGTGTGTGTATGTGTGCAAGTGTGTATATTTGTAGGATACAGCATTCTCAGGCCACATTCTCCTAATATAATACACCTTGCCATACAGTATAAGGGATAGTGATGTTGCTGACCATAGGAGAGCCATGACAAACCATTACCCTACTATCCTTGTGACGTGCAATAGATGCATATCCCTGTAGTAGCACTCTTGAGATAGACAAGGGGTTGTATTGCAGTCCTGGTCAATGTGTGATTGTGGGTATGTCAGAGTATTATCATAGGTTTCAGTGAGTAAAATATCCAATGTGGGATTTGGTTGCTGGGTATACTTTCTTTACACCATGGTACCCCCAGTACATGTCCCAAGGTCCACTGTAAGGGGGCCACTGTTACCATCAACCATACAGGTAACTGATTACACTATGCAGCCCAATGATGCATATGCTGTGTGCAAATCATCTGTAACAGAATGGTCTCACTGACAAGGTAGTTACCACTGATACACCCAGGTCTCTCAGATGTGTCTATGACTTTTATGTGTTTGTCAGTGTGCATATGACAGTATGTCACACTATGTATTGTTTGTAAACAACCAGTACATCCCCCATTACCATACTTTACAAGACCTGGTGATGTTCTTCACTTAAGTAACCTGCGACACACCTCATCCTAAAAGCTGTGTGGTGTGTGCAATTAAGGCCACACACATTAGTAACAATAAGTACCTAGTTATGGGTTCTACTCCCATTGTTGCCTAGTAAGAGTGTGTGTCTATGTGAAGGGGTCTACTTCAGTTTGCAGTAAATACATGTCCCAGGAGGTCATCTGTCTGAGAACTGACTGGCAAATGCTAACATTTCAAAGGTAACATCTTGTGGAAATTCATTCCATCAAAACTAGTAGTAGATGTGTAAATGCCCTCTTCCCCACTGTATAGCTGGACAGCAATACTGGGGTTGGTGTATATAGTTGGGTGTGGATCTTGTGGACACAGCCACCATCATTGCAGTTATTATTGTGTGTATTCCTCCGCTTAGTTGGCTGTAATATGTACAGTTTATGTTAACAGGTTAAGCACTTGTCACACTATCTGTGGTTCTACATCATCCAACACCCTTCAAAGGGTAGGGATGTGCCACCAACACCAGCACAAATATGTTTACCAAGTCAAGGATTGCACTACTTTGGGAAAGGGGACATATACCCTGCCAGTACCATCGCCAATGACATTAAACTAGCAGACTGATTATTTCCCGATGTGATGTGGCCCCTATTCTGTCTTGGTGGAATTACATGGGAGAAAATGGGTCCCCTGCAGAAGTACATACATCCATGTGTACAGTATTCTCTATGCATTGCATCAACACCATAGCCCCTGTGTGGGTGTGTTATACACAAACATGTGGTGTGTACCACTCAGTATACTTACCATTGTCCACTGTAAAAGGGCTGCTAATATCGGCCACCATGCACTCACCTGTATACACCCCGCAGACCTATCAGGCATGTGGCACCTGCAGTAACTGTTATACAGGCCTGTGATTTGTGTTCAGCTGTACCCAGGACATGGCACAGTCAAGGAGTCACCACAGTGCCATATCCTTTGTACCAACCAACAGCAGACCAACATCCTGCTGACAAATAGACACCTACAACACAAACGGAACAGATTATGGAGACCACAATCATTCAGTGTTAATAACAGCTATAATGCATCATAGCTGGACAGCTACACATCCTAACATGTAAGCATTAACCTTTAGTAAACCAAAAAAAGGAAAGAACAGTGCAAAATATCACTAATAAACTTCCAAAAGCACTGGGAGGAGGCAAAACACCGGTCAGCCCAGAAATAATCACAAGCGTTTATTGGATTGGTAAAAAAACGTTAAACGCCAAACTAAAATATAGCGTTTTTCGTCTGCACTTCAGACTTCTTCAGACAACAGTTATACAATTAAACAATTAACTAGTCACTTATATATATACACCCAATTTCATTCAAAAGGTCCAATGAAGAACTAAAATTCATGAATAATTTATCAATGACATGTCTTTTGGAGCGATATACATTTAAAACCATATTTTATACAGAAAAATAACTTACTTTAATATACAATCAATATGAATATTGTTAAATATATCAATACATATATTGAATATCTTAAATGAAAGTTAAAAATATATGAATTATATATTTATCTACGAATACCTGAACCTGTTCTATACAATCCTAATACAACACTACCCTCTAGTGGTTGATATAAAAACAATACTTTATAATATTAAAACCAATGCAAAACAAACATTTGATAAAAATGGATTGTGTTGCAATAACAAATACAAATGAATAAACAAATGACATATCCATGTATTTCTTAAATGAACCTACACAAACCTATGTATTGTTAAACAATCACAACTAACAGAAATACATACACCATCCTTTATAATCTGGCAGCTCTCATTTTAAGAACAGGTACAAGGGAAATGTAGTCATTGAGACCTGGGTATCTATTAGCTTCTAGAACCACTTGCCAGTATAATTCCCTGTATTCGATCCTAGTTTCCCATGGTCCTCCCCTCTCATCTACCTCAACTTCTTCTATAACAAAAAACTTGTATTTAGCTAAAGGACAAAGGGTGGTATGTCTATACAAAGCATTAGTCATTTTTTTTTATTTTTTATGTCATTTAAGTGTTCATATACCCTTCTTCTCATTTTTCTCTCCGTCTTCCCTACATAAAAACAAGGGCAGATTTCGCACATTGCAATATATACCACCCCAAAAGAATCACAAGTGTTAAAGGTTTTGCTAACTAATTTTCTAGACCTGGATTCAAGATATATCTGTGAGGCATTTAACATTGCAGGGCATTGAGAGCACATATGACAAGAAAAAGTTCCAGGCATCTTATTTACTTTTTTCTTTGACCAGTTATTTATTGATAAACAATCTTTCAAATTTCTCCCTCTCCTGTAAATAATCTTCGGTGGTTCATTCCCTTTACAGCTTAAATCAGTAATTTGAACAAATTTATCCCACTCATTATAAAAATATTTTGAATTCTTTTTGCATCACCACTATAATCTAAAATGAAAGCATTATTAAATTTAATATTGTCATTCTCATATTCTAGCTTTGTGGTATCAGTAATTTCTACTGTATTAAAACTTTTAGGGTCTTTACCTAAAATAGGTTGAAATCTCTCCCCCCTTCCTCTAACTACCTCTTCATATATCGTGGAACAAAAATCTGGAGGATACCCTCTTTCGATGAACATCTGGGTCAAGAACTTGCATTCTTCAATAAAATCAGAATCTTCAGATGTCATCCTGGAGATCCTGACAAATTGGCCCTTCACTATACTCTTTTTTTGATGAAAGGGGTGGGCACTGCTAAAATGTAGGTAACTGTTGGAAAAAGTTTTTTTCCTAAATACCCTGGACTTAAAACAATCTTTTCCTTTAGTCAACTTAACATCTAAATAATTTCTAAATATCTAAATATTTATTTATTTTTTATTTTTATATGAACACTTAAATGACATAAAAAATAAAAAAATGACTAATGCTTTGTATAGACATACCACCCTTTGTCCTTTAGCTAAATACAAGTTTTTTGTTATAGAAGAAGTTGAGGTAGATGAGAGGGGAGGACCATGGGAAACTAGGATTGAATACAGGGAATTATACTGGCAAGTGGTTCTAGAAGCTTATAGATACCCAGGTTTCAATGACTACATTTCCCTTGTACCTGTTCTTAAAATGAGAGCTGCCAGATTATAAAGGATGGTGTATGTATTTCTGTTAGTTGTGATTGTTTAACAATACATAGGTTTGTGTAGGTTCATTTTAGAAATACATGGATATGTCATTTGTTTATTCATTTGTTATTGCAACACAATCCATTTTTATCAAATTTTTTTTTGCATTGGTTTTAATATTATAAAGTATTGTTTTTATATCAACCACTAGAGGGTAGTGTTGTATTAGGATTGTATAGAACAGGTTCAGGTATTCGTAGATAAATATATAATTCATATATTTTTAACTTTCATTTAAGATATTCAATATATGTATTGATATATTTAACAATATTCATATTGATTGTATATTAAAGTAAGTTATTTTTCTGTATAAAATATGGTTTTAAATGTATATCGCTCCAAAAGACATGTCATTGATAAATTATTCATGAATTTTAGTTCTTCATTGGACCTTTTGAATGAAATTGGGTGTATATATATATAAGTGACTAGTTAATTGTTTAATTGTATAACTGTTGTCTGAAGAATTCTGAAGTGCAGACGAAAAACGTTGTATTTTAGTTTGGCGTTTAACGCTTTTTTACCAATCCAATAAACGCTTGTGATTATTTCTGGGCTGACCGGTGTTTTGCCTCCTCACAGTGCTTTTGGAAGTTTATTAGTGATATTTTGCACTGTTCTTTCCTTTTTTGGTTTACTGGTGTTGTATATGGAGGGCGAGGAGAGCTTTTCCCCGTTGAACCAGGATATTCGCGAGACGAAGGGGAACCAACTTGGTACACTTATTGGTCAGCTTAGTCAGCTGATAACTGTTTTGACTCCTTTATGCGTATCGTTGACGCAAAGTAGTGGCAACACCACTATTCCTGGGAACCAGGAAGCGCTTACTTCTCGGCAAGTCAATGGAAGCGGTAATGGACTCTTGCGACAGCGGGCGCATTCGAGCCCCAAAGAAAGTTCAAACGCTGGGACAAGTAAGAGGAATCCAACTCGTGTTTCCACCCAGGGTGAAGGAAACAGTTTAGGAAGGCACAATGAACCACATGTGATAGGCGATACTGGATGCTCAGCAGAGCAAGGTGACTGTAATTTTTTAAGGCAACCTCTCAATGACTGGCTTATTCAAAAAGTTGAATTGTGCAATTTTGCTAGGAGAAATGAAGGATATGTGTGCAGTTATGCAGACAATATACATAGTTTGAATGATTTACTGTTTAAATACAAAGTTTTGAACATAGAAAATATTTATTTTAAGGAATGTTTGCGTGTTAAAATTGTCCCAAAAGGTTTAAGGATACATAAATTCCCCAACAATGTTAAAGAAGGGACATGTTTTTATGAATCTTTAATTAAAATGTTTGACAATTGGGGTTTTGATCTTTTAAGGGCTATGGTCCAAAACAATGATGAAGAAATGGAGCAATTATTGAAACACATTGATACTATTAATGATAAAATCATTAATGATCTGTTATTTACAGTGGATGAAGAAAAGAAGAAATATTTTGATATGAGGAGAAATATTGATATGAAATGTGAAAAAATTTTAGAAAAAAAGAATAGGAAAATTGACAGAGATGTCTTTGAATATGAAAATAATTTTCAATATCCAAAACCTAGATCTACTTTGAATTATTATAGAGAATTTTCTCATTATGGGAAACAAGTAGACAATAAAAGTATATATGATGAAAATAGAATGATTTCAGCTCATGTAGACCCTTTAGAATATCCACCCCTCCGGAGGTCCGAGAGAATCAGGAACCAGAGGAAGGGGAACATTCAGCAGACTACATGGAGGGGGAGAGGCAGGAGATTTTAAATGACAATTTGGAGTTATTTAATGATTCTATTCCCCCTGAAAATTCAGGCATTCCAGATTCTGGTGATGAAAATATTGTGGTGTACACCAATGATGACTATAAAAATTTTCATATTTTCATTTATACTGATTTAACCATTAACAGTATATATTTCAGCCTTTTTTCTAAAGGATTAAATTTTGTACCTAGGACTAGATGTGATATTAGTAAATTAATTATAGATTTGAAAATGTTTTTAAGAAAAATTAATTTGAATTTAATTTGTGGTGACACATTCGTTATTGGTAAACATGAATTATTGAAAAGGACGAGTGTATGGAACCCCCCCATGCATGCTCAACTTAAAAATTTAGAAAATATTATAGAAAGTGAGTTTAGAAAGACAGTTAAGAACAATAGAATTATTCCCAATTTGGCAGTTACTGAGTATAAACTTCTTCAAGATCTAAGAGGGAATGTAAATTTAAGAGTTATGAAACCCGACAAGGGTGGGGGCATCGTTTTGATGAATAATATTGATTATGAGGCTAAGATGTTACAAATGCTATTGGACGAGTCAAAATATGCTAATATTTCTAGGAATGAGATAAATATAGGGTATAGGAGAATATATAACATGTTATATGATTTATTTTTAGAAGGATTTATAGACAAAGAACTTTTTGAATTTTTACATGTTAATAGACCAAAAATGCCAGGCATATTTGGTATTCCTAAAGTTCACAAAAATATAAATGATCCACCACTACGCCCAATTGTGGCTGCTGAAGGGTCGGTTATTTCTCCTTTGGCTAGATATATCGACGTAAAACTCAAACCACTAATGATGAGAGGGATATTGTTTTTAAAAGATTCATGGGATTTTTTGTATAACGTCAAAAATGATATGTTCAAACAAGATTTAATTTTTTTAACCATAGATGTGGTGGATCTTTTCGGTTCTATTCCACATATAATAGGACTTGAATGGTTTGAAGAGGCTATTAGATTGTCAGGAGAAGAAATAAACGACAATGAAGTATATTTATGTAATGTATTAATGGAAATTGTATTGAAATACAATTACATTTACTTCCAAGGGGAATATTTTCAACAAACTAGTGGGGTGGCGATGGGTGCAAGATGTGCACCCATCTTTGCCAATCTAGTCTTAAATACCTGGGAAGCAAAATTCATTCATAATAGTATATATAAAGATTGTTGGTGCATCTACAAAAGGTTTTTAGACGATATAGTTATTTTATGGAAGGATAGTCATGAAAGACTGAATGAATTTATCAATTATATCAATCACACCACTGATTTTTTAAGATTCACACATGAGGTTAGTTTAAAGAAATAAATTATTTAGATGTTAAGTTGACTAAAGGAAAAGATTGTTTTAAGTCCAGGGTATTTAGGAAAAAAACTTTTTCCAACAGTTACCTACATTTTAGCAGTGCCCACCCCTTTCATCAAAAAAAGAGTATAGTGAAGGGCCAATTTGTCAGGCTCTCCAGGATGACATCTGAAGATTCTGATTTTATTGAAGAATGTAAGTTCTTGACCCAGATGTTCATCGAAAGAGGGTATCCTCCAGATTTTTGTTCCACCATATATGAAGAGGTAGTTAGAGGAAGGGGGGAGAGATTTCAACCTATTTTAGGTAAAGACCCTAAAAGTTTTAATACAGTAGAAATTACTGATACCACAAAGCTAGAATATGAGAATGACAATATTAAATTTAATAATGCTTTCATTTTAGATTATAGTGGTGATGCAAAAAGAATTCAAAATATTTTTTATAATGAGTGGGATAAATTTGTTCAAATTACTGATTTAAGCTGTAAAGGGAATGAACCACCAAAGATTATTTACAGGAGAGGGAGAAATTTGAAAGATTGTTTATCAATAAATAACAGGTCAAAGTAAAAAGTAAATAAGATGCCTGGAACTTTTTCTTGTCATATGTGCTCTCAATGCCCTGCAATGTTAAATGCCTCACAGATATATCTTGAATCCAGGTCTAGAAAATTAGTTAGCAAGACCTTTAACACTTGTGATTCTTTTGGGGTGGTATATATATTGCAATGTGCAAAATCTGCCCTTGTTTTTATGTAGGGAAGACGGAGAGAAAAATGAGAAGAAGGGTATATGAACACTTAAATGACATAAAAAATAAAAAAATGACTAATGCTTTGTATAGACATACCACCCTTTGTCCTTTAGCTAAATACAAGTTTTTTGTTATAGAAGAAGTTGAGTTAGATGAGAGGGGAGGACCATGGGACACTAGGATCGAATACAGGGAATTATACTGGCAAGTGGTTCTAGAAGCTAATAGATACCCAGGTCTCAATGACTACATTTCCCGTGTACCTGTTCTTAAAATGAGAGCTGCCAGATTATAAAGGATGGTGTATGTATTTCTGTTAGTTGTGATTGTTTAACAATACATAGGTTTGTGTAGGTTCATTTAAGAAATACATGGATATGTCATTTGTTTATTCATTTGTTATTGCAACACAATCCATTTTTATCAAATTTTTTTTTGCATTGGTTTTAATATTATAAAGTATTGTTTTTATATCAACCACTAGAGGGTAGTGTTGTATTAGGATTGTATAGAACAGGTTCAGGTATTCGTAGATAAATATATAATTCATATATTTTTAACTTTCATTTAAGATATTCAGTATATGTATTGATATATTTAACAATATTCATATTGATTGTATATTAAAGTAAGTTATTTTTCTGTATAAAATATGGTTTTAAATGTATATCGCTCCAAAAGACATGTCATTGATAAATTATTCATGAATTTTAGTTCTTCATTGGACCTTTTGAATGAAATTGGGTGTATATATATATATATATATATATATATAAGTGACTAGTTAATTGTTTAATTGTATAACTGTTGTCTGAAGAAGTCTGAAGTGCAGACGAAAAACGCTGTATTTTAGTTTGGCGTTTAACGCTTTTTTACCAATCCAATAAACGCTTGTGATTATTTCTGGGCTGACCGGTGTTTTGCCTCCTCACATTAACCTTTAGTGCTGAAAACATGTTACAGAGCATTACATTGGTACACCTTAGTAAATTTACCCTGTGCATCAGAACCATATTAGCCTGTCCCTTCATCGATGTTATTGATGACAGGGATGTGGCACAGATATAATTATATGCACAGGGTGTATTGTGGGTTTGCCAGAGACCTAGGCTGAGTTGTTTGGTTGACATCATGTGTGTGCGTTAGGGGGTTTCATTATTAATTGGGCTGGGCAGATGTGGTGTGTGTAGGTATGGGGTTGCCCTAGCTGTGTTGGTGATGTGTGTGTGTGTATGCATTCACACACTACTGCCCTGTGGCTGTTCTATACAGGGATTTGTTGGACAGCTGCAGACCATACCTGGCAGGGTGTGCAGTTCACCATCTCCAGCCATGGACACAAGAACTGTGCCTGCCAGGGGTTCCACGGGCACTACCAGGTACAAGTCCAGATATGGTACTCTCTCCTGATGATGCCAAATGTCTGCTGGATGCAGATCCCTCTTGGGACCATTCAGGGCCACGTGCACGTGGCCTGCTATGTTGTGGTTTGGACAGTACTCCTACCGCAATGCTGGTGCTGGTACTGCCATTACGGGAGTGGCTCTGATTTGTTGCACGTCCAAGTTGACCTCCACCTGTTAGTGTTGCTGACCTACATCCACATAGCTGTCACACTACTCCCACCATATGCACAAGCACAGGTATTGCATGGTCGAGGATTCCCACTATCTCACCCAAACATCTATCCAGGACCTCTGCAAAATAACAGTGAGCACCTGCAAGATCATGGATGTTGTCAATAACAGCAGAATGAGTAGCCCTCTGGAGCCTCAGACCCTGTCTGTTATAATGTTCCATACGTGCATGTGCCTCCATAATGGCCTGAAACATGCGCCTGGTGACACCTGCTGTGGCACTTCTGCCAGGACAATGATGACCACATCCCTCCTATGAGCACCCCGGTACATCTGCCTGTGCTATACCTCGCCAGTCATCCAATTATGGCTGCTGTGTCCAGACACACTTGCCATAGTCACCACACTGTCCTGTCCCATGCCAACACCTGCCAACTGTCCCTCATCTATGGCCACTGATGATGGGGTATGTATAGGCAATGTGACTGCGTGTGAGGATGGGGTGGATAACAGTAGGATGTCAATGGATGGCACAACTTCAGTCCCTGAAAACCCTTCCTGTGCCTCACCATACCTATCATCATTGTCAGAGTCTGTATTGATACTAACATCAGTTTGCCTGCAGGAGGGACCCTGACCCACCTTGCCACCTGTGATGGGGAAAAAAGAAACACACTTTAAGACCTGAACATCATTGCTTAACTGTACACACACACACACACACACACACACACACACACACACACACACACACACACACACACACACACACACACACACACACACACACACACACACACACACACACACACACACACACACACACACACACACACACACACAGCCAAGGTTGCACAAAGATATTACCCAACTGTCAACATGCATGACATATGGCACTCATCAGCAAGCACTGCAGCTATATTCAATCCCTCTTACCAACATTATACATCTTTGTGATGCATGAGTTGTGTTAGTAGGTGATGCCTCTTCTCCTAGAACACACTGCGCCCATGTACACAGTATTGCTGTGCACCTATTCAGCACTCTTCCACGTACTGTGCACCATACCTCACAAGTGTACACACCATTGTTGAATGTGTATATGTGTGTCAGTTATGTTTGCTCTGCTTCTCACAGCCCCTATTTGTTTGTCTGACACATACCCATGATGATATAAGGACAGATGCCAATAGTGAATGCCTGATGTCTGATTTGCAGATCGCATCATCAGCGGTGCGTGTATGAGCAATACATACAATTACACTGACAGTCTTCAAAGCTTAATGTGGCTATGAGGAGTGTACACACCCTTATTGATATGGTACCCTCTTCCCTGATATGCCATGGAGCCACAATACTGCATATGTTAACAATACACAAACCTGATATGTGACATATGACCTCTGCAATCAAATGCAGTATCAAACAAATGTGTTAGTTGTGCAGATGCTGATTGAGATGCATACAATATCTGGGTGCATAAGTGTGCACACACTTAACATGATGGTTTGTTGTATCATCTGTTAAGTGTACTACAGCAGTCACTATTCCTGGAAGGGGTATACCAGAATGGCCCATCTGCACTTGCCAATATTTGGTCACTCTGCCCTAAAAATGTCCCCCCAACTCTGCCAGATTGCAAATTCAACTCATGTGCACAGCCCTTGAAGGTCACACAATGCCTTCACTATTGCTGTGGAATCAGGGTCATGTCTGCCACAATTCATGACCTTGACTGTGTGCAGATACAGCCAGTCTTAGTGAGCTTTGGATTTCTGCTTCAGTTCACTGTTGTGTTTCAGGATGGCACCTCTCCCCATCCTCAGCCTTTTTGCAGACGCTTGACAACTATGGGCCACACATGAGTGCCATTTTGCAGTGTCCCAAATTCAGAACACCATGTGTAATGGCCTAGTCCCTGCTAATGAACGGCAAACATACAGGTGTACACTGGCATCAGCAAGGTACAGATGGGGATGGTGGGCCTGAGGTTGAGTAAGGTGTTGTTTGTGCAGCACATGTATCTTTACTAATACTGTCTGTAGGTTTTGAACTTGGTCTTGGTATACCATTACACATTGCAACACATGCCTTTGGGGACTTTTGATGTTATGCATATGCTAATTCTAGAGAGCCCGGGATGATGTTTCCTGTGGAACAACTTTCCCATCTGATTATCCTTACCCATAGGCCACACTTATGCAAATTCCAGGCAATTGCCAACACAGTACTTGCTAGACATTCCTGCAACTCCCTCAGTGTTGCAGAATGTTTCTAGGCAGCCTGCATGACCAGTTTTCAATATGTGTGATAATCTGTCTTGGATGGGCATCTGTTTATTTTCTACATTAATATTGTCCCATACTTCCTTGTCACATACATGACTGTCTGCACTGTTTGCCATGGTATATGCAATGGTGAGGTAAGGCTACATCTCCCACTCCTATGTGCTACCTGTTGGATATGGAATCCATTCCATGGCTTATAAGATCTGTGCAAGCCACAGCTGCCTCTGTTGCAGGTGAGTGGGCAAATGTGATGGACATACGTCTTGGACAGCAGACCATTTCTTGTTGTGACACTGAGGACCTGTACTTGATGGAAGGTGCATACTCATGAAGAGTGAATGCTGTCAGTACCTCAAAAGCTGCTTCCACAATATGTTATTTGGAGTGTATGCACACATATGCTTTCAGTGTTTGTTTAGGTATGTATTCCCCATATTTGCTGTCCTAACATATGTTTCCATATTACACATTTATTGCTCATGTTAGGATCACATTACAGGTTGTAAGTGTTGTGTAATGTGGTATTGTGATATGACATTATGTAGATCTGTAACAGTTGCATTGTAATAGTGGTATATACACTGTTCTAGCACTGTATAAGGGTGATGTTTCAGACATGTTCCTACTGTAGGCCATTTGTCCCACAGTTATGTTCATCTCTGTGCACACATCTTGCAATGACTGGTTGTTAGTAATATTGCAAGGCTCTTACATACCCTTCTGATATGCCACCATGGTGACCACTGTGATGCAGTGCAGTTAACAGCAACAATAAGTGAACATGTACAGCATGCATTATGGGTAGGTGTGCCAAATGTGTGCATGTC
>NC_056725.1:1070298567-1070316067 GCF_019279795.1 Protopterus annectens
CAAACCGGTTTCGCCATCCAAGGCGTCATCAGTGAGTGCTATTATATATATATATATATATATATATATATATATATATATATATATATATATATATATATATATACATATGTGTATATACACAAACACACATATATATATATATATATATATATATATATATATATATATATTGACATGGATCTACTTCAATAGATGAAACTTTTACAAGTTCGAACCACATATGTCTGTGACCATATGTTCGAACTGAAGTTCAAACACTGAAATAAAAACAAATAAAACAACAAAACTAAACATCTATAGCAGGGGGGAGCTAAACCCCCTGCACACCCCACACCTCCCTTACTTAAATATACCAACTCCAAGATCACACTTTATTTATTTATTTATTTATCTATTTATTTATTTATTGACATTTGTTAACCGGGTTTGTCCAACTGTGCTTGTTGCCCATTTTCAGTTGAGACCCCAGAAGAAAAGCTCCAGTAATACATTTTAAAACAAGTACAATTTTAAACAATATTGATATAATAGCAGTTATAGCAAAATGATTCACATATGTTGGGATACATACATAAAGTTAAAGTTGCATTAAAAAGAAGCTAAGTAACTATTTTACACTGATATAGTTCAATAGGTCAACAATGAACATTTTTTGTTTGTATAAAATTGTGCAAATGCATAGTAGACACATTGGAGAGAGAGGTGTAATGAGGTACTAAGTATGGTCCTTTTGAGGGTACATAAAGGGAAGGAAGACTAGGTAGGGTCATGGCAAGGGCAGGTTTTGGAATTGAGAAAATAAGCTTTTAGTTCATTTTTAAAGTGTGAGGTGTGGGAGATTGAACGTAAGTCAAGGGGAAGTTTGTTCCAAGCATGGGTAAGGGAGTGCTTGTAGAGTAGTTTGCCTACTGACCTTTTTGGGTGGTAGATATCAAGTAATTGTTGGTTAGTAGTACGGAGGGTCTGGGATGGAATGTAGATGGAGACTAAGGAAGATAGAGATGGACAGAAGGAGGGTTTATAAAGAATAGAGTGTAGCATATGAAATTGATAAGATAGCAGAAACTGGGGAAGTTCAAGCCATTGAAGAGAGTTTAAAGAAATGCAGTGGTGTGAGTTGTATGGGGAGTTAGTAATGAATCTGGCTATTTTATGGTAAGTCTGTTGCAGTTTGTTTAGAGTGGAGGCCTGGATATTAGTAAGAACTGGGGCGGCGTATAAGAGGGAGGGGAGGAGGAGTGCCTGGCCCAGGGTAAGTCTAGAATCAGGGGTTAGGAATTTTTGTTCCGATATAGCAGACCTAGTTTCTGGTTTGTTTTTTTTTATACATTGGAGTATGTGAAGGTTGAACTTGAGTTCATCATCGATAATGACCCCTAGGAGTTTTGTGTGGGTGTCAGGTTGGATATTGTATTGTTAGAAGATGTAATAAAAAAGGAGGTTTTGTGATGAGAAAGAGAATGGGGAAGTAAAAGTAGGAGTTTGGTCTTTTTGGGATTTAGGATCAATAGGTTGTGAGAGAGCCATTGTTCAGTGGATAGTAGGGCCTGTTGAGTCAGGGAATGTAGTTCAGGAATGTTATTTGAGATGGATATAAGTGTGGAGTCGTCGGCATACTTTATAAGGGAGGATTCTTTGCATGAGGTGTAAAGATAATTGGTGAAGATGTTAAACATAAGGGTTCCCAAGATGGAGCCTTGGGGAACACCAGTGGAGATGGGAATGAAAGGTGAGGAGGACGAGAGCCATTTGACAGATTGTTCCCTGCCAGATAGGTAACTATTAAACCAGGCAGGTGCAGAGGGGGATAGGTGGAGATTTGTGAGTTTGGATAGTAGTAGAGGATGAGAGACAGTATCAAAGGCTTTGGAGAGATCTAGGAAGAGACAGGAAATGAGTTTATTGTTGTCTAGGGCCTCTGCAATGATATGAGTGAAGGAGAGGAGGGCAGTGGTGGTGCTGTGGTGGGGGCGAAATCCAAGTTGGGTAGGAGTAAGTAAGTGGTATGTGAGGAGGTGATTGAGAAGCTGTGAGTGAATACATTTTTCTAATATCTTGAAGAGGGGGGACAGAATGGCAATGGGTCAGTAGTTTGAGGGGTCAGTGGAGTTTCCACCTTTATGAAGAGGGATAGTGAAGAAAGATTTCCAAAGGGTAGGGACAGTTGATTCCAGAATAGATCAATTAATTAGTATAGATACAGGATAGGCAACTGAGTCAGCAGCAAGTTTGAGGAATGTAGGAGATAGATTGTCAGTGGAAGGAGAGCAAGGTTTTAGCTTGAGTAGTAGAGATTTGATGCAAGTAATGGGAATTGGCTCAAAAGAAAACAAAGTTGTGTTAGTTGGACTTGGAGAGGTGGGTGTCGAAGTAGAGTTTGGCTTAGAGGTTACCAGATTTTGGATGGAAGAGATAAAGTGTTTATTTAGGAGGGTAGCTGTTTCCTGAGAGGAAGAGTTAGGGTATGGGGAGGGATTAGAGGGCTTTCCAGGGTAGAGGATGTTGTTGAGAGTTGACCAAAATTTTTGAGGATTGGATTTGTTGTTAAGCTGAGCAGAGCTATAGTATAACTTTTTGTCATTAGTTGCATGGTTTTTTGCAAGGTTTCTCAGTTGCCTGTATTTTTGAAGAAAAGGTGGTTGTTTAGTTTTAGTCCAGGTTTTCCAAACATGATCTCTTTGTTTCATAAGGGATCTAGTCTCTTTGGACAGCCAGGGAGCATGGTTTGATTTTACTCTGATCTTCCTAGAGGGACCTAAGGAGTTTAGAGTATTCATGAAGATGCGATTTAAAGTGCTTACAGCATCGTTTAGAGGGAGGTGTTTTAGAATGGACCAATCTATGTTGTGGAGAATGGAGTTAAATTGGGATGAATTGACAGTCTTTGATAAGGTGGGGTTTAGGAATATGGGAGTAGTGTCTTAAGATGGTGGTAGGGAGATGATCACTGAGGGAGTCAGATAAGGTGGTGGGATTGTGGTATTGGTGTGGGGAACTGGTAAGGATCCAGTCTATGATGGAGCTGGAAGAGGAATTTTTATGGAAGCGAGTGGGAGATGTTATAAGTTGGTGGAAGCCGTGTAGGTGGATACTGGGTTGGGGGGAGTCAGTTGTGAGTTTGGACCAATCAGTATTGACATCACCAAGGATAAGTGTCTCATATGATATGTTGTGGGAGAACCAGAATAGGATGTTTTCAAGAATGGGCAGATTGTTATCAGGAGGAAGGTAGACAGAGGCAATTGCAAGTTTTTTGTGGGGATTCAGATGGCAGTTAAGGATGATGATATCAGCTGGGAGGAAGTCAGGAATTGGGGAAGGGTATGGTGAGATGTTAAGAATGTTTGAGTAGAGGATGGCCACGCCACCATCTTTTATTACAGGTCTATCAGATCGTAAGATATTATAACCTGGTGGGAGTATTTCACTATTTGAGATGTGTGGCTTGAGCCAGGTTTCAGATAGGGAGAGGATGTGAGGGGTATTGAGAATTATCCATGAGTGCAGCTCAGTGACTTTATTTGCTAAACTCTGAATATTCAATGAGTAAATAGTTAAGTATTTGGATGGAGATGATTATTGTGACTGAGGTTGGTGACTGTTAAAGGAGTAAGATGGGGGCAGTGTAGAGGTAGTTATGGGGAGAGAAGAGGGCCAGGGTTGGGATGGATATCTCCAGAACAAAGTAGGTTTTTAGTGAGGAGAGAGAGTGTTTAGTAGATGCTAGATGGAGTTTGTATAGTTTTGACTTAGCTTTGTGGCAAGGTTTAAAAACCTGTATTATGGATAGTTTATATAGAATTGAGATACAGGTAGTAAAGAGATTAGAGGAGATAGTAAAAGATGAAGTAGTTGGATATATGTTGTATGAGTGATAAGTTGGTGAACATAGGAGTGGGTCAGAGAGATTGGAGTGGCAAGAGGTGGAGATAGAGAGAATAAGGAGTAGTGTAGAAGATATTAGAAAATAATACATGTCGGAATAAAATATGGTCAGAGTAGGTAGAAAGACAGTGGTATAGATGAAGTGGTGTTGACAAGATTGGCAGATTAGTAAGGTGGTTGTGGCAATAGGCAGGAAGTGGAATTGTAGTGGCTAGTGGGACAGGAAGGGGAGGGATAGTTAGGTATAAAGGTAATTGTAATTGGGGTGGGTGGGAATGGGGGTAGGGTAGGGGAGTGAAGTGAGCCCGAGCGTAGCAAGGGCGAACGGAGCGGGGCTAGCACCCTGGTCAAGATGAAGTCATAGAAACAATCAGAAAAGATAGTGAAAAACTAGCTTGAGAGACAAGGATACAAAGTTTCTAAAGGTATAGCCACCAGAAATAAAATAAAAAGAAATAAAATATGAGCAGAAGTAAACATAAAAGGACACTGGCCTCAAGCTACACAAGTAGATTTACTTGCAGAAATGGGAAATCTTCCCTTTCCATACTGTACAGAGATCTCCATTCAGTCCGTTCGAACTTTTACAAGTTTGAGCATATGGTCTTGTCCATATGTGGTTCAAACTTGTAAACGTTCGATCTACTGAAAGGGACCCATTTTGATATATATATATGTATATGTATATAGATATATATATATATATATATATATATATATATATATATATATATATATATATATATATATATCTAGAGACAGATATACATATATATATATATATATATATACACATATATATATATATATATATATATATATATATATATATATATATACACATATATATATATATATATATATATATATGTGTGTACGCACACACACACACACACACACACACACACACACACACACACACACACACATATATATATATGTGTGTATATGTATATATATATATATATATATATATATATATATATATATATATATATATATATATATGCATCTACATATATACGCTACTATTTAATGACTGTACTGCATGATATGTCTGAGAAAACATCAAAATCATTTACACCTCAAATAGGTATAGTGTGCAGGGTCCTGGGTTTGAGACTTGCAAGGGCTGATTATTTTGTTGCTGGGCAGAACAAGGGCTGTTGGAGACTGAGTGATTAAGGCACTTTAAAGCAGTTTCAAGTGGGTTTGCTCACATTTGCTTGGAGCTAAGTGATGCTTACGTGTGCTTAGCTTTGCTTACTCCTGCTTATGACCACTTTAACCCGCTCTAATTTCAAATAAAGAAAAGAAAAAAAATGTAAATAGGATAGAGGTGAAATTGGGGCAAGCAGGGGGACAAACAAGAGGAGAAACAGGTAGGGATGTGCAGGATGGGTGATGGAAGGGACCATAGCTCTGCATTTCATTGGCAGCAACAACTGCTTTCAATGTGGGCAATTAAGAATTTGGAGCCTCACACCCTTCAGGGAGGTGTGTGGACATCATACAATATGGATGATTGGTAGAGTTAGATTGTGTGATAGCTACATGTCTCTGGGCAAAATGCATAGCTATTTATGGAATGTGATTTTTTTGTGGGAAAGATGCCCCTTTTTTTTAAGGTGAGAGTGGAATGTTAAGGAAGCATTATAGGTAAGTGTGGTGAAGGAGGTTTGGTAGGAGATGCATTTGCAGACAGACAAGACAGACAAGACAGCAAGCAGGGCTGGTGTATGACACATGGGGGTAAACACCTTGACGGGGGGGGTGGTTTGGAATCTGAGGCTCATGAGCCTCCCAACTGTAGTAGTGGCACTGATGACCCGCCCAATGGCAGTCACCCCTACTCCTTCACAGCCCTCACCCCTACTCCTTCACAGCCCCTAAGGTGGGTGTGCTGAAGGCCAGGCTGGAGGGGCCACCTGCCCCTTTAGCTGTGATAGCCTGCCCTCCACCTGGTGCTGCTGGTCATTCAGCTCCATCTGGAGGACATTGCACACCATGCCACAGACCTCGTCCAGGTGACAACATCCTCACCATGCCTACTTGCAGGGGGGAGAGAGCCCCATCCCCTGCAGCAGTTCCACCTGAGTGTGGTGCAGGACCAGCAGATGAGGGAGGTCTGGGTTGGGTTACAGACATGCTGGGACCCGGTACCTCGGCCAAGTGGGGTAGGATAGGTGGAACCACTGGGATGTGCCTTCCCATGTGTGCTATGGTGTGGAAATTAACAATGAATATTGGTTAGTCATGCACAAAACATTACAACATTAGTCAAAATAGCATGCATGGATATTCCCATTTACCCAAAACAGTACAATTATAACAGCGTCATAGCAAACAGAACCCATGCATATATGGAATTGCATTCAGGGTTGCAACACCAAGCCAGTTAGTAATATGTCAGGCAGGCAATAAAATGATTGTTCAACAGGGAATATTAATATGCACATAGTTTAAACAATGATAAACCAAATGGAATAACTGTCCCAACAGTAGAGGTTTGTTTAAGAACATACCCATGTTCATTTCAGTGTGATGGCTGGATCAGTTGAGTGGTGGTGGAAGGGAACAGATTCAATTGACAACTGCTATCAACTATATTTGTCAGTACACAACTATTCAATACTCTACATTCTGACTGCACTTACTCTCTAACTGGGCCATGGGGCTGCTACAGCACATCAACAGCTGTAGATATCAACAGATCAATTGTACACTTATTTTAGTTATACATATCAGACCTGTTTCTACACCAATTTCTTTACCTGTGGGCCCTGTGCAGATGAACTGCATGCACATTACATTGTTGTTTCAGATCCACATATTAGTTGCAGGCCCTGGAGTGTGTGTTGTGCCTTTCACATATATCTACTGTGACATTCTCTGTGGGCAGGTTTCTTAGCAACTGCGGAAACTATCCATGACAGCGTGACACTTGAGGGGCTTGTCTGGGCTAGACTGCAGAGTGTGGATGTCTAGCTGGCATCTGTTTGTAGGACTGGGGCTGATCAACACAGCAATTGTACACATTTCATAGTTATAGACATCATACTAGTATTTCTATTTAGATTTCTTTACCTGTGTGCCCTGTATGGAAAATGTATGTGTTGCAGTACATTACTTTTTCTATTCGTATTTCAGTTTACAACTGTAGAACCAGACTGAGATGTTAGTGACGGTCTGTGGATTCGAACCATGGTGTGTGCGAAAAATGTAACTACAGGCTTAGTCTTTATCAGACTGAGCTACTGGGGAGGTGTATGCGGTTTGGGACATTTCTATCTAGTATAAATTTTTGTGCACAGTACTTTTATTATGACATGTTGCATTGTTTGTTTCCCATTTTCAGTACATATTATGCATACACTTCAGACACTGGTGTCACTTTTTGTGAAACATGCACATTAGCTGGATTGCACATTTGACTGTTTTACAACTGCATACTGCAATTTAGATTCCTGAGTACACAGTGTAGGTTCTAAGTCTCCACCTGTTAGCCTTATACATTTTTCAGTACATTCATAGCTACATACAACTGAAATTGAAAGGGTAACACAACAATGCTGGCAGACAAACAAGTAAAACACATTCTGATGGAAATATGGGGTCTATATTAGAATGACGAAACCTCACTTACGAGAATCCCGAAAGGCCGACACATAAACAGCAAATCGCATGAACATCGAACATCCTTAAGTGCAAAATTCAAAATATGGAATCACCGTAGTTGTCCATACCATGTTTAGTGAGGTAAAACATCAGTAGGAGATTCCCTTATCCGGTATAGCTCCCTCACATAAATGTGCAATAGTTAATGACCTTAGGGTTAGGGTGCGGGGTTAAGGTAAGTGCATATATAGTAATACACTCATATTTATTTTGTTTAGGTAGGCAGTACATAGCAGGCAGTGGTGTTGGCCAACTATGGCAATTCGATATTTTGAATTTTGCGCTTAAGGACGTTCGTTGTTCTTGCAGTTTGCCGTGTATGTGTCGACCTTTTAGGATTCGAGTAAGTGAGGCTTCAGCATTCTAATATAGACCTGGAAATATGTGCTGTCGCATTTTTCAGTTATTTGACATGCCAAATCTAAAGTATGCAGACAAGTAGTGTTAATTCAGTTCACCTCAGTTAATGGATTCTGCAGGACATACACATTTCTATTTTTCAGGTACAAGTGAGATGACACACACAAGTGTTTTGGATCACCTTTATTAGTTTTGACATACATATCTGTGTCAGAAATCCACAACTACTATTCCTACATGACCCGCACAGGGGAATGCTTTTCATTTCTAACTGTTACAGTAGCCCTGGCAGTTTCTTGGCAGGTTCACTCAGACACACTCATAAATATTCTAATATTCTTCTCCTGCATATTGTACCTTGTTTGTTACTGACATCTGTATTACACAGCAGCTGGGAATACTCAGTTGTAATGCCGGCATCCTGACACAGGCATTTATTCCTGACTTTTACAGCACAATTATATATACAGGCAGTACTACCCTTACTATAATTTTGATTTCGTATTGCTAATATTATTGGGTATTCTGTACTCACCATACTGCCAATGCAGCTGGGGAAATCGCTGGGCATGAGCCACAACATTCTGGGACCTCTCTTCAGCAGCTGTATAGGGAGACATCACACATTAATCACACCTGCACAGTTACAAGTTGAACCTTTTCCCATACTTAGAGAAACATAAGACTGCATACTTACAGACAGGTGGGACATCCTGCACTCGGGCTTCTTGGATCCACTGTCCAAGAGTGCACCCCACCTCTGCTTCAGGTCATTATGGTGGTGATGTACCTGCTCACCAGTCCGGGGTGTATCAGTGACACTGGTGAGATCATGTGCAAGCTGGTCCCAGGCCTCTGCTTTGTACTGCGAGCCCTGGTACTGGCCCTGCAGCAGCCTGCCATCATGTTTTTTTACTAGGTCCCCAACCATGACCCAGTGGCTCCTAGATGCCCCAATGTTGTGCTCGGAAGTGAACACCTTCACCGACACCAGACATTTTGGTCCTGCTATAAGCAATCCCAAATGGTTATGGCTACATTCCCACCTGTGTGTTTTAAATAGAGCAGTTTTCCCGCACTTTTTCTTGAGTGGCATGTTTTAATATGCTGAACTATGCTTAGCTCCATGTAAATCCGCATGGCGATGCTTAAACCAGGTAAGCACAGCTGAAAGCAGGTAAGCAATGCTTACACTAGCAAAGCATTGCTTAAATCTATTTTTTCATTACATTTATAAATTATTTTTTACATTTATATTTTACATATTCCCACCACTATTGTGTTATACATGAGCCATATGATTGACATTTATCATTCAAATTCCTTAAAAGTTATTAAATAATTTGGCAGCGGGGGGATTCAAATGGAGCATGTTCAACATGCTAAACCATGGCAGTACCACTAAGCTACAGCAGCTTGATGACATTTTCTATCACAGTAGCACTTGTCTATCATTTTCAGGATTTCAGCCAGGCTAAGCATAGTGGTGCACCATGCAAACAAGCTGTGCACTGCTTAAATTCCGGATTTATTTGATGAAAAAAATATTTTTTTTAAATTATTGCTTTCCTCTTGCCCTACTGCTTCCATGCATGTAGGGCAAGAGTGCATACATTTGGGGGTGTGCACTTGAAGGCTGCTGCCTTCTAGGTGTTATTTTTATTTATTTTTTTTTCAGTGTCCATGGACACTGAAATGTTAGCTTACATTTCAGTATCTGAGGACACTCGTTTACTATATAATATTAAAGCCAGGCTCTAATATTATATAACTTGACACTCATCTGTGTCACAATGTGCTGTACGGCACTTTCTGAGTGAAGGGGGCATGTTACATGTGCAGGCACTGCTGACACATGCCCCCTGCGCTCGTTCCTGGTTCGTGTCCATATAAATTAAATAGTAGCTCGCATTCATGCATATGCAAGGCACGCTGCTATTCTAAACAGACATGAACCACTCCGTGCAAGAATAGTCTTGTTCTTTCACAGAGCTTCATGAATCCTGGGGAATATATTTTCTCCCTGTTCATCATATTTCTTAACTGTCCAGATTTTTCCAGAATGTCAAGATTTTTGCGTCATAGTTTTGGTTTGTTCTTGATACAATTTGAGTTTTTCTGGCAAATCAGTGAGGACTGAAGTCACCAAGCAATGACAAACATTTGAGTTTCAGTCTTTATATCCTTCAGAAAATGCATGCTAACACAAAACCCAGGATTCAGTAAGCCATTTTTTTCTGTGCAGGAACAGTGTAGCTGCTCCTGCATGGGAAATGGCAGCCAAGCAATTCAGGAAAGTGCCGTTTTCACATAAACGAGCGGCTCTACACAGTTCTAGCACAGAAAACCACGCAGCATGCAAATCACCTCATTTACTGGTATACACCATGAAAATGAGGTGATTTAGTGATTCACCAAGTTGCCCGGATGCCATATTAGAACATTGCCAGTGCAGAAATGTATTCAGTTAATAACCGAATACATTTCTGCAAATGACAAATCGGAGTCATGACAGCTCATGAAAAAGCATGTATTACATTAATTATTCATGCCAATGGCCAAATATAAGGCCACTGGCATGAAAAACTGTTTCATTTTTATGAAAATTAAACTTTATTTTTTAGGGAGACCATCTCGGCCATTTAAGCATAGGGCAGCGGCATGCAAATACAATCATGCTGAAAATAAAAAATAAAATTGGAAAACTCAATTTTCAGGTAAATCTGCATTTTGCCATTATAGTCTATGACATGCAGAATGTAAACAATACCAGAGAGCACTGGTTGGCAAGGGGAAAGGGTCCATTTTAGTGTAGTTACTAATGACGCTGGGGTATGCAAATGAGGGGAATGTTACTGAATAAGAAAATATTCTAAATCCACACACTGAACCAGGCAGTGTAGGTACTAGAACAAGATCATGTAGGCAGGAGGAGCAACTAACAGGAAAAGGGAGTGTGTAATGCCTGATGTAAGTACATTGGATGTCAGTGGTCCATGTTTGCCATTAGCTAATCACAACTAAGGAAGGGGATGTGTTAGCACTATTTACATTGCTTAAACAGGTGTGTGCAGTGCGCATCAGGTTTTAAACTAAAAAAAAAAAACAGGAAACAACAGCAGTGTTTACACTTGAGCACTGTGAATGCACGGTGCACCTTGGGGATTAATCTAGGAGGAAACTGGTAAGGGGGAAATAGCAGCAGGAAAGCAATCAAGGAGGAATAGCATGGTTGGCAGGTGGAATGTATCACAATCAGCCAATTACACAGGCAACACCTCAGAACAGCACCATAAACTATACAAAAACCTTTCAGACTGGTTCTTCCCACAAACTCTACACCACCGGTGTACACAGATGGGGGATTTTTAATTGACAAAGCTAACTAAAAATGTTAGAGGCTGCTGGTGCTTTACTCTATCAATATGTGCTAGAGCTGAGGGTGGTGAGGACGAGAATGCTGACAACTGACACACAGTGTCTAGAAGGAGAAGAGTGTACAGAGTCAGACCCAGGGTAACCTACCAGGGCCTAAATGAGCTAGAGATCATGGAGCACTATTGGGTGGACAGGGGCATTCTACAGCAAATTATCAAGCTGTGGTGGCCACGCCTCACACACAGAACTAACGGGGGGGGGGCCCATCCCAGTGGATACCAAGGTATGTGTAAGCTTAAGAATACTAGCCACAGGTACCTTCCAAAGACCAACTGGGGATACCATGGGGTCTCACAAGCATCAGCATCCAGGGTACTCCACCAGTTCCTGGATGCCATGACACCACATGCCAATGAGCACATATATTTTCCCAATGTCTGTGAGGCATTGACCAGAAGTATGCGTCTCTTCCACCGTTTAGCAGAATGCTCTGAGGTAGTTGTTGCTATAGACTGCATTCACATCCACATCAAAGCACCACCCAGTGAGCAGGGTAGGGTCTATATAAAATACAAGGGCTTCCCCTCCATCAACTGCCAGGTCATGTGTGATGCCCAGGGAATTATCATGCAAGTGTGTGCTGGCAGCCCTGGAAGCTACCACAACTCCCACATCTGGCATTCCTCACAGCTGTATCAGGGGTTTGCTAAGGGGGGCATCCTATATGGCCATCTAGTGGGGGATGCTGGCTATGCACTGGAGACATGGCTGATGACACCCATCAGAAATGCACACACAACCAAACAAAAATGCCTTAATGAGGCATATGCACAAACCAGGATCATTGTAGAGCATGTGTTTGGGATGGTCAAGTCACGGTTCTGCTGCCTTGACATATCCAGTACTAGAAGGCTTCACTGGATATGTCAAGGCTCCACTGTATATCTCACAGTTCCGCTGCCTTGACATATCCAGTGGAGCCTTGCAGTACTCCCCAGCTACATGTGGACACATGTTCGTAGTACGTGCTGTGCTACACAATATGATCCTGTGGAAACAGCTGCTGCAGGAACAGCATGGGGAGGGGCCACAAACCTCCCCAACATTACCAAAGCTGCCACATGCACAGAGGGACTCAGAGGAGGAACTTCCTAAGCCTGCCCCTGTAGGCAGAAGGAGGCATGCCCAGTATACCCTGTCCATGGCAAAGAGGTAATACATAGCACACACACTGACACTGTGGAGACCCAGGGACTGATAGCTCTCTCTGACTTGCACTTACATTAAAATGGATGCCAAACATGATACTACCTGTGCTTTACCATGTATAGGGGTTGTACTATGTGCATCCAACATAGTCATCCCTCCAGCACCATCCTCAATACTGGCCCAGCAACAAGGTAAGTCACTCTTCCAATCAATTAGTGAATGGAGTAGTATGTTCTCATAGTTGTATGTATGGTATGGATGCAAGCATGAAAGGGAATTGGGTGGCTGAATGGGATAGCAGCAGACAGCTGACAGCTATATGGGACAGCCAGAAATCCATAACAAATACTGGTGTAAACATACTAGGCAGTACTACACAAGGTAACAAATCCCACCGCAGTACATGTGGTGGCCCAAATAACTGTGGGTGTCCATAGGTCACACACATGGATGGCAATGAGGGTCACATACCCACCACCAGCCTCACCCAGCAGGACAGGTGTAGATGACCATAAAGAAAGGCTAGGCTATTGCCTCCAAATGATGGCAATGGTGAACAGCCCCCCCACCCCCACCCCAGACCTACAGACATACTACAACAGGTCTGGCTGTTGCATTTTAGTTCTGAAGGGTAAGAAGTCTGAAACTGAAATTTATGCCATTAAAATCGAGCATGTGTACTCTACTGATATGCCTCCTTTCTGCATGATAGGTTACAATACAATATGAAATGGAAGCCAGCAGAGTAACTGAAATACCAGTACAGTCATTGGAAATGTTTAGTCTTCAAGTGTGCACCCTCCCCACAATCCCATGTAGAAATGCAGTAACATGCAATTTTGAGGAGTAATATCACCAGAACACAGATTTCCAGAGCTGTCCCAATCTACATGATAGATTGTTGCATGTGTACAATATGCAGGAGTCAGTGTGGTAAGTTTTTCATGTGTTTAAAATTGTCTGGAAGCAGTCAGCATGTAGGCCTGGATGGTTGTGTCTCAGTAGCCTAGGTACAGTACTGTGGTCGACAGGGCCATATTCCAACAACTGCAGTGCCAACCACACTGCTTCTCAGCTACACCCATGTCAGCAGTTGTACATACTCACTGTCCAGATGTCAATATCTGTCACCGTTGGACAGCTGGACGTGCCATAAACAGGGGCCCATACATAGAAACAGTACACAGGTGGTAGCACCCTGCACAGAGTGCATATAAAATAATTGTCAGCTGCACACAACTTTAGAATTATATATAGAGGTTAGCATCACATTAGTTGTCCCTCTAGTATGGAATACTGGTAGTCTAGCCAATCATGGGCAGACAACAAAAGGCACAGTTATAAAGTAATGACAGGCTGACCATGTCCACACACAAGGCAGCATAAGTGGAATGTCCCAGGTATATCTGTGAATCAGGTGCCAGTAACTCCCATATCACACATGCACTCAGCTCACCCCACCATCAGCCACAGGTTTATCACACATCATATCCTTGCTGTAGGGAATGAGAACAGCATGACCCCATCTCTTTATGGGAGTGCATACATGAT
This sequence comes from Protopterus annectens, assembly GCF_019279795.1. NCBI lineage: Eukaryota > Metazoa > Chordata > Ceratodontiformes > Protopteridae > Protopterus > Protopterus annectens. The sequence continues at coordinate 1,070,312,632 of NC_056725.1, forward strand.
GCTGCACGTGAATAGGTATCCCATTCAGCTGTGTCCCTAGCTGTAAGCAGCACCCTGCCCACATCCAGAATCATGGATCAGTATGAACAGGAAGGATTGACAGGAACACCTCAACCACTTACTACTGTCACCACAGGGTAATATACTGACTTGCAGCCTGGGAACGTATGAGTGACAGAATGCCCTGGCCTGCTACAGATGGCCTGCAGCACTCTCGAATGGCCTACAGTCCTCTGGCTAAGGCCCATGCCTCACCCATAGTGCCAATGCACAGAATGTCAGGGGGTCCTGACTAACAACCTAACACAGGAAACAGAAAACAAATGCAAGGCCATGCTGACAAATGCCAGTAGCATGCCTCCCCATGTCCTACTACAAGAACTGTGGACCAGGCCATAAATATTACTGGAATAAAGGCCCAACTATAGGGATACCTCTGAGAAATTGCTTTCATAATGTTAGGAAGAGGAGAGAATAACAGAGGGGGGTGAAGAAGCATGGATGTCATAGAGTGTGTGAAGTCTGAAACTTTATTGTCTGCCCATACTACCCCCTGACTACAAACCCATGAATGAATAGCCACAAAACTGCTTGCAAACCACAATGTGAACGTAAATTGACCAGATATATGAGTCCTATCTCTGGATAACCTGGGTGTATCTGTACAGCTGAGAGGTATAGCCCCAGCAGGATATGGCCATTCCATTAAGTTGAGAAAAGAACAAGATGGGGATTCTCAGCCAGCATACTGCCAAGGTGCTGGGCCATTTACACAGAACCAGCAGTATATTGTCTTTAGCTACCCTTCCACAATGTCAGGAGTGTGCCAGAATGTGTAGTCTATGCCTCAAAATATTGGCATCAGCTTCATTCATCTTGTATTTCCCTGGTAAATAACTGTGAGTAAAGAATGATATTTGTTAATAGTTGATGACATGATACATCAGTGTAAAACAGTACATATATCAGACAATCTATGCTACAACCAACCATGCTACACAAGCAGCACAGACAGCAATAGTTGCAGCATCCCCCATATGTTATGCCCATTGTGTCTCCAGATTGGCAATCCATCTGCAGATATCTTGCAGAAACAGGTTGCTAGGTGTTGCTGTAGCACACAAAACCCTGGACTGGAGTACAACCCCTCCCTGGAATGGATTCACACACTCAATATAGGTCATACTGGGCATGCTCCTACACTTAGAGAAATGAAGCCCATGTCTGACAACGCAGTGGACTATAGATATCTGTTATTTGCAGATGTCTGTGCACACACACCAAATTGTACACCGTTTATACTTCACACACACACACACACACACACACACACACACACACACACACACACACACACACACTGGATAGGAATACTCACACATAGCTAAGGCCAACATAATATATCTCTGGATAACCTGGGTGTATCTGTACAGCTGTTCACATGTTCACATGGTTGGGAGCTTTTCTCCCCGGGCCTCTACTGAAAAAGGATATGTATCCAGCTAGACTAGCCCGGTCAACAAATGTAAAATAAAATAAATAAAATAAAATAAAAATAAATGTCAAAGATACACACACAGATGTGGGGAAGAGAGAGACAGACAGCAACAGAGAGAATCCCATTATGAGGCCTTTCCCACCCAGTACACATCCCCTTTGGCCTATATCACATGATGTGCTGATGTCATTCACTGTAGAAACTCTTTTTGTTAGCCCTCAGCCCTATAGTCTCAGTGGTGGTTGTGATAACTGTGTAACAAATAAGTATTCATGTAGCATTTGTAATCTCAGTCCTGTCAAATGTAAAGTTGAGTGTGAGTGTGTGTGTGTGTTTCTAGAAGACTGGGTTTGAGGCCATTCACACTCATTACACTTTCTATTGCCCTAATTTAGCACTCCTGCTGATGTTAGTCACCTTGAAATAACCCTTTGGGCAGCTTGCAACCCTATAGGCTCAGTGGCGCTTGTGATAACTGTGCAATACTATAGTGTAGCAAGCTAGTTAGGTAGGAGTTCTAACCCTGGTCCTGGCAACTGTGAAAATCTGTGTGAGAGAGTGTGTGTGTCTTTGTAGAAACATGATTTTGAAGCCATTCACACTCACTACACTTCTCCTAACCCTCCTTTAGCACTGCTGCTGATGTCACTCACCTTCAAAGATAGCTTTGGAGATCTTTGCACATGTAGTCTATGTGGTTCACGTGATAACTGTGTGATACTGTAATGTTGCTAACTAGTTAGGTAGGAGTTCTAATCCTGGTCTTGGGAACTGTGAAAATCTGTGTGTTTGTGTGTGAGAGAGGGTGTGTGTCTTTGTAGATAGATGGTTTTGAGGCCATTCAAACTCACTGCACGTCCCTTATCCTTCCTTTAGCACTGCTACTGATGTCCCTCACCTTCAAAAATACCTTTAGACAGCTGTCCAACATATAATCTTCATGGTGCTCACAATAACTGTGTGACACTATAGTGTCACAAACTAGTTAGGTAGGAGTTTTAATCCTGGTCCTGGCAACTGTGAAAATGTGTGTGTTTGTATGAGAGAGTACGTGTGTCTTTGTAGAAACATGATTTTGAGGCCATTCACACTCACTACACTTCCCTTACCCTTTAGCACTGCTGCTGATGTCACTCTCCTTCAAAGATAACTTTGGACAGCTTTTTTTTTAATGTAATCTCTGTGGCACTTGTGATAACTTTGTAACATTATAGTATAGCAAACTAATTAAGTAGGAGTTCAAATCCCAGACCTGGCAACTATGAAAATGTGTGTGTGTGTCTTTGTAGAGACATGATTTTGAGGCTATTTACACTCACTACAATTCCCTTATCCCTCCTTTAGCACTGCTGCTGATGTCACTCACCTTCAAAGATACCTTTGGAGAGCTCTGCAATATGTTAACTCTGTGGCACTCGAGATAACTGTGTGATGCTATAGTGCAAAATATTACTTAAGTAGGAGTTTTGATCTCAGTTCTGGCAATTGTAAAAGTGTGTGTGTATTTCTGTAGAATGAAGTATTTTTTGTCCATACACAGCCAGTACATTTCAAAGTGTAATACTTTACAACAGCTGCTGATGTCACTCACCTTAGAGGTATGTTTTGACACTATTCTGTCTATATGCTCCATGGTGCATGTGATAAATGTGTAGCAATGTAGAAGCAATATCTGCATAAGTGGAAGTTTGAATCTCATTCCTGGCAAATGTGTGTATGTATGTATGTATATATATATATATATATATATATATATATATATGTGTGTGTGTGTGTGTGTGTGTGTGTGTTTGTAGCTTGAAGATTTTGGCCCTATTTACACCCAGTACACTTCTCAGTTCCCTACTTTATCAGCCCTGCAGATATCATTCACCTTAGAAGTACCCGTTGGCAACCCCAAACCATATAAACTCAGTGGTGCATGTTGTAAATATGTAA
>NC_056725.1:1070321067-1070356067 GCF_019279795.1 Protopterus annectens
GTGTGCCTTAACAATGCCCATGTATGTGACAGTGTAGTCAAATAGGCCACAGTGAGTGTACTGGCACATATGGCAGCATGAGGTATCATAGAACTCCAGGGTCAGGGAGGACTGCAGAGCCAAACTTTAATTCCACAAGTAGTGGAAAATCACAAAGGAACAGTTTCACAAAATAATTCCACAAGGTTAAGCGCTTTCACATGGATCCACCAGGCTTCATCAGAACAAATTTCCTTTGTTTACAGTGTGCTTAAATGCAACCATCAATCAAGGAATCAACATCAATAAATCCATTAACAAAAAACAATTATATTTTAAAGATAATACACCATCCTATCTAAAATGAAGCAATGTACTTCCTGGAGTGTATGGTTAATTTCACAATTAAAATCATGAAAATGTAAACGTTAAAACCTGAAAATTAAAACAGCCCACAATTCTAACTGACTGGTCTGATATCAAATATGCATAAAACAGAATATCACTGCAACAGTGCTGGGACAGTATGACACAGATAAAAAAAATAAAAAGTACTTAAAACACCTTTCCCATAAATGTCACTGTGTGTGGCCTCAAATTAGTTTTGATAGTAAAATTGTGAATCTGTTATACTTTAGCTGCTCTGAGTTTTGATACACTGTTAATACTTTTTTGGTCATTTAAACCCAGAGTTCTTCCAGAATCCAATCTAAGTTGCCAGAAAAGCTCCCTATACTCAAGCTTAGCTTCCCAGCAACATTCCTGAGGGTCAATGGCTACTTGTTCCAATACGACAAATTTTGATTTCATGTCCTTGCATACTTTAGAACGTTTGTATAATGCATTAGACTCTTTGGCCCTGGAAACATTGTATATATGTTCATATGCCCTCTTCCTTAAATTCCTCTCAGTTTTTTCAACATAAAAACTACAGCAGGTCTCACATAATGCCAAGTACACAAGTCCTTTTGAGTTACAATTGTAAGAACCCATGGCCCTTGCCCAATATTTCAAAGAGGGTACAAAAATGTCAGCTCTATCCACCATGTAACTACACTGGTTACAAAAAAGACATCCATGGGTTCCCCTCCTCCCATCATAACCTAAACCATTTTTACCTCTTTTATTTCAAGTAGGTTCTTCAACCTGACTTATACATCATGCTGATATGATGTCTGCTACCCTCACAAGTGGCCAGCCATGTAGGTGCAATATGAGTCCAGATGCTTGCTTTTACAAGTGAACTGCTCCTGTTATGGGTCACATTAAAGGCTAGAAGAGGTGTGGACTGACATACTGTGGTCCTAATTAGTATGTAATAAGGACACCTTACATCTTAACAAGGGTGTGTACACAATTTATATACACTGTATATCACTAATGTGTCAAACATGTCCCTATCTTAGGCTTTGTCCAGCCCATTTTGCTGTCCACTGTCCAGACGTCTTGGCACTGACAGATTGTAAGGTATGCTACAGGAATGTTGAATGCACATCAGATAGGCCCCAGTGGTGACCACTGTGATGCAGTGTAGTTAACACCAACAAAACTGAACATGTACATCATCCATTATGGGTAGGTGCGATAAATGTGTGCTGGTAAATAGCATGGACTTAACATGGCTGGTGTATTGGCAAACCTCAAAAAAAAAATTCCATACTCACCAGCTACAGGCTGCTGTCCCAGTTGTATACCAGAGGGACCTAAATAGTTGTGGGAGAAAGGTAATCTCAGTAGCCACTAATGTGGCCTTGATACAGGGTGGAAGCAGCATTTCAGTACATTAACAGTAGAACCCCAAATACTACAAAATATGCTAGCCAACACCATAGATGTACACATCTGTGCATTACTAAACACCAGCAAGACCGACTATCTCATCTGACATATACAGGTAGATAGTATACAGATAGAAATGGATAAGCAACAGTGTTCTAGTAATGTGTACTGGGGAGTTACCTGCACATTCCTCATCCAGTGTGTGGGTGCAACCCACCTCCACAATGCTTTCCTCAGATTCGTAGCTTCTGCATTGGGTGGGTGCCCCAAGGTTGGCAAGGGGCTCCTTGGTGGGTGTCAGTGGGGGCTGGATGTCTGGGCCCCCACCTGTGACTAGCCGGTCCCTCACTACAGTGTCAGCCCATTGATGGGCATGCCAGATGAGGTCAGTGGCCCAATGCTGTACCTGCTCATAGGTTTTACTGTGCAGTCTGGCATCATTTACCCTGTGGACCATATCGTTCCATGGGCAGTCCTCTCCTGCACATCTTGTGCTGTTCATCCAAATAACGGGGCATGATTTTCGATCACATATTGGGTATTGATGTCAGTCTCCCCAACAGAGAATGCTGTTAGGTGAGCCCTCTGCGTGTTACCTGGAAGAGATAAGCAAGAAAAAAGGTCACAGGACCGTATATGGCTGTCACATTGTACATCAACAGTGGCTATTACTTGCAAACAATCCAAACTACACTATAACCCTCCAATCTATCATGGCTGTAGAAGCTTGCATTACACTTCTGGCCTTGAGCTATTTTATTCCCCCCAATGTTGGACACTTGATTGCATAATCCTCTATTCTCCATTCATTTCTATGTAGAGGGATGACAGTGGCCATCTTCCATGTGGATGGTGGCAGATCTGTGTTTGACTGTGGCGTGTGATGGAGCTATGAGCATATGCCTGAGTTCATGTAGGAGGCAGGCAGTGATGTTATTAAGACCCATGCAGATTTGCTGTTGGTTCCATCAGTAGGCAATATTTACATGCTCACCATTGCTGAGGGGAGGAGCGTGGTTGATGTGCATATCCCCTTATACAACTGGGGTGGACAGGGTGGCAATGTTCACACCTAACCTGTCTGATGCAGGTTGCCTATATCCATGGCATGTGTGTATGAGGTGTGCTTTATCCCCAGTACAGGGTGAATTGTGTTGTTGCCTCTGAGACTGACAACATATGTCGAGACACTGTTGCAATTGTCCTTGGTGGTGTGGATATGTCTGATTTGTTGTCATAGTCAGGCTTACAGGAAGTCACCTGTGAATGTACATGCTTGCTCAGATAGAGGTGGACTTGCTTTCAAGTTGTTGCCTGCACCTATGTGTCCCTGTGCAGCCAATATAGCAACCTATTATGTGGTTTGTATATGCTGCTGTCCAGCAAAGGGGATTACTCTAACTTGGTGGAGGCTGGTTATACAGGTCAGGTACTGCTGAGTCCATATAGCTACAATGGATATAAAGTGTACACACCCCTGATACAATGCCTGGTATTTGTGCAATTGAAACATGACACCATAGTAACTCATTTCAAAACAATTACCACCTTTAATGTGACCTATAGCCTGCACAATTCAATTGAAAACATAACAATCTGGTCTGTGAAAACATATGGAAATAATAATTAGTACAATAAGCCAGTTGAATGTGTGCGCACACTCTTAAACTGATATGTTGTTTATGCCCCTCTTGAGAGGGTTACAGCATTCATTCATCTTGGTTTGGACACTAACATCATGGCACATCTTCACTTGGCAATAGTTGCTCACCTTCCTAGAAACACCTCTGATTGTTTTTCAATGGAATTGTACAGGTTAGGGGTCATATTCAAGATGAGAAAGATTATTACATGATATTCTGTGGTCTCATTGTCATACAGCACACAAACCTGGCATTCCAACAGGGGTGTGTACACTTGTGATATCCACTGTATATAGGTGTTGATATAGTTGTTAGTGGTAGGCATGGAAAGAGGGTGATAACACAGTTGGACACTTCTCCAATTACTACCTGATAATCATGCCTACTCTTGTACCCATATCAGTGTCAGGGCAATGCAACAACCAGTAGCTGTACACATTTATGTCTGTTGTATGCACTGACACTGATATTACACACTTGCAACATGCACAACCTATACACCTGAATGCTTTAAATCTATGTTATCAGTTTTGTGCCTTCCAGCTGAACATACGCATACATACATGTGCTCAGCGGATACCTGTTATACATTTCTGTAAAATGTTAGTATGGCACACTGTATTCACAGACTTGCTGCTCAATCAAACTTCTCAATCTGTTATAACAGGATGTCTGGACAATGGCACACATAAATGGGTGACAAAAGGGACATCAGTATTGATACTGTATTAATATAACTACACCATAAATTAGTAAGTTGATTGCACAGTATGCTTTGACATCACTGTGATAACCTGGAAGATGTCCAACAGTCATAACTAGGCTATTATGTTACATTGTCATTGCTCACAGGCTTGCCAGTGGTTTGGCAGACATAACACAGGTATATGTGTATGTGACTACAGATATCAGTCACAAATGTGCTTATTTTCCAAGAGAGCACTGTACAGTTGAATGTTATTAATTCAATATATCACATGCAGTTCAACACACATGTCTGCAACAGTACTTTACTATGCACATGCCCTATATAGGTCTCTTAGATTTACAAGACAAACATGTATCATACTTATTTTCACATATAACATATGGATATTGACAACATCCCATTAACTGGTCTAGCAGTGGTACAGTCACAACTGTTTGACAGACACCCCAGCAGTTGTCATATGTGAGCGGTCCTTTTCCAGTGTGAGTCAGGGTCCTGAGCTGTGATCGTACCTCACAACCTCTTAGAGCACCACATCTGGACAAAGCCTAAAATGATGGGGGATAAATAGGGCCAGATTTTAAATATTCCTGTTACAAACTTAGAGAGTTTGTAGAATAATACATGTTGCGTTACAGTGAATATTCTTAATGATGTGGAGTCATAAACTCATGTGTTTGTCATTACCTGATGACTTCAATCCTCAGCTATTTTCCAGAAATGTACAGATTTCAGGAGGAACAGACAAAAAACCTATAATGTGAAAATCTGGACATTCGGTGAAGATCTGTACAGTTGAGAGGTATGGCTGTGATCTCTCCCAATGCAGAGAGGGCCAGATGCTATGGCCATTGCAACTGTTCAACAGGACATTAGTACAGCAAATCTTGTTGGGACATATATTCTTCCAAATGATATTTCCCATTATTTCAGACCAAGTACTACATTCAATTACATGCTTACATGTTCCACTTACCATTTTTTTCCCCTTCTCTTTACCAGTTTTAGTTTTTTATTTGTTTTGTTTTGTTTTCTTTTCTTTTTTTTCTCTCTCTCTCTCTGTGTGTACTATAGGGATAGAGCTGATTTGAATAGGTGGCAGCATGGTTTTTGTAGGTGATGCTAATGACCAGGTGATGGCCTGTGCACCAATTGGTGTTCCCCACTTGCTAATTGCATGCAGAGCAGCTGTATAGTACTTTCAATAGCTAATGTCATGGCAACACACTCATATAATCAAGTACTCCATATGGGCATTGGCCCTTTCCCTTACCTGTGAGGATGACATCCTGAAGGTGGGTGAGCTAATACCTCTTACAACAAGACTTGTGGAGACAAGTGAAATAAACGGTGGAGAAGGTTTAAGACTTAGGGGCAAAATGTGAGTATTGCTGTTACATGTTTGGAATACTGCTAGTTTAACAGGGTTTGTCTGAACATGCTACAACTGCATGGGTTTCAGTCTGACAAAGTTCTGTCTCTGCATAGCTCTCAACTGTAGGGTTATCCACATAATGGCCACAGGTTATCCTGTTATGTTTGGTCTGTTCCCCAGACAGGTGTTGTCCTTGGCAAACAGTAGCATACTCTGGTTATTGCAATCAGTAAATGCTAACATCCATTTGCTTTTCTGACTTTAAATCCCTCAGAAAAGATATGTTACAACAAACTCTGTAACAGCAGCAACTTGCTCAGTATATAACAGCAATACTGCAAGTATGGCCATGTATCTGGGCCTCTGTCCACCAATTATGTCAGGCTTTGTCCAGATGTCTTACAGTAGGAGGTTGATAGTTATAATGGTCTATCATTATTTAATGCTTTCATTACTGCTGAGGGGAAAGGCTGGAAAACATGGAGTCTGTACATTCAAGAGGTTGGTGTATGGAAAATGTTCTTAGATGCCCTTGTAACATATGCTATGTGGGGGGTAGTAACACACGTTTTTAAACTAGGCTGTTAGAATATATGAGACATATTACTGATAAGAAAGAAAACAGTTCTATAGCTGTACATTTGAATAAATCTCACCATGGAGACATTAGAAGGTTCCAAGGTACTGTTTTGGAATAAGTCTGTTCCTCAGTTTGAAGACAATTGTTATGTACTGAATCAATATACTAATATTAAATGTGATACTTTATCCATTAGGGGGTTAAATGAGGAGTGTAATTGGAGGCTGTGTATTTAATCATGTAATTAAGTGTTAATTCCTCCTTGTGAGTAAGGCAAGTATTTCCTGTAATCTTTTACTCCTTGAAGGCTTTCGCCAAGGCATCAGAGTATAATCAACATGTGTGAATTACTGGCTGGTTGTATTTCTCTTTGTTATGTTCAGTCATTTTAGTTGTTTGGCTAAGAGGTTGTTGTATGTTTGGCTATTGTGTATGGCCTATCATGATTTTTTGGGGTTCCTATTATATAATGGAAGACGCAATCCTTCGAATGCATCTTGATCAAACTTGAAAGCAAGAAACAGCAAAATAGCAAAACGGCATATAAGAGATTTATTTTCTTTCTGCCTCCGTTACTTTACCATTTTCATCACTGTAGTGCAATCTGAGTTGGTATATTTATGTAGAGAGTGTGGGGGCATAGTCTCCACATCGGGGGGGTGGGGGTGAAGCCCCCCACTTTATGTAATGTTTTGAAGTTTTTATTTTTATTTATTTATTTTTTGTGGAACAGCGATTTTTTTCCCTTGGTAAAAATCGCTATTCTGAGTGTTCAGGATTGTAAGCTTTTGTTTACATGGGGACGATAAATCAGTGTTCACTTTTTTAAGCATTTTCCGACTTAATATAGACCGAATTTTGTAACAGTGTACTGTTCACTTATGCATTTGGACTGTGGGGGGGCAGGTGTGAGTGACATGGGTCCTTTTGTATCCAGCTGTATATGCTGCCCCAGTTATGGGTGGTCTATCAGCAGCATATGTTTGTATGGGCATTTTGAGACATGTATGCATATTATATATATATATATATATATATATATATATATATATATATATATATATATATATATATATATTTGTAGATACCAATCCTTCCTACTTGCACAGTGTCTCTTCCCTATTGTAAGCATCCTAAAGCTGTACAGCTGAGGTGACTTACCAGTAAATTGCTTTGGCTAGTATGTACAGGTTCCTGGGTTCAAGACCTGCAAGGGCTGTTTATTTTGTTGCTAGGCAGAACAAGGACTGTTGGATACAGAGTGATTAAGGCAATTTTGAGCAGCTTTAAGCATGTTTGCATGGGTTTGCATGACAGTAAGCGGTGCTAATGTATGGTTAAATGAATAGGCACTTACACTGTGCAGGCATCGCTTTCCAGTTCACAAATCTGCTAAGCATTTACATTTAAGCAATGTTTAAACCTGCTTAGCTTAGCTCAGCCCTGGTAACCATTGGTCACATTCCAGTCTGATAAAATAACAGGCTAATGACATCTTTAATAAGTGTATTTAACTTCCTGTACATAACATGCTTCTATGTGCTGTCATTACAGTAGCAAGGGGTGTGACTATACTATATGGGACTCCTGGGTATACATGGGTAATACCACAATCTTTTTTCTTTGTATTTTTTATACATGGGAAGTATCCCAGGCTATATGCAGTAACACTTGCATGTTACATCAAATACAGTGCACTGGTTGACAAAAATAGTTTAACACATATTGTATCATTACATTAGTACTTTTTATAGTGCTTTTCCAAGAAAAAGTAGATTGCAGATTGTAGTACTAGAACCATAGCTCCCAGGGTCTGTCGTCACACCTTGTCTGTGGAGAGGGGTGAGTTTAGCAGTGAAAAATTCAGTAGGGGCAAAGTATGAGGTGAGTATGTGCTTGAACAAGTCACACAGGTGAGGTGCCAGGTCACTCTGTAGTTTATGTAGAACACAGCCAGGGATATTGTCAGGTCCCATACAAACTGTATTATTGGCCTTGGACAGTGGTGTTTAAACCTGTGCAGCAGTAATACTGGGTACCTGCAGTGCACTGGTATTGTGATTGGTCCTTGTGAGGAGAGAGGAGTAAAGTTTGAACTCAATGCATCAGACAGTATATTGGCAATATTTGTTGGATCAGTCTAGAAGGTGCCATTGTCTAGCAACTCAGAGTAAATCTTGATATTGCCTTGGAGAGTCTTTACATAACTGTATGAGGCCTTGTGGTTGTCTTTACCATGTGCTTCAAATCTGTTTTCACAGCTAACTTTGCAGAATTTGATGAGGAATCTCAACTTTTAATTGAGGCTGATAATGTTTTTTTTCCAGTCTTCATCTTATTCCATATCAGTTCCCTCCTCCTGTTGACTATTGAGGTACAGCAACAATCCCCATGTTAGTAAGGACCAGGTCGATGTGATGGGCAAGTGCATCGGTACATGAGGAGCTTTCCCAGTTAATGGTGCGGTTATAGAAGTCAACCAGTATGAGAGTGTTAGGTTGGACACTAATATTCTCCAGGGTGTTTAGGGACATGGAGAGTGAGTCTTGGGACATGTTTGGGGACCTATAGCAAGCTACAACCTGAACCACTGTCATACCCAGTGTTAGCTACACCTGCAGGATCTGTCATGCATAATGTTGGTCTACCACTCTAGAGGTGTGTGTATCCTTTATAAATATGCTTTCTGCTGCCTTTAACCAGGTCTCTGTTACAACACAGATGTCATTGTTCCCCATTTTAAGGAATACTTCCAGTGAGTGCCTTTTCAGATTTAGACTTCTAGGGTGCAGCAGTATGACCCTCAGATAGCATGTGTTTGTAGCTGTTATATATTTATGTATATTTATGTATATATTTATGTATATATTTATGTATATATATATATATATATATATATATATATATATATATATATATATATTTATATACATATATATATATATATATATATATATATATATATATATATATATAGGGTTCCTATCAGTTCTTCTAAACTTCAGCAGTTCGAACACCATATTTTGACAGCCTTTGGACAGATTTGTTGTGGATCTGCTGTCCGACTGCACTATATAAATATATATATATATATATATATATATATATATATATATATATATATATATATATTCATATATATAGATTCATATATATATATACATATATATAGATATATAGATATATATATGTACATAAAGAGATATTTATAAATATGTATGTATTTATTTACTTTTCTATAATGATATATGTGTATATCTTATATGTGTATTTCTACATCTGTACATATATTACATATATAGATTCATATATATATATATATATATATATATATATATATATATATATACATTTTTTTTGTTTGTTCTTTGTTTTAGGTACATAAAGAGATATTTATAAATATGTATGTATTTATATATATATATATATATATATATATATATATATATATATATAATCATATATGTGTATATCTTATATGCACATCTCTACATATATTACATATTGTTTACACACACACACACACACACACACACACACACATATATATATATATATATATATATATATATATATATATATGCATCTCCGTACGCATATATATATATATATATATATATCTATATATATATATATATATATATATATATATATATATATATATATATATATACAAAACTTGACTGTTAACAAACGTTTTCCCTACTGTTGAATGACTCTAGTGAATTCCTCAATGATTTGTTTGAAAAAACATGTGACATATCTACAACTCAGATGGCTCAGTGGTAAATTGTTGTGGCTATGGTGTGCAGGATCCTGGATTCAAGACTTGCAAGGGCTGCTAATTTTGTTGCTGGGAAGAACAAGGGCTGCTGGATACAGAGTGATTAAGGCACATTTAAGCAGTTGTAAGCAGGTTTGTGAGGGTTTGCACTGTGGTAAGCAATGCTAACTTCTGGTTAACTATGCTGACAGACAGTTAGCATTCAAAGTGCTTAATCTGTGTAGACATCACTTAGCACCACACAAACAGACTTAGTCTCGCTTGCTACTGCTTACTCCCACTTACCCCATGCTAATTTCTTTAAAAGAAAAGAAAAAGGGGGTGATAGGAAAGTGCTGTAAAAGGAGGCACAAAGAGGGAAAAACAATATGAAAGATAGCTAGGGATGTGCAGGATGGGTGTAGGGAAGGTCCATACCTGTCCATTTGTTCTACAGCAATAGCTGTGCATGTATACTGAATTTGGAGGTAAATTTGGACACTCAAACTACTGAGACGGGGTGAGGACAACAATAATGTGTTGTGAAGCCAATTAGACCAGATTACATATGCCCAGTGGGCATGTATGCAAAATGGACAGCTATGTATGGGGCAACATTTTTGGCGGGGAACAGATTGACATTTTTTTTTCCTAAGGTGAGAGTGGGCTGTTGGGGATGGATAGTAGGTATATTTGGGGAGGTAGGTTGGGTAGGAAGACAGACAAGACTGCATACAGGGGTGATATATGACACATGTGGGGGTTAAACACTTTAGACGGGGAGGGCAATTTGGTAATCGGAAGAACATAAGCCCTCAAATGGATATAATGGGACTGAGGTCCCCACCCATGGGCAGTTACCACTGCACCTTCCTGGCCCCAAGGGTGGCTGTGCTGGGGGCTGAGCAGGAGGGGCAGGCTGACTCTCTAAATGTGCCATGCGGCCCTCAAGCTGGTGTAGCAGACCTCTCAATTCTTTGCAGTGCTTGCTATGCACCAGACCCTAGACCTGGCTTTAGGGGACAGGATCCTGTCTGTGCATGCCCCCGGGGTGGGGGACAAGCTCCATCCCCCTGAGGCAGTTACACCCAAAGGTGGTGCAGGATCAGCGGACAAGGAGGTCCTGGGGTGGGTCCCAGATATGCTGGGGGCCGGTGCCATCTCCAGATGAGGCAGGAGAGGTGGATCCACTGGGAATGGCCTTCCCAGACATGCTATGGTGTTGTAGTTTTAGAGCATATGTTGGTTAGTAATGGTAAACATATTCCAGGATCATGGAAAAATAAGACGCTGATGGCTGTAATGTCCAAAAAAGGCCTTTACTAGTGCAAAAACACAAGCGCTTTCACAAACGAGCTTCTTCAGGTGTAATTCAAGCACTACAGATACACACCTTTTATACTATCAAACATATCACATGACCTTAATCCTTAATTACAATATTTAAAAACACATGACATGCTTAAAATGAGGAATAAAAAACTCCAGTGCATAGCTATGAAAATGCTACATTAATACTTTTAATACATATATCAAAAACTAAAAACAACATATCAAAAGACAAAAAGCAAAAAACTATCTTTTCAATGGCCTTCTTCTTAATCTAGGTCTTAAGGGAATACATTCATTGAGACCATGCCCTTCTGTACTCCTCAGCTTAGTAATCCACACTGCTTCTAAATTTTCAGTCCTATTATGAATATCACCTTGCCTTAAGCTCTCTTGAATTAAACTAATAACTCTGAAGCTAAAAACATGTGTCTGATCAGTATTAGTAACATGCTTGGCAAGTGCATTGGTGGTGCTGCCTTTCCTAATGTTGTAAATGTGTTCCCTAATACGTTCTCTAAGATGTCTATCCGTCTTGCCAACGTAAAACATAGAGCATGTCTTACAGCTGGCAAGATAAACAACGTGTCTGGTGTCACAGGTGGCTGAAACATGAAAAAAATATTCCTTCCCTTGGTCAGGGTGATTAAAAGACAGACTACTGTCTATATATCCGCACCAGTTACAGGACCCACACTGGCTGGTGCCAGAGTGTTATCTGTCTATTGCATTCTCCCTGGGATAGCATAATCGCCTCTTGATGGATCTATCATTCCTAAAGCTAATCCTGGGGACAGTATCAATGATGTCAGCTATGCTACTATCTGTCAACAAAACCTGCCAATGTTTCTTAATGATTTCAGTATATCTGTTGACATCAGATGTATATTTCAAACACATTCTAAGTGGATTACTTGTGAGATCTCCCTTGGGCTTATCTGTATGATGTCTCCTCTGAGAGAAGTAAGGCCTTGCTTCTCTATTTCGCTTCTGGACAGCCACAGGTACGTGTTGTGTTAAAATCTTACCATCATAACCTCGTTCTCTTAAATAGCCAGTAACTTTGCTTAATTCACAGTCAAAATCTACTTCTCTGACACTAAGTCTAGAGGCCCTCATAACTTGATTAGTGACAACATTCCTAAAAATATGAGGGGGGTGTGCACTATTGCGATGTAGGAGATGATTGACATGGCAATCCTTCCTGTGTAATTTCATGTAGACTGACCCTGTCTCATCTCTAACAACAGCCACATCTAAGAAGTCCAACTCCTCATAGGACATCCTATGCGTAAAATGTAAAAAAGTTGTGGACTCATTGATAGATGATAAAAAACTACAAAGACTGTCTTCACCACCCTCCCATAAAATAAAGACATCGTCCACAAACCTATGGTAAAATCGAATATACTGTGTAAAAGGGCCTTTAAAAATGTAGTCCTCTTCCCAAACTACCATGACTGCATTGGCGTAGCTATTGGCACAGGATGTGCCCATAGCCACGCCATTGCACTGTCTGAAGAACTGATGTCCAAAAAGGAAAATATTGTGTTCCAAAACTAGCTCTAGGAGAACAATCAATAAATCAACTAGTTCTACATTATAAGATGCATAATCACTCAAAAACTGCTGCACTAAACTAACCCCAGCTCCATTGGGTATCACAGTAAATAAAGAGACTACATCAAGGGTGACAAACATAAAACCACGGTCTACACCTTTGGATAAAAAATCGTATAGATCCCTTAGGAAATGTTCAGTATCCCTAATCACATGCTGTATGTCATTCAAAAGTGGTCTCAGATGTTTCTCAATGAATATAGAGATGGACTCAGTGCACCACCCCCTACCTGAGACAATAGGTCTCATAGGTGGATCTAGACGGGATTTGTGCACCTTGGGTAGACCTTGTAAAATAGGTATCAGTGGTTTAGCAGTCAAAAAATAGTCAAACAACTTCCTGTCAATCAAACATTGTTGAAAAGAGATTTAATACATTCCATAACTTTTTCTATATGGCTATTCACTTGTAGAAGGGTTAATTCTTCATAAAATAAGCTATCTGTTAGACTATCCAACATTTTCTTCTCATACCACCATTTATCAAGTACAACAATGAGTCCACCTTTATCAGCTGGTCTGAAAACAAGACGCTGATCATTCTCCAATTCCTTTAAAGCTTTGATTTCCTGTTTACTCAAATTAGAATATCCATTTCTTCTGGAGTGGGTATCTATAGTCATACATGCATCATATATATCCCTGATGCATAATTTCTCAAAAGCATTGACAATAGGGTTAACACTGGGAATAAAAGAACTAGGTCTAACAAACACATTTGTACTGGCACAACATTCATTCCCCTTATACATCAGTTTCAGTGTTAAATTCCTTGTAAACGTCTTTATGTCTAGAATTACATCAGCAAAACAAGAACGGCTCGTGGGTATGAAAGAAAGTCCCTTCTCAAGGACTGCCAATTGATGCAACGTTAAAGAAACACTAGATAAATTTAAAATCAATCCTTCTGTGCATTCAAAAACGCTTTTTTTATACTTAGCTGGTTCCTCGACGCACTGTCCCACTTCCGTTTTCCCCTTGTCTGGCTCCTGCCTCTCGACTGGTCTCTCCTCTGTATGTTCTCTTTCATGGGTAAAGGGAATGTTATATGGTGCTTTTGTAAAAAATTACTAGATTCCTTATCGAAAGCATCTAGGGAATCTAGTCCATTGCTGTGCACTTGCGCTGTGACCGTAAAAGTCTTTCTCCTCGTCACCACATCTCTCGAAGATGAGCTCACCGGTTTGGCAGTGACCAAAGCCCCGTTGGACTCTCCTGCCAATAGCGGCACATCTATCGCAGCAGCAACAGGGATATCTGCTGCCTCTATCATTGCTGAATCGAATTCACCTCCATTGTCTCTTCCTGACGTCATAGGAACCTCCGGCAACCCTGCAGCCGACTCTGCTGCTCCCTCAGTCGTCCCTGCGCTCCGCAAATGTAGTCCTGCCTGCATGCTCTCATCTCTGGGCCAGGTGAAGATGTTCCCAGTGTGGAAATCGGCTCTGTCCCTCAATATCTTGTCGATTTTCATCTTTTGCAGCTTACTGTCATAAAGAGCGAGCAAATTTAACATGCCCTCTATATGATAGTCAATGGTGTCAACAGAAAATTGCTTTATCAGTTCATTGTACATTTTGTTGATGTTACTAGTTAAATTTGCCATCTCCCTCTCTGCTGCTGATATAAGTAGACGTAAGTATTCAAAGCTGCTATTTAAATTCAGCTTTTGCCACTCCATTAGCAGGAGTGCATCACCATTATGGAATGATGGCATTTTCAAAATGCGTAACCCACGAGGTATAATTTGTTCAGACAGGCAAACTTCAAGGTGATATTTCTGATATTGACTTCTCTTAAGCTTGTACAACTCCTTCTCAAGATTAAATAACTTTGTTTTTAATGCAATGACATCAAAGTTGTCATCCCTCACATACATTGGTGTATCATTGCAATTGACCAAGGGATTTACAGCTGCAGAAACATTCAATAAGTAATGTTGCAGTCTCAAGTTACCAGTATCAGAATGTGTCAGGGAAACAGAAGAATCCAATTCTGTAATCTCTTCAGCCATCTGTATGTAAATGCCAGAAAACACAGATGAACTAAAAACAGCAAAAAATAACTGGCAAATACACACCAACGCGTCCCAGAAGTGAAGTCCTTGTAGTAAAATGGAAAAATAAGACGCTGATGGCTGTAATGTCCAAAAAAGGCCTTTACTAGTGCAAAAACACAAGCGCAAAGGTGTGTATCTGTAGTGCTTGAATTACACCTGAAGAAGCTCGTTTGTGAAAGCGCTTGTGTTTTTGCACTAGTAAAGGCCTTTTTTGGACATTACAGCCATCAGCGTCTTATAGCAGCTTTGAATACTTACGTCTACTTATATCAGCAGCAGAGAGGGAGATGGCAAATTTAACTAGTAACATCAACAAAATGTACAATGAAGTGATAAAGCAATTTTCTGTCGACACCATTGACTATCATATAGAGGGCATGTTAAATTCGCTCGCTCTTTATGACAGTAAGCTGCAAAAGATGAAAATCGACAAGATATTGAGGGACAGAGCCGATTTCCGCACTGGGAACATCTTCACCTGGCCCAGAGATGAGAGCATGCAGGCAGGACTACATTTGCGGAGCGCAGGGACGACTGAGGGAGCAGCAGCGTCGGCTGCAGGGTTGCCGGAGGTTCCTATGACGTCAGGAGGAGACAATGGAGGTGAATTCGATTCAGCAACGATAGAGGCAGCAGATATCCCTGTTGCTGCTGCAATAGATGTGCCGCTATTGACAGGAGAGTCCAACGGGGCTTTGGTCACTACCAAACCGGTAAGCTCATCTTCGAGAGATGTGGTGACGAGGAGAAAGACTTTTACGGTCACAGCGCAAGTGCACAGCAATGGACTAGATTCCCTAGATGCTTTCGATAAGGAATCTAGTAATTTTTTACAAAAGCACCATATAACATTCCCTTTACCCATGAAAGAGAACATACAGAGGAGAGACCAGTCAAGAGGCAGGAGCCAGACAAGGGGAAAACGGAAGTGGGACAGTGCGTCGAGGAACCAGCTACGTATAAAAAAAGCATTTTTGAATGCACAGAAGGATTGATTTTAAATTTATCTAGTGTTTCTTTAATGTTGCATCAATTGGCAGTCCTTGAGAAGGGACTGTCTTTCATACCCACGAGCCGTTCTTGTTTTGCTGATGTAATTCTAGACATAAAGACGTTTACAAGGAATTTAACACTGAAACTGATGTATAAGGGGAATGAATGTTGTGCCAGTACAAATGTGTTTGTTAGACCTAGTTCTTTTATTCCCAGTGTTAACCCTATTGTCAATGCTTTTGAGAAATTATGCATCAGGGATATATATGATGCATGTATGACTATAGATACCCACTCCAGAAGAAATGGATATTCTAATTTGAGTAAACAGGAAATCAAAGCTTTAAAGGAATTGGAGAATGATCAGCGTCTTGTTTTCAGCTGATAAAGGTGGACTCATTGTTGTACTTGATAAATGGTGGTATGAGAAGAAAATGTTGGATAGTCTAACAGATAGCTTATTTTATGAAGAATTAACCCTTCTACAAGTGAATAGCCATATAGAAAAAGTTATGGAATGTATTAAATCTCTTTTTCAACAATGTTTGATTGACTGGAAGTTGTTTGACTATTTTTTGACTGCTAAACCACTGATACCTATTTTACAAGGTCTACCCAAGGTGCACAAATCCCGTCTAGATCCACCTATGAGACCTATTGTCTCAGGTAGGGTGGTGCACTGAGTCCATCTCTATATTCATTGAGAAACATCTGAGACCACTTTTGAATGACATACAGCATGTGCTTAGGGATACTGAACATTTCCTAAGGGATCTATACGATTTTTATCCAAAGGTGTAGACCGTGGTTTTATGTTTGTCACCGTTGCTGTAGTCTGTTTATTTACTGTGATACCGAATGGAGCCCCGGTTAGTTTAGTGCGCAGTTTTGAGTGATTATGCATCTTATAATGTAGAACTAGTTGATTTATTGATTGTTCTCCTAGAGCTAGTTTTGGAACACAATATTTTCCTTTTTGGACATCAGTTCTTCAGACAGTGCAATGGCGTGGCTATGGGCACATCCTGTGCCAATAGCTACGCCAATGCAGTCATGGTAGTTTGGGAAGAGGACTACGTTTTTAAAGGCCCTTTTACACAGTATATTCGATTTTACCGTAGGTTTGTGGACGATGTCTTTATTTTATGGGAGGGTGGTGAAGACAGTCTTTGTAGTTTTTTATCATCTATCAATGAGTCCACAACTTTTTTACATTTTACGCATAGGATGAACTATGAGGAGTTGGACTTCTTAGATGTGGCTGTTGTTAGAGATGAGACAGGGTCAGTCTACACGAAATTACACAGGAAGGATTGCCATGTCAATCATCTCCTACATCGCAATAGTGCACACCCCCCTCATATTTTTAGGAATGTTGTCACTAATCAAGTTATGAGGGCCTCTAGACTTAGTGTCAGAGAAGTAGATTTTGACTGTGAATTAAGCAAAGTTACTGGCTATTTAAGAGAACGAGGTTATGATGATAAGATTTTAACACAACACGTACCTGTGGCTGTCCAGAAGCGAAATAGAGAAGCAAGGCCTTACTTCTCTCAGAGGAGACATCATACAGATAAGCCCAAGGAGATCTCACAAGTAATCCACTTAGAATGTGTTTGAAATATACATCTGATGTCAACAGATATACTGAAATCATTAAGAAACATTGGCAGGTTTTGTTGACAGATAGTAGCATAGCTGACATCATTGATACTGTCCCCAGGATTAGCTTTAGGAATGATAGATCCATCAAGAGGCGATTATGCTATCCCAGGAGAATGCAATAGACAGAGAACACTCTGGCACCAGCCAGTGTGGGTCCTGTAACTGGTGCGGATATATAGACAGTAGTCTGTCTTTTAATCACCCTGACCAAGGGAAGGAATATTTTTTTCATGTTTCAGCCACCTGTGACACCAGACATGTTGTTTATCTTGCCAGCTGTAAGACATGCTCTATGTTTTACGTTGGCAAGACGGATAGACATCTTAGAGAACGTATTAGGGAACACATTTACAACATTAGGAAAGGCAGCACCACCAATGCACTTGCCAAGCATGTTACTAATACTGATCAGACACATGTTTTAGCTTCAGAGTTATTAGTTTAATTCAAGAGAGCTTAAGGCAAGGTGATATTCATAATAGGACTGAAAATTTAGAAGCAGTGTGGATTACTAAGCTGAGGAGTACAGAAGGGCATGGTCTCAATGAATGTATTACCTTAAGACCTAGATTAAGAAGAAAGCCATTGAAAAGATAGTTTTTTGCTTTTGTCTTTGATATGTTGTTTTTAGTTTTGATATATGTATTAAAAGTATTAATGTAGCATTTTCATAGCTATGCACTGGAGTTTTTTATTCCTCATTTTAAGCATGTCATGTGTTTTTAAATATTGTAATTAAGGATTAAGGTCATGTGATATGTTTGATAGTATAAAAGGTGTGTATCTGTAGTGCTTGAATTACACCTGAAGAAGCTCGTTTATGAAAGCGCTTGTGTTTTTGCACTAGTAAAGGCCTTTTTTGGACATTACAGCCATCAGCGTCTTATTTTTCCATTTTACTACAAGGACTTCACTTCTGGGACGCGTTGGTGTGTATTTGCCAGTTATTTTTTGCTGTTTATATTCCAGGATCAGTTATAACAACATGTATGACCATTCCCATTAACCCATAATAACAGATTTGGAACATTTGCATAGCAAACAGAACACATGCATATGTGGAACCACAGTGGACATTGCACTGACATGCAGGGAACATTGATAGTAACAGGCCACCAATGATAGTATTTGAATAGGGAACATTAATTTGAAAACATCTCAACATTTGTAGAACAATAGGACACATGTCCCAGTGGTAGAGTTGGTGGAAAACATATCCATTCATTAATGTGTTTAGATTATTGGTGATGATATGGTGGGGGAGAGAGAGAGTTGTCAATTAACAACTGTAGATTTTTGCAATAGTCACAGCTTTAATGATCATTGCTCTAATCATTACTCTACAGGTATTATTACAACAACCTATGGCCTTGAGTTGGGCAGTGGTATGTTTGTACACCGTGTATAATTACAGCCTTCTTATAGCTACTTAATAACTTCTCTTACCTGGAAGACCTGTGGAAGGAATTTCTGTTAACACTACCTGACTGTTTCTACCCATATTCACATACTCAGGGTTACATATATGCACTCATAGTGTGATGTGTGTGTGTGTGTGTGTGTGTGTGTGTGTGTGTGTGTGTGTGTGTGTGTGTGTGTGTGTGTGTGTGTGTGTGTGTGTGTGCTACTGCCATACTCTGCCTTGATTTCTATCATTCACCCTGGTTTTTGGCAGCATGGACCAGTAGCTGTGACAGCAAGACACTTTTGCACATTTCTTGGGGGAGACCACTTGGTGTATGTACTTATCTTGCTGTCATTTGCATCCTTGGGGTTGGACTGTGGGTGATGGGCACAGTATAACCACAGCCTTCTTATAGCTACTTTATACCTTCTCTTACCTGGAAGACCTGTGGAGGAAATTTCTGTTAACACTATCAGACTGTTTCTATCCATATTCACAGAATCAGGGTTACCGGATTGTTTCAACCCAAATTCACATAATCAGGGTTACATATGTGCACTCATAGTGTGTGTGTGTGTGTGTGTGTGTGTGTGTGTGTGTGTGTGTGTGTGTGTGTGTGTGTGTGTGTGTGTGTGTGTGTGTGTGTGTGTATATGTGTGCTACTGCCATACTCTGCGTTGATTTGTATTGGTCACCCTGGTGTTGGCAGCATGGACCAGTATCTGTGACAGCATGACACATTTGAACATTTCTTGGGGGAGACCACTTGGTGCATGTACTTATCTTGCTGTCATTTGCAGCTTTGGAGTTGGACCGTGGGTGTTGGACACAGTATAACTACAGCCTTCTTATAGCTACTTTACACCTTCTCTTACCTGGATGACCTGTGGAGGAAATTTCTGTTAACACTACCTGACTGTTTCTACATGTATTCACAAAATCCTGGATTAAATTATGCATACAGCTTACTACCACTCCCAGGATTCAAAAAGTAGCTGTTTCTGCTAAAAATAGAGCAAGTGTGTGTTTCATCAGAACAAGCTATTGAGAAACTGCTGTTTCTTCCTTGAATGTTTTCTGTCTAATTCTCTCTTGGTTGTACAATCTGACTTTATAATTATGTCATTCTTATACATACATTTATATATATATACCTTTTGATGTAGCACAGTGTGGAAATCCATGGTTAACACATTACTATTCAGAAAGCAGATCTTGGTGCATGAAACATTTCATATCAGTTATATTCACGTCTTACAGAGGCACTAACTTTGTCAGATGATTACTTGATTGTTTAATGCTTTCAGAGCTATAGTTGCTGTACATAACCTGTACACATTTCAATTCATACAATACCAGAGTAAACTCACCCAGTCCAGGGTTTTGAATTTTATTGACAGGCAGTTGCATTTTTATTTATATATAACCTATATGAGACTATTACTGTAATATTGTCTGGTTTATTCAGTACAAACCATACCCATTTGTAATACTGCAAGGTGATATTCTACTCCTTTATATTTATTTGGTATGAATACTACAAGCTAGATTGCTACTCATCAGCCTTGCGATGCAGCCTTTGCAACCTGCTGGCATGAGCTTCCTGGTTGGCAGCCCACTCAGCTGGAGCTGTAAAGAAGGTAGAGAAACATTTATGCATACCTATCCATCACATACACAGGCTGGACTTTGGTAAACAGTTATTGATATGAATACTTACACACACCTGGTACATTATTCTTCTGCCATGCTTCTTTGAGCCATTGGTCCAATAGCTCCCTCTTCCTCTGCTTTAAATCAGGATAGTGGTGCCAGACCTGCTCAACAGTCCAAGGGATGCTAGTGGCACTGGTAAGATTACAGGTGAGACTTTCCCAGGCCTCTGCTTTGTATTGGGAGCCCTAGTACTGGTCCTGCAGCAATCTCACATCATGGTTTTCAACAAGGAGTTCTACCATGACCTTGGACTCCTGTATGCCACAGCGCTGCAGCTGAAAGTGCATACCCTCTACAACACCAGCCATACTGCCTACAGTAAGGAGCTACAAATGGTTTTGAGCTCTGTTCCTGCCTGCGAGGTTTAAATATGGCTGATTTCTCACCCATTGCCATGATTAGACAGTTTTGAAGAGGCTAAGCTAAGCTAACCACCAGGCAAACCTGCTTAGCTTGTTTGAGCACTGCTTAGAGAGGTAGATGCTAAGGATTGCTTATCAGAATGCAAATCCACAATGTGTCTTGCTTAGAATTTACTTATAAGCAATTCTTACTCTGGCTAAGCATAGCTGAGCACAAGTAAACATTGTTCAGCTTTTTTATTACAGATTATCAGCATTGTGGGGTTGATTCCTCATAAATGATATATTATGATATGTATGTTTACCTTCCATTACATTTACCTATGTGCTTTCATTACAATACATTCTTTTGTGGCTTAGTGTTTATATGGGAGTTTCACATCTGTACTACACTGACACCTCACATTTGGACCTGCTACACTACCCTGGTTAACAAAAATATATATTATTCACTACCTACTGATAACTAAATATATTTTCATGCTTTTCTACAGATAAAAGTGAATGGAGACTCGAACTGTGAATGTCTGCTTGCTAAGCAAAAGCACTAACTACTGCACTATTTCACTTTACACTGTTTTGCCTGTGTTTTGCTGATATATTTCTATTTAGCTCATTGGGATGTGTAAGCTAGGCTGACCATAACTGCATGACATGCGCTCCCGCTCGACTATACTTACACTTTATTGCACACAGAAAAAAACAATTACATATGTGTTTTATTTTTATTTACTGTGGGGTATTGCACATTGCTTTCTGCACATTTATCTGTGTATTGCTTTTACACACTTTGAAAGTTGATAGACTAATAGGCTTTGATGTAGCATGACTTTTCTGAAGGGTATGATGCTGGAACTCAAATGTCTCTCATTATTTTCCACTTCACTGTTAATGCTTTTCCACTAGTTTGCAAGATCACCATCATGTTCTGGACTGTGGACCATGAACTTGTCTGGATACCTCTCAGCTGTACAGATTTTCACAGAATGTCCAGATTTTTGGCTCATATTTCTGGCCTGTTCCTCTTTTTTCCTGGCAAGTCACTGGGATGATCTCAAGAATGAAGTCACTAAAAATGACATAACATTTGAGTTTCAGACTTCAAATCCTTCAGAATGTTAAAGCAAACCTGTTACTCTGTAGCAACCTAGTTTATAAGGGCAATATTTAAAATATGTACCTATATGTCCCCCCATTTTGTTGAGCTTTGTCCAGATTTCTGGCATACACATTTCCTGCTTCTGCAGGATGCCAATATGCTGTACGGTGCTTTAGCAATACAGGAGGTGTGTCACAGAAGCTGTGACACAGCCCCTGTATTGCTTTCCTGTTTGCCGGTTTTATTTCAGTGTCTGCAGACACGGAAATGATTTATTTTACATTTCAGTGTCCTTGGACACTGAAATACTGGCATAATATTAGAGCTACGCTCTAATATTATGCCAGTGTGGCTTAGAAAATGCCATACAGCACTTTTTGAGCACAGGGGTCATGTTTAGTGTCCATACACTGCACAGACATGCCCCCTGCACTCACACACAGAACAGTGTCTGTACTAGGGCATGGCAGCATGCCTTCATGAATATGCATGGCGTGCTGCCGTGCTGCATGGGAATGGTCCCTTCCATGCAAGAATAAGCTATTCTTGCATGGAAGTTTGCTGAATCTGGGGGAAAGTCTGTTATTCTAGCAGCAATATTTAACATTTCTCCCTATTTTTGGGCCATTGTTCCCCCATTATTAGAGGTTGAGTGGTACGCTGTTTTTATGCTCATATTTGGACTGTATGCAACATGACTGTGAGTTTCCTTCTATTAAAAAAAAATAATAATAATATATAAAAAAAAAAAAACAACACCACCAACAATCTACCTTCCAGTTTGCTTGTTAGGATTTTGACTTGGTGATATCTGACACTGAACTTTAATATCTGAATAAAGACTTTCCTTTATATGTTTTCATCCACTGGGCAGTTTGTAAGCAGACCTGAACTAGGATGCTCTTTGTCCAGTGAAAGATATTTTATGACACATTTTTTGACAATTCCGATCTCAAAAGAAACCATATTCTTAAGGAGTAAATTAATATCTATAAAGTAATTACAGGCTCAGTCTTTGCTGCAGATATATGATTGCTGGAAGGAACAGGAATTGCTGGAAAGCATGCTGAACTTATATGAAATGAGTGTGCAAAGTGAAGAGAAAGATGAAATAGATTAGAAACTTACCAAGGTTACATTATTTATTTATTTATGTATTTCACATTTGTTAACCAGGTTAGTCCAACTGAGTTTGCAAACAAACCCATTTTCAGTGGAGACCCGACGGGAAAAGCCCCAGCAAACATAAGTAAAGCTAAAGTGACAATATACAAATATTAAATAACAATCACAATACAAAATAATTGTAAACAAATTGTTATTAACTATTTGCATTGCACTGATAGTAAATAACCCATTTTCAGTGGAGACCCAAGGGGGGAGAGCCCCAGCCAACATAAGCAAAGATAAACATACAGAACAAAAAATATTAAAAATAATACAAATACGAAATTAATTATAAAGAAAAAAACAAAAGAAAAAATTATGAACATTAAGGGTTGCACTGGTAGCAGTGGTCTAAATTTTCTACATATATGAGTAAAAACAAAAATATAATCGTTGTTTGAAAGAAGGAAAATGCATAGACATTGATAGGAAGTGGGGGGAAAAGATAAATAGTTTGGAGAATGGGAGGGTGGAGAGAAAGCAGGGGGGCTACAGTAGAGCTATAGTAGTAGAGATGAGGGTTTAGGAGGTTAGTTTAAGCAGAAGTTACTAACAGAGAAAGAAAGTTAGGAGATGCAACAAGTTATACAGTAGGACAGACTAAAACTACGTGTGGTCAAGATACGGCATAATTTCAAGTTTAGTAGGTGGGATTTAAGCTCCTTTTTAAAATAAGGAAAGGTTGGATCATTAAAAGAACTAAAAAAGTATGAGCCAAATAGTAATAATGTGTATGATACTCACTTAAGTGGAAAAAGATTCAAGGTTAGTTAGAAGCCGTAATACAGCACAGACTTAGTCTGGGTGGCTAAAATGCTGAATTGCTACTGCCATCAAACATTTCAAAATCCATAGGAAGAATAAGATTGCAAGATGGAAACATGCCAGTCTGATAGGTAATGAAATTATAGAATTCCATAATAAATCCCCTTGTTTTGACAATACAAACCTGAGCTATGCAAAGGTATGCAAAACTACAAATGAAATATAGCAATAACTGGCAATAGCACATAAAATAAACCAACACAGTGAGTAGAAATGCAGAATTAAAATAAAATCTAAAAATCAACAAAATGTCAAAAATTTCATGAAGAAGTCATTATGAAAATGCAGAAATGGACAAATAACTAATCTGAAGTCAAATAATGATATGTGAAAACAGGTGTCAGGTCTGTCTCAGCACAGTGAAAAAACAATTGTAAATAACTGCTCCATCTTAAAAATGCACCTAAATGGAAGAATCACTTTAATTAATCACTTCATTATTTTTAATGCATGCTTTTAAAATGTGTGTGTTCATTATAAGGATATGTACAGATTTAACAGCCTCTAAACTTAACCTTTGCAGCTTGAATTCAGAAAACCCAGTTATCTTGCAATCCATGCTGTTAAATATGCTACACTGGATTTGTGCAGATGACATCAGTAGCTTAGAAACAGAAAGAAAACACTCCATACAGGAAAAGTAAATAAAAACTACTTAGATGACTAATGATATGCACTAAAGCATAAAACAGATGTACTACTACCATTAACAATTTCAAAAGCATTAATTTCTTTAAAATAATGATATATGGAATTAGTGCTACCCCCACATGCTGAGGTAGTACAGATGACCGTGAACATGTCTGGAAGAACAGATGAAGAATAGAAAGCACTGATGGTTTCTTTGTAGCAAAGAACTAAAGGTAAGGTATTCTTCAGCATACATCAGGCATACAATTTATTATAAATGTGAAGTCAGTATATGTACAGAATAAAACATTTACTGATGCTTGCATGAGGTGTGTGACAGTTTCCATGTCAATCAAATCTTTAGACTGTTCAATATGTGGTGTTAATAAGACAAAGGCAATGCATGACATGGAAAAAGAACCATGTTCTTAGGTGGCTGCAATGTATTAGCTATTCGCTACATAAAAATGTAAAGCAGTGCAGGTTAAGAAACTTTTGTGTTAATTATTAACCCCCAGTATTCATCAGCTTTACAATAAACTTAATGATAACATTATTATTTCACACATATCACTTTTGTGGTAACATTGAGTAGTTAGGCTAAGTATCAGGAAATATTAATTCAGAAATGATTTTGCCCCATGTCTTGAGTCAATAGCCACACATTATAGTCATTATGACCAGTTTATTATTTTGATAAAACCAGCAGTTATAATAATTTAATAACCTTATGTGTCATATTCCATCCTTGAGAAACATTGATTCATAGGTTCATAGGTTCATAGGTTCATACTAGGCTATCTGCCCTAGGGCATTTATAAGCCTAACCAGAGTGTGTTTGGCTTTCGCCACCCATTTTAAATTAATTTTGCTATGCCCTTTTTCGAGGTTAGTATACTGTGCCTCTGTCTAACAGTGACACAGAAGTGATACCTGGGGTAAACCTACGATCGCCCATCCACTCATCAAGATTCCTCTTGAAGAGAGTCAATGAGGGACTCTGCCTAACCTGGACTGGGATTTTATTCCAGAGTGAAGGGAGCCTCTGGGTTATGAATCTGTCCCTCCAGCATGTCCTATTTATTTCAGTGCTGAGGTTCAAGTCTCTCGAGTGCGTAGCTCGATGGGATTTGGATTTTTTGAAGTGCAGCATGTCCATTAATTCCGGGTTGGACATGGCTTTATACTTCAGGCACAGATCGCCTCTGAACAGGCGGTATGCCACTGAGTAGAGCTGGAGCTTCTTTAACCGGGCAGCATATGGCATCTGTTTGAGCCCTTTGATCCTCTTGGTGAGGTACTTTTGGGGTCTTTCCAGTTGCTGCAGGTGTCTGGTAAGGTACATCCCAAAAGGGGCATTGTACTCAATTATGGGCCTGATGAGGGATGAGTAAAGAGGCACAATGACCTCCCCTAATCTAGATGTGAATCCCTTCATGATTAGGTGGGCTCTATAAAATGTTTTTCTAACTACTTTGGCCACGTGGTTGTCAAATGAGAGATTGCTGTCAACATGGGTCCCCAGGTCCCTAATTACTTCTTCTGTACTTAATGGATTACCACCTATGTGGTAATTTGTGGGCACTTTGTTTTTGCCAAAGGGGATGACTATACACTTTTTGGCGTTTAGCTTGAGGCCATGGCTCTGGCACCAGTTGTCTGTTTCTATGTGGCCCATTTGGAGGATGCTTGTGTCAGCTGGAGTGTCGATTATGGCGCCCAGATAACATTACTACACTCTTATATATGAAGCTGGTCCTCCTTAGCTCCTCCTTAACTTAACTCCTCCTTAGCTGTGCCCAAGTGGTGTATAACATGCCAGCTCAGATCATGGATATTATCACTTCAATCCAGTGGCTTCTAAACCATAACATATTTTCTATCCCAAGCTGACTCAAGACGAGGCCAATGAACCAAAATGGAAGATGCAAGGGGGGAGTGAGGCCACAATCTGATCATCCTTAGCATTTAAAATGATCTTATAACTAGGGTGAAGGCTGGATGCTAAACCAATCTGACTACTGGAGTATTAATAACCATCACAGAATGAGCTTATATGCCTACCATTGAATTGTCCTCCTTTGTGACTCAGCTCAGTGACCAACGATGCATGCTCGGAAGCATATGTTGCCCCCTCCCCCCACCATTCAGAGTCAATGGTCACACAGTGTAGACATTTTGACCAGTTTATTGTTTTGACAAAACCAGCAATTATATTATTTAATAGCCTCACGTGGCATATTCCAGCCTTGAAA
This sequence comes from Protopterus annectens, assembly GCF_019279795.1. Classification (NCBI taxonomy): domain Eukaryota; kingdom Metazoa; phylum Chordata; order Ceratodontiformes; family Protopteridae; genus Protopterus; species Protopterus annectens. The sequence goes on from NC_056725.1 coordinate 1,070,348,021, forward strand.
AACATCAGAATCATTACCACTCTTTTTATTTGGATTGGCAGACTCTTGCCCGTGTTTCCCCTCAAGCAGTGCCTGAGCAGGGTACACCATGCCCACTTAGATCATTAAGATCACCACTTCTGTCCAGGGAATTGTAAAATTCTGCCCCTATTCAAAACCCCACACAAGACAGCCCAACGATAAGATGTTTTCTACCCCAAACTGCCTCAAGAAGAGGCTGATGAACCAAAAGGAGGATGCAAGTGGGTAAGGCTGCAAAGCAATCATCCAACTATGGGCATCCATATGCTTCCCTCCCCCATTCATTAGCCTCCCATTGGAGAAAAGAATAACTGCCCAACCACAGATCAAAATAACAAAGTATCTTGATCATTGCTATTCGTTAACCATAAGTAAAATAGGCTATACTGTAAAAACTGATTTATAAAAGGCTTAAAGATTAGAATTTAACTACATATTGAGTATCGAGAAGGATAACAATGATATTCAAATTCCAAGATCTTATTTAACACAGACATACGTTGTGCTATATATTTCTAAGGAAACTTGAAGATTAAACAGATCTAATCCAAACATATTTAAATGAACTCTGTCTCTTTCATAGAAGTCCTTATCAGGGTTCACCAGATCTGGCTGTTCAATCACATGTACCTAATGTCTTGGCTGACTTTGAAAATGTGATGGTTAATGAACCATTTGGACATCACAATGGCTGTAGTGTTTATGGTGTTGTGCCAAAGAAATTTAAGCAACATAGCAGACCAAAATGTCCACATCTTGGGTTGCTATGAATTTAAGGTAGACATTCTGGATATGAGAATCGTCTTAGGTACTCATGTCAAGTCATTCCCTCTGTGATGAATAAGCACTGTGCTGTGTCTAGGTCAGTAAAATGTAAATGATGCTAAACATGCCATAACTCTAGCCAGGGATCCCATGGAAAGACCAGTACTTTGGATCCAAATAAAGGCATTATCCATCCTCAAGAGTAGACACCTTCATTGCTGCTCTCTGACTAAAAGAGTGACTTAAAACCAGCAGGAACTTTTTCCTGAAATTAACATAAACTGGTTATTTACATATATAAGACAGGAAAGCATCAGAAGGAATATGACAAAATGACTGACAAGAAAATACCCTGGTACTCCAAGGCCTTATGGAGAGCTGAACTGGCATCCCTAGATGTAGTTACATGATCTGAACTCAGGTGAAACAACCTGAGAAAAGAAATATCAGATGCCACCTTGTGCAAATCTGTAGCCCAGTGAAGTGGATAGAAGAAGTAGGTTAGTGCCTTTCCTAAGGAGACCTGCTGGCCATGCTTCTCTAATCACCATTTATCTTCTTTAACCAAATGGTGATGTGCTGTTTGGACAAGATTACATTTCCTGTATAACCTTGAGAATAAGGTCATCCAGACTACAGAATTATGGAAATCCCGAGGCATGCTAGATCCCCTTACATGACGGTTCACAAAAATTAACTGTTTATGGGTTTGCAGGGATCAGAAACTACCTCTTTGATGCTGCTTCTGCTTTTCACAACTCTGAAAACTAGTCAATGGTTGGTGATATTTTGAATATTCACAGAATGAGCTAACCAACCAAGTGTTGCTAGATGAAAGTGAATCATATTGCCTGCTTCATTTAATAAACAATTTTGAGCCAAGAAATTAAGAATAACTGGAACAGACCAATGTCTTTTGTGAGCCGACACTCCAAGGTAAAATGCCTTAAATGCACCGTGGGATGCAGAGGATGATTTCTTGGTGCTCATAGCCATCACCTGGACAAAAAATTGAAAGCTAATCTTTTCCACATAAGTATATTTCTGGTAGCAAAAGATTCTCAAAAAGATGTGCTTCTGAAGCCAGCTGTCAAAATTTGTAGGTTTGAAAATATGACAGACTATCGGTGATATCACTAAGCTTCCCTTGGGATAAATTTAGTTGTAAAAGTTAAATTGATTTGCAAGCTTAATAAAACTAACAACCTCAAAACTGAATGAAGCCATTTGGAGTGGAAATACATTTTTTGCCAGATCCTGGACAACCACCCGATTGTCAGAATAAAAAAGACCCTGTTATTAGCAAAATGCACCCTCCAAAGCAGACTAGTGGCCCAAATTGGTAAAATCTTTAAAAGTGTTGTGCCCCATTTTCTCTGATCAAAACATTAAGTAGGTCATGACATTACAAAGCAACAGCTTTGAAAATACATTCCCATTCCAACCATGCATCAGTAAACAACTGAAGGGACTCGCATGACTACAAAGGGGTTTGCCAGGATGCTACACCATAAGCATTCTCAAGAAAGATTTTCTATAACTGCAGCTTTTGCTCTGTTCTGTCTGGGAACCACACGTAATGATGTTTACTTTTCACTCCTTTCAGCGTGTTTGAGAGAGACCTCAAAAAGGTACTGCCTAGAGAAATGGCTCAACAGGCAAAATTTAAGAGGCTATATAATTACATTACCTCATTAATCCTAACTTTGTTACCAAAACTCCTGAATTGTAGAACTGTGGTGGTGCAACTTATCTGGAGGCATCTTAAAAGCAGAAGCAGGGCTGTCAGTTTCCAGGACCCAAAAGGTAATGGCTTTGCAGGGACCCTCTATGTTGTCCAGGCCAAAGGACTAGCTTAAAAAATGTGTTTATCTTCCCTTGTCCCCGTCTTTTTCCTCACACACCATGAGGTAATCATCCCATTAGTGGACAGCAGCTTGCTTTGGACTGCTGAGATAGTAGATAGCAGTTTGCTTTGGGCTGCTGAGCTGTCAGCACTACTGTAGAGCTGTGCTAACAGTTTAAAAACAGCAGATGCTGCCAACCAGTCCATGAGCACGGCCTTGTATTAGTATAAATTTCTATCAAAGGTAAAGATCCAATCTTACTCCTTGATCAGAAGGATCCTGAAGACTGATTGGATATAACGTTTGCCAAGTGCAGGGTTTGAAATGGCCTTAATAACCTGAGATGCCAGATCCACTGATACGTGGTGAACATTACTTTGCTCTTCATCAATAAAGTCATTGAATGATGCTCCTGCTGGGTGGGACAGATGGTGGATGAGATGGAATTCTTGACACAGTAGTGAGTAAGCATGTGCATAGCAACAGGGTGGCTAGAAACATTTGTCATTGTTAAAAGTAAAGTAGAGCTTAAACTTATTTTGTGTGTAGCTACTGAAAAGGAGGAATTAAAAGACCAAGGTTTGTCTAGCATGATGCTAAGTCAGAGTTGTATAATGTTTTTTTTTCTCTCATGCTCTTAGCTTCCTAAAATGCTGGTCATACTAGGACCAAGCTGTTACTCCCAGATATGGTGTTCCTCCCTGATCATTAAAAAATATGACAAAAGTAGAAATGCCTGCTTCGAGTCTTTCTCAGCTAATATGGCATGTACACCATGAACCCTGCCACCCAATTATTTTATTTTTTGGGGATCATCTTTGTTGAAGCCTTTTTCCATAGGGCAGACAAGGAAGCTGCCAAAGTTTGGATCCAGCATGTTTTGCTTTGCCTAGTCTCTGGATGCCATCAGCATCTAGAAGATCAAAAAAATGAATGTGTTTGCCGGTAGTAAGCATGTCATTAATACTAGAGGGGATATGGGCTGTAATATGTGACCACTGAAGCAATGCTGCCCACAGATCTTACTGCAACAATATTGCTGGAGGAAAACACATGGGCAAGAAATTGGCTAGCCTGGGTTCATGTTGTTGAGACTCAGCCCTCAGTCAAGCAATGGAACCTAACTCCTGTGACTGACCTGTTGTATTAATGGTTGGGTCAATCAAGTCTACCATGTTAAACCGGAGGCATTGACACTAGTGTTTAGACAACTAGATCCAGAGCCCTTCTCCAGTACTAGGTCAAACACTGGGTTCCTACCCTCCTCAATAAGGGATTCACCCACGCTACTTCTGGGTTCTCATTAACTTCATCTTCCTGGCTGGGCTTCAATGACTGCAAAGTATTTTTTTCCATTGGGATCTTGAAGTCTGCACCTTCTTTTCATGTTCGCCAACTGGACTTCTTTGGTTGACCTTCCCTTACCGTAAGATGTGTATTACTACTAATTAGTGCTTTTCTCCAGTTGGTTGTGGCATTCTCCTGACCTTAGGAAGCTTCCAAGTCCAGAAAGAGCTATTCTGCTTTGCACATTATTCTTGCCCTTAAATATTTTAATGCTTGTAGTGAGGTGAAACCTATTGAGATAAAATCTGATTAGTGTAATGCCCTCACTAATGAAAACCGATGGATAACAAGATTACTACTGGCTGCTACATCTATCTCCAAAATATGTTATTTGTTGTTTCAAGTCATCATGTAACCCAATGAGATGTAAAGGCAGTGTCCTTGATTCCATTTGTAACACAACCCCATAAATAGGGTAACCTATCGTAAAATGTCTAGTCAAAAATGACTCAGTTACCTCAGCTAACTAGAGGCATTATTCTTAAATATGAAAAAAATAATTTATCATTTTATAATACTGTTTCTATACTTTCACTGTAATTCAACTAATTGATATAATTAATTAAATTGAAAGCATCAAGGGTGACCACGCATAAATTATACTAATGACGGGTCTTTGTTCGATTTATACCCCAACCTAAATAGATAACAGTGTGAAGATGGCATATATAGCAATGAATTAAACCAAAGTCTTCCAAGCTATAAAACAACATTTTACTATAGAACTCCTTTGCAATTAGTAAAACAATCTTTCAGTAATTCCTTCCTTTAATAAATGACTTTCTGCCATTACAGTAAGAGAACAGAGAAAAGGCACTGCTTGAATTTTGAATGCCAGCTATACCATCTCACACGTCTGAACAGTCTCTGTCTACTATATTTTCCTTTATGTTTTCTCTGGCTAACGTAATCCCTCTGAAAACAGGTGGTTTGTAGGAAGATGGTGAAACAATAAATGCTGACAACAACTAGACATACAGACTTCACTTAAAACTTTAAATTATTTCTATCAAGTCATATTGACTGTGTATGTAGTTAATAGCATTAACACTTAAATGTGTTACTAATCCTGTAGCATTTTGTCCAGATGTAATGTATGATTTACTGTTACAATGTCTGAATTAATGTATCTTTCAGAATATCAGAAACCCCCTCACACAAGCCCATCATCAGGAGGCATAAAATATACTCTGCTTCTGTGAGGATTCTGGAAGACTGTCCCCCGGATTTACTATTCTTCCATGCAGGACTAGCTTAGTCCTACATGGAGGTGGCCATTTAGGAGCCGGACGGCTGCACGCCTTGCATATTAATGAGGCGTGCTGCCTGAGCTCCTAATCCTACACTGAGCTTGTAAGAGTGCAGGGGGCATGTCTGACAGCTGAGATCTCAGAATATACACACCCCTGCAATGAAGACCAGCAGAAAGGGCTAAATAATAAGCGAGACCACTCATAGGTGTCCGCATATCCCCGCCAACATTCCTCCTGGTGTACAACAGCAAGCAAATACAAATCAAATGAACAAACCTTTTTTTATTTTTTTTAAATCCGATTTAAGCTAACCATAGGTGCACAGGTGTGCCCATCGTTTAGCTATGGTTAATGCAGCTTAAATGGCTGAAGAGGATAACAAGGAAGATATATGCAAATGAAGCAGCATAGCAATAGTGTAGTGGGCTGAGCATTCACCTTACGAGCAGGCATTTCCGATTCGAGTCCCACTGCAGCACATATCAGTTTCCATGGCAAAGCATGTTATGATCAATATTTTCATTGCATAACTCACTAAATAACATATATTTATGAAATGGAGTACTGCAGGAAATGCACATGAGGTGTCAGTGTCATAATGAATAAAGCACTAGTAAGCAGGTTTAAGCACCAATAAGCAGTAGTAAGCATATTTAAGAACTAATAAGGGAGTTTAAGTCCATTTGCATGGGGGTAAGCAATGCGCACACAGGTTAAGCAACTCTGAAGCTAACTCTCTGTAAACATATGTAACCAGAGATTAGCATTGCTTACCCTCATTCAAACCCATGCAAACCTGCTTACAAATGCTCAAAAGTGCCTTAATCACTCTGTATCCAATGGCCCTTGTTCAGCCCATCATCAAAATAAAACACCTTGCAGGGCTTGAACCCAGGACCCTATACACTATAGTCTCAGTAGTTAACCACCAAGCCATCACAGCAGTACAGAACAATGAGATATCAGAAAACAAGTCTTCACTATAGTAAAGTCAAACTGAACCTGAGAAAGGAAGCAGTATACAGACATATGTTCCATACCCCACTACATAACATAAATATGTGAAATGGAGTACAGCAGTAAGCCCAGATGACAGGTGTAATTGTAAAAGAGTGTTGAAGTCCCCAATAAAACACAAGAACCCCATAAAGTGTATGTACACATGAATCATGGATACCAGGCATACATATAAGATGTAATGAATAATAAATCAATGCCAAAAAGAAAATATAATGCAAAGTCAAATGTAAGCAATGCTAAGCATTGCACAGGCCAGCTTAGGAGGTGTAAGCAATGTGTAGGCCAGCTAACTCAATGTGCCCAGTGTTATATCCCTTTAGACAATGCCAACCTTAGGTAAGCAGGTTTGCCCATAGCTTAGCCTTTTCAAAACTGGCCAATCACGAAAAAGTGTGGGAAATCGGCCCTACGTAAACCCAAGAGGTGAGACTACATCTCATAACTGGGTGTAGCTTTCCTTGCAGGCACTATGTCAGGAAGGGGAGAGGTTGTGCATTTTCGGGCACAATGCTGGTGCATCCAGGAGTCCAGAGTCATGGCAGGACTCTTTGTCAAAGACCATGACCATAGACTGCTGCAGGGCCAGTACCAGGGTTCCCAATATAAGGCGGAAGCCTGGGACCATCTCGCCCATGACCTCACCAGTGCCACTGGCATACCCCAAACTGGTGAGCAGGTCAGGCATCACTATGCCAACCTGAAGCAGCATAAGGGGGACCTATTGGACCAGTGGATCCAAGAGGCTAGTACGGCAGGGGCTGTACCAGCTATGTGTATCACCCCACTGTGTGTATTAATTGCCAGCTCATGTATATCATGGATAGGTATGGCTAAATATTCCTCTTATGTCCTCCACAGCTGCAAGCAAGTGGGCCGCAAACCAAGAGGTCCATGGAAGTCACCTGGAGAGGTTGAGACATGAGGCAGGTCAATAATGCTCTTGCATTTACTGTCATAGGAAATAAATCTAAAAGTATTAGTAAATTATTTGCCTGTATAAAACCTGTATTGTTTAAGGCAAGTACTGCATACACCAGAGAATATGGCAGGAAGAGTCTCATATAGTTTGTATGTAAATAAAAGCGTAATAGCCAGACAATAAAGGTCTAACTGCTGGACTGCATGTGTATACTCTGGTATCATATGGTAATGTAGGTTTGCAATCATGTAATAGTACTGTTATATTAAGCATTACCCACACTGTGCACTACAAATAGAATGTGTAGGAATGCCTGTATATGACTGGTGTAATCTCCAGAGGCCATTTAGTACAACTGAGAGACACATAGACAGAAAACAGGGAAAATGCAGACAACAAAACCCAAATAGCGCATGCAACTGAGATGTGAACTGTTGCTTTTTTAGCACGCACAGCCATGGTTCAAATCCTGGCAGTGGTAGTAGTCTGCATACAGAATCATACCCCACAATTGTACAGATATGTCCAGAATGTCCAGTAACGTGGCCCATATCTGTTGCCTGTCAACCTGTCCCCCTGGGAAATCAGTGGGATGATCCCAGATGTATAGGCAGCAAACAGGAAATACAACTGATTGACACACATCTATGAGAACAAAGCCAGCATACTAGCAACTCCCCAAACCTTATGAGACTAAGAATCCAGGTATGTCTCATTTACACCACCATCTTGTCAAGCAGTGGCCAGAGTGTGTACAGTAACAGAGTGAGATGTATGTGCATAATAGTAATGTGGAATCCGGTACTGTGTGTGGCAACAATCAGGTAATGCTAACAAACATTTCTACCACAGGTCTGTCAGATACCAGCACTGTG
>NC_056725.1:1070361067-1070456067 GCF_019279795.1 Protopterus annectens
CAGCATGTAACATCACGTAGAACAGGACCACAAACAATGACATCTACCACAGTCTGTAGACAGGCCAAAGTACATATGAACAATACAGACAGTGTCAACAATCACCATGAGTACACAGACCTCAATACTGTATACACAACCACAGAATGTCCAGGTTTGTCATAAATTGTAACCCCTACTACACATAACATGTATAGCAGTCTGATATCTCACTGGCTTGTTATCAGATATGATGACACTAATTATGGTGAACAGCACATATGCACCTTTTACTGCATGACATATATACAAAGGGTGACAGAACTGTGGCTGGAGGCACATACACAGGACCAGTATTGACATGTTGCTGTGATACCCTCATATATTTACTGTTGTAACAGGATTTGGTGCAACATATGTCCTATGAGGGATATGAAGTCAGTAACTCTCACGGCTGTCACCATCTACAGACTGCAATCCTCAAACTACATTCTGCAGTTCACAGACAGATGCTCTTTGGGTAACACATGAAACAAAAGGCACCACACACTGCCCAGTCTGCAGAAGACCCTACAGATGGGGTTTCCTCATAAACATAGCACTGACATGGCAGCTATTAAAACATGTAGGACAGCCACATCCACACACACCCTGTTACACCAACATTACTCCAAATGCAGTATAGCACTTACAGTCTGTAGTCAGGTCTGTCATATCACCCTCCTGTGTGTTGCCCTGTTTCCACAGTGTATGTTGTTAGAGTGGGTCCCCAATCCATCTGAGATACTGTTTGCCAAACAACGGATCGAGTTCCTGCTCACAGTGAATGTAAAGACCCAATACCAACATGATGTTCCTAGATATTGGAGTGTGTTTCCATGAAATTGGATATGGGAATGTTACCACAGCTGTTCCACATGCAATCAGCTAGAGGAGGGCTGTAAATTGTGCAGAGGCCATCAGCTGATCATGAGCAAACTTAAAATACACATGCTGCTGCCTAAGCACAGCAAGTGTAAGTCTCCACATCCACCAGAGAGGGAGTGAAAGAGGCAGACAGAGGCAAAGAATAGTCAGGGAGTTGGAAGAGTAAAACATAAGCATGTTTGTGTCACACACCTACCAGTACAGGCTATCAAACCCCTTGACGACTAAGTAGTGCTATCACATGTCTATGCAGTTATTGGATGCGCCACATAGGTTACATGTTGAGGAGCCCTCAAAATGTATATGTGATGGTGAGTGGCATTTGCAACAGGGATATGGTAGCTATATGGTAGGTGTAGTATGTGCCTGTCTGCATGAACAGGTGCCAGTGTCAACACAGCCACACTCTCACATTGACGCACACACACTGACACACATGGCAGGGCCAGGAATACAAATCATCACTAGTGAGATTGCTACAATACATTACAATGCAGGTATCACATACACCACAGGGGTCATACAGAGGTTATATGGGCGAAGGGTATATGGAGGTGTCTGACATCAGACAGCATGCTTCAGTATGCAAATGGGGGTTGTAGTGAGTGTGAATGTGGTCATACACATCATACAACACACACACAGACACAGGATGCCAGTACTGACATGCATGGGTGCATTGCTGCATGGGTGTTTCATGGTCAACTGTGCCAGATGGCTATATAAGGCTAGGTGATGGGTATACCTTGGCATCAGGCCACATGACAATGGTCTTCATTGTGGCTCAGGGGTGTAGTGTCTAGATCTGACCACACAGGTGGGTATTGTATTCACCATCCAGTCACCTGGGTGACTATTGCATGTGGCCAGTGCTGTGCTTTGCTTGCCATGCATGTGTTCCTTAGTCCATGACATGGATGGTGTCTGGGATGTGCACACCTCCCACATGCATGTACAGTGATATGTGGAACTGTACCCGGGTGTCTGGCCCATGTTGTGTACACAGATTGTTATCATCAGATGTGCCAGTCCTGGCCTCATGTGGTGGGAACTGTTAATGGACAGCAGGTTGACCCAGCACCTACACTGATAGCATGATACTGGTATTCCCTGGTGTCAGTGGCATCTGTCCATACAGGGTGTGTTTTCAGGCATGTAGGTCACATTTGAAGGCACCACAGGTGTTGCAGGTCTCCAGTGGGGAACATGGGGAAGGTGCACTGTCAGCATGTACATGCCTATTGGACTGAAGGTTGGAGTGTTATGCCCACTGTAGCCCACTGCAATCACACCATGGTTACTATCAGTGGGCAATATGCAGGGTACTACCAACATAGCAGCTGTTGCCTAGGCAAGTGTGTGTGTGTGTGTGTGTGTGTGTGTGTGTGTGTGTGTGTGTGTGTGTGTGTGTGTGTGTGTGTGTGTGTGTGTGTGTGTGAGACATGGGTTGAGAGTGTTATCTGGGTAATACTAGGGCCGCTCACTTTGTTCGCCTGGCCTTGATGTCAAATGTAGGGGTATGGATATGCACCCCAGCCTTTCGGCTATTTCACATCTGTTATCCCTGTATGGTGGACATTATGATATATACTAATGCCACCATATAAGAAATTTGTAAAACCCACTCCCCATTGACTCCAACCACCTCCACACAGGATAATAACTACAAACACAGAGACACACAGACACCTGTCATGTCTGGGATTAGAACTCCTGCCTAACTAGTTTATTACACTACAGCACTACACAGTTATAGGATGTATCACTGAGATTAATGGAGTACTTTTTCCCCAAAGGTGCATTTCACAGTAAATGACATCAGCAGGATTGACAAAGTAGGTAATTTGAAGTGTAATGAGTGTGACTAGCCTAAAATGCATTGCTCCCTACACAGACATAGAAACACACACAAAACATCCACAACTGCCATGTGTGGGGATAGAACCCCTACCAGAGTTCTGTATCAACTACAGCATGAAGCAGTTATAGGACACATCATGGGGATAACTGGAGTACCCCTTCCCCAAAGGTGTATTTCACAGAGAATGACATCAGAAGGATTGCCAAAGTAGGGCATGTGAAGTGTAGTGAGTGTGACTAGCCTCAAATGCATTGCTCCCTACACAGACATAGAAACACACACACAACATCCACAACTCCCATGTGTGGGGATAGAACCCCTACCAGAGTTCTATATCACGTTACAGCATGAAGCAGTTATAGGATGTACCACAGGGATAAATGGTGTACTCTTTCCCCAAAGGTGTATTTCACAGTGAATGACATCAGCAGGATTGGCAAAGTAGGGCATTTGAAGTGTAGTGAGTATGACTAACCTGAAAAGCGTTGCTCTCTACACAGACAGAGACTGACACACACAGTTGCCAAGTCTGGGATTAGAACTCCTACCTAACTATTTTATCATACTACAGCAGTACACAGTTATAGGACATACCATAGAGATTACGAGGATACAACCTTCCCAAAGATGTATGACATCAGCAGCCTTGCCATAGTACTGCATTTGAAATGTAAAGAGTGTGACTAGCCTAAAAGGCATTGCTCTATACACAGACAGAGACAGACACACACACACAGTTGCCAAGTCTGGGATTAGAACATCCTACCTAACTATTTTATCAAACTACAGCAGTATGCAGTTATAAGAAGTGCCACAGAGATTACTGGGCTACAACCTTCCCAAAGGTGTATTTCTAGGTGGATGACATCAGCAGCCTTGCCAAAGTAGGGCATTTGAATTGTAGGGAGTGTGACTAGCCTAAAAAGCATTGCTCTCTACACAGACAGAGACAGACACACACACACACACACACACACACACACACACACACACACACACACACACACACACACACACATACACACACACACACAGTTGCCAAGTGTGGGATAAGAACTCCTACCTAACTATTTTATCACACTATAGCAGTATGCAGTTATAGGATGTGCCACGGAGATTACTGGGCTACAATCTTCCCAAAGCTGTATTTAACAGTGGATGACCTCAGCAGGCTTGTCATAGTAGGGCTATTGAGAGGCCAGTGTGTGTGTGCATGGGCCATAACCCATTCATCTAGGGGTTGACACATCATATGCAGGCACACGCAGGGCCATATTCCACAGGTACATGTATAAAGCTGCTAGATGACTACGTCCTTGTACAGTCATGTTGCACAGCTAGCACTTGCACCACATAGTCAGTACTGCTGGCAGATACCGTTGGCTAGTATCTAGAGTGAGTGACATCTGAACCTGAAGTGGCTGTAGCCATTTAGCTGTGTGCTGGGTGGGACAGGCCTGGATGGCTTCTTGTCACAGTTACTCTCTTCCACACATCTATGTACATCTACTTTGCCTTACTATAGTGTGTTGTCCTTGGAAATATGTCTGTATTCCTATCCACTGTGTGTGTGCAAAGCATGAGTGGTGCATACTGAGGAGTGTCTCCACTAACATCTGCAACTGCCAGATATGTCTATTCCACTGTTGTTTGCAGTCATGGGCTTCATGAGTGTAAGTGTGTCAGCATGCCCAGTATGACCTTTCAGTATGTTGTTGTCTGACACTGTCTTCATTTCTCTATGTGTGAGCACGCCCAGTATGGCCTTCTGTATTGCATGTGTGGATCGATCCTAGGTAGTTTGTACTCCAGTGCAGACCTTTGTGTTGTACACCTACAGGTAGCAAACTGTTTCTGCAGGGTATCCATCGATTATTTGGCAATATGGGGACAAAGTGTGCAGGGGATATTGTGTACTGTAGGTGATTGTGTCTGTGCTGCGTCAGCTACATTGTACTGCTGTTAGAAGAGATATTCAGACATGTGTACTGTTATACACTGTGATGTAGACATTCCTGCTCACAGTGATGTCTTGGGGGATAATCTGTGCAGGGGATCCCATACATGTACATCCATCATCATGAAAGTATAGCCTTATATTGCTATGGCAGTACCTCACAGCTGTACAGATTTGCACAGGTTACCCAGAGGCAGGGGCCATGAGTCAGGACATTGCCCCTATTGTGGTGTACGGGCAGGTATGTAGGCACCCATTTATGTGTTTACAGCCAGAGATAGTGTGTGCACACAGCTTTGTGTCAGACCTTGCACATTCCATGCTGCCCATGCTCCCACCCCCCCTCAGTTATTCTCTCCTCTTCCTTACATTATGCATAATTCTCTGATACTTTCCCTATGGTTATCACGCCATCATGGCTGTGTGTCCGTGTTGGTCAACAGTGCATGCAGTAGGACATGTTAGACATGTTACTGTGGTTTGTCCACATGGCCTTGCATATGGCGTATGTTGAGTGTGTTGTGTTATTAATTGGGTGTCCATGACATAACATACATTGGCAGTACATGTGAGACACAGGCCCTTGACAGTACATATGAGACACAGGCCCTTGCCAGAGGCCTGTGGGCCATTAGCTGTTGATGCAGGCCAGATGTGGCAGGCCATTGCATTCTGTCTGTCCTACAGTCTCAGACAGCTATACAGTATATTCCCCTGGGGTGACAGGGTAGGTGTGCTAAGTGTTTATGCCACTACCTTCTATCAGCCTTGATTGGTGGTGTGGATGCTGGCAGGGTGCTACCTACAGCTGGTGACAACCTGCACTGCATGCTGCTTTCTTTCACTATTGCCATATACAGCTGGGGTCATATTGTACCCATTCCCCACTGCATGAGGTACAACCAGAGAGGTACCTGTGGGTGGTATTTGCGTGAGCTGGGTGTATGTGCACTATGGACTACTTGCATCTGAAACACAGATATGCATTGGGCATTCCAGTTATGCTTGCATGTGCAGGTACATCAACTGTTTCCCAATACATCAGTCCTACTTCCTTTGTGATCTGCTAGTGTTTGGGCAGACAACATCGGTATCCCCTACTACAGGACCAGATAATGTGATGCATATCTGTTTGTACTATTCCAATGGTGTGTCCATTTTACAGTGGCACAATATATACTGTACGTCTGGGGTACTTTCCCCTGTGTACTGCTTGTATAGCCCAACAGCCATGCCATGTCGGTCTTTCAGATGGTGATACATATTACCACCATACATTTGCAATGGCTTACTGCTAGCTTGTGTTATACTGGTGGGTATTGTGTTTGCACTGCAGTAGTGAGGACTTGTCCCTGTCATCAGCAGTAGTGGGCAATGGCCACCAGGTCTTACCTCAACATGCATACATACTGACCACTCTCACACAGTATGAAACACACACCAGCCTAACACACACATACCTGCATATTACGCAGATGCTACAACCTATCCTGCTACCTTGACCACCTCTGTGCATCTGTGCTCCACTGGTATTATGCCTACACATACATGTTCCTACCTTTCGACATAGGGTTGTGGCGGGGCACACCTAATGGTTACGGCATGTGTGCATCAGATTGGGGGGTACATCAGACCATTACTACATACATACATAGGGTTGGGGGTGCACACCTGACTGTTTCTACATTCCTACACAGGATTGGGGGGCACACCTGACTATTTCTGCATTTCTACACAGGGTTGGGGGCACACCTGACTGTTTCTGCATTTCTACATAGGATTGGGGGGGCACACCTGACCGTTACTACATTTCTACACAGGATTGGGGGAGCACACCTGACACTTGTACACATTTGCTATGACTGTACTGGTATGTCATGTACTCCATTTCATTCTGTATTCTAACCTATCATGCTGACTAGAGGCATATCGGTGTACTACAGGTCTTAGGTTTGATTGACCTACATATTAGTTTCTGACTTCCTACCCTTCAGAACTAAGATCCCACTGCCTGACCTGCTGTAGTCTGTCTGTGTAGGCCTGGGGGGGTTACCCAAAGGCATCATTCAGAGGCCATAGCACTGCCTTTGTTTGTGTTTGTCTACACCTGTCCTGCTGGCTGTGACTGTTGTTGGGCATGTGAACCCCCCTGACAGGCATGTGTGAGTCACTTACCTTGTGGGTGTCCCAGTATTGAGGTTGGTTCTGCGGGGCTGCCTATGTTGGATGCACATGGTACACTCCCTACACATGGTTGAGAACAGGTAGTGTCATGTCTGGCATCCCTTTTACTATATGTGAGAGTCAGAGAGAGGTGTTATTCCCTGGGTCCCTCCTGTGTCAGTGTATGTGCTATGCATTGCCTCTTTGCCAAGGCCAGGGCATACTGGGCACACCTCCTTCTGCCTACTGGGGAAGGCTCAGGTTGTTCTTCCTCTGAGCCACTCTGTGCCTCTGCAGGCCTTGGCAATGGTGGGGGGCTGTGTGGCCATGCCCCATGATGTTCCTGCTGCAGCTGTTTCCGCAAGATCATATTGTGTAGCATGGCACATACAATGAAAATTTGGGTACATGTAGCTGATGAGTACTGCAAGGCTCCACCAGATGTGTCCAGGCACCAGAACCATGACTTGAGCATCCCAAACATATGCTCTATTATAATTTGTGTCTGTGAGTGTGCCTCATTATGGAGTTCTTGTTTGGGTGTGTGTGCATTTCTGATGGGTGTCATCAGCCACGGCTCCAGTGCGTATCCAGCATCTCTCACTAGGTGACCGTGAGGGATGTCCCCACTGGCAAATCTCAGGTACACCTGCATCAGATGCCAGATGTGGGAATTGTGATAGCTTCCAGGGCAGCCAGCACACACATTCATTATTATGCCCTGGGCATCACACACAATCTGGCAGTTGATGGAGGGTAAGCCCTTGCAGTTGATGTAGACCCTACACCGCTCACCGGGTGGTGCTTTGATGCATATGTGCGTGCAGTCTATAGCATCCACTACCTCAAGGTATTCTGCTATTTGGTGGAACAGTTGGATATTGCTGACCAATGCCTCACAGATGTTGGGGAAATATACGTGCTCACCAGCAGGTGATGAAAAGGGCTTCCAGGAACTGGTGGAGTACCCTGGATGCTGATGCCTGTGAGATCCCCAGCATATCCCCAGTTGACCTTTGAAAGGTACCTGTAAGTAGTATTCATAGGCCCACACATAACTTGGTGACCACTGGGATGGGTTCCCCTCTGTTAGTTCTGTGTGTCAGGCGTGGCCGGCACAGCTGAACGATTTGCTGTATGAGGTTCCTGTCCACCCTATATTGCTCCACTATCTCCAGCTCATGTAGCCCCTGGTAGGTTACCCTGGGTCTGTACACTTTTCTCCGTCTCCTCACTGTGAGTTAGTCAACATCATTCACATCCTCACCACCCTCAGCCTCTTCCACAAGTTGTTATATGATAGCTATTGCAGCCCCTATCATTTTGTTGTTTTGTCTGTTAAAACTTCCCCACTTGTATACACCAGTGGTGTAGAGTATGGCAAAAACCAGAGTGGAAGGTGTTTGCATAGTTTATAGTAGTGTTCTGGGCTGGGCTGGTCTGCTGCCTGTGTAAATGGATGATTCTGATTCATTCCACCTGCCAGCTATGCTAGTTCTCCTTGATTAACTTCCTACTACTGTTTTCCCTTCCTGTTGCCTTCCTGTTTAAGCCCAGGGGTGCGCCGTGCAAACACAGTGCTCAAATGTGCACAGAGCTGCTATTTCTTGGTTTACCTTTTTTTTTCTTTCAAACCCAGTGCACAGTGAGCACACCCACTCAGGCAATGTAAAGAGTGCTCGGCAGACTCAGACACACACCCTTGCCTAGCTGTGCTTAGCTAGGAGCAAACCTGAGACACAGGGCTCCAATCTGCTTACAGTATGCCTGATACACCCCCTATGATGTCATATAACTACTAGGCTTGCACCAAGCTATTTCTGCTCTTACACTATTGGGAGCTGACTAGCATGCTGGAGAAATCCGGGATTCACTATCATTCCCCTCATTTGCATAGGATTGCCTGCTAATGCATAGTTATAGGTCTCACACTGAGCCTCCCCCCTTAGCAACCATTACTCACTGGCCATGTTGACTTCTGCCTGCCATTGACTTTAATGGCAGAATATTGATTTTAGTTAGAATGCTTATTTTAAGTTTCTTTTCTTATTTCCCCCCGATCCCATTTGCACGCCGCTGCCCTACCCTTAAACAGCCAAGGTCGACTAAAAAAAAAAATAAAGTTGATTTTTTTATTTTTTAAGCTGTTTTCAATGCCAATGGCCTTATACTTGACCATTGGCATGCTTCCTGAATGATTTGCCCCCTTTATTTGGAGCTGTCACAGCTCCGTTTTGGAATTTGCAGAAATGTACTCGGTTACTAACCGAGTACATTTCTGCAGATTACACTATTCCTGCATGGCCGGTTTCCAGCTTCCTGGATTGCAAATTCACCTCATTTGCATGGATTTCTCATGCAAATGGGGTAATTTGCATACAGGGGCTGAGTCCATGCAGGACTAGTGCAGGAGCACTCATGCATGCCCCTACAGGCTATTCCTGGATCGCATGGCAGACGTATTGCCTGCTAGAGCTCCTGCACTAATCCTGCATGCCGTGCAAGGCTTGCAGAATCTGGGGGTGTGAGTGGAGCAGAAGTGCTGGCCAAGTGTAACCTGCCAAAGCAAAGCCTTTCGCATTCTGTTCAGGACCCTAAAGCTGCTGTATAGACACCATGCAAAACCAAAAACACAGCAGAGCAAGAGCATGGATTTAATTTGTACATATTACAAATTCACCTCTCACAAGCATGTAAGAAAATTCACTATAGACATTAAAAGGAAAACTGGATCTCTTTTGCTGTCACTCTCCTCCAAATGATGATCTCCTTCCTGGTGCAACAACACAAAAAGGAGATGGACTGATATACCAGGCTGGAAGTCTCCAAAGCTATTGGTTAACATCAAGCTAAAAGCCGTGAAAAGAAACAGCCCCTTCATGGCCACACACCCATCAAGCTTGTCTCGCAACCTCCGGGCACAAGAGGTATTAACAAACCTAACTTATCACCCTTTGTAAACATAAAAAGTTACCACACAACACAGTTATCATTTGTGATCTCAAAAGTCCAACAGAAACCACAACTTATGCTCCATGCAATCAAAATCTGTGAACACTAGACCCAACTAAAATGCAAATTATGAAGCCATCACCAAAATTCAGACTGGTTAGGATTCATAACCACAGTATCAGGCAAGAACTAAACAAAATACAGCCAGCAAAAAGTAGGCCATTATTCATCATAAGCCCTTAACCTTCACCTCCCAAGGTTGAGCCATGCCATTAGTGCAATCAGAAATTAATTGCCATTTTGATTTTCAATTCTTAATAAATCTTTAAGCAATTAAAATTCACTCCCTTGGTTTCTGGTGGATGGCTCCCTGAGCTGATTTCTGATTTTAAACTAAACTGAGGGAAATACCTGCTTCTAGTAGGACTTAAGCATTGGAGGTAAACTGTCTTTGCTCATCAAAGACAACCACTGGTGTGACAACTATCAGAAAAGGAGCTTAAATACCTCACCTTAAACTCTGCCCCTTGACAACTTAGCTTGGCGAGTGACAAGATGTTTGCTCTCAAGCATATCTTGGAATGCTGAAAAAATGCTTTCTGTGGCTGACAGAACACACACACATTAAATCAGTGACGGTTGGAAAGAAGAATAAGAAAATGTAAAGAGTACAGCCTGTAAAATGATTTTGTTGGCAGATGATAGAACTACAGACACCTACATGAACAGTCAGTTAACTGTTACAGTGGTTCCATGACAACAATCTATTAATAAAATCCCAGTACAACTAACACAATATATTTGATACAGCACAACTGGCTACCTAACCTGACCACCATGCAGCTAAAATATCGTTGGGACAACCTTGTACTCCAAGTCAAAACTTACAAATGTACAGGTGTTTTCTGGATCATCAGAATCATACTTTCTCTTATCATGCCAAAATATCAACATCTAGGAGTCTTTCTCATCTCAAATACACATATAAAGTTACAAATCACCTTACAACCAATGCCATAAAATCCATAATGGTTAAGGTCTTCACCTCATAGACACAAGGTATTGAGTTTGATTCTGACCTCTGGTTATTGGCTAGGCTTAAAATGGCCCCTCAGGGCAGTTAGCCCAGTATTTACCTATGAATCTATGTACCATGCAAGGTATGATTATTTTTGATTGCTTTTATAAGGCCCACATCTCATTTCTGATTTGTAGGCATGTTCATTATTTTTCTTTTTGGTTTGTGAGAGCTAAACAGTGACAAAATCTGAAACCCTGTTATCTTGTTTTATTTTAGATGTTGTTATGCATTACTTCCTCTGTTTACATCTTAATAGTACTGTGCATGTTTATACTTTTTTTGTAAATGTTTGCTTTATGATGCCTCTTGACCTGGGTTTGCCTGAAAAGGGTTCTCGGACCAGTGTAACTACCCTTCTAAATGTACAAATAAAGAATAACTTATTACCATGACTTGAATATGCTTTACTTCTGACTGCTGTATGTAACCTTCAAACAGCAAGCTATACAAGACACCCATTATAAACTCTATATATAAACTCTCCAAATAACAGCCCCAGCACGCCAACATCTTAACCCTAACCTAAACAGTAGTTCTCACATTATGTGCAAAAGATCTATTTACAACTGCTGTGTACCATCCAGAACAATGAATTCTACCCAAGTTTAACCAGCAGACTATTACAATTCAATGCCTAGTATCTATTAAGTAATCATTCAAGCTCCAGTGTGTTATTCAAAGACCCCTAGTTAGGTTCAGCAATCTAAAACTCCATCCCACCAAGCATTTGCTCTGAAAACAACTCTATCTTACATTCAGAAATCTTTAATTGAACATCTTAAATCCCCTGTATTTGTATTTCTTTTCAACAGCAGCTACTTGACAACTAATTCCCCTTCCCTAAACCAGTCTACTGTTCCCAGTATGGAATTAAGCATGTCTCTATACAATGCCTGCTCTCATATTACTGCCTCTAATGTTAAATTAAATATTTACTGCTCTGTAAGCCTGAAATTATTTATCTGTATGATGCTGCTCATATATTTCCCAACTAGATACAGAAAGATTGACTTTCCACTGTTTTATAATTTACATTAAACTTCTCCCTAACTACCTCCTTCCAAAATCTGCTAAGCCTCAGCTGTAAGCTCTTAATGCATCACTTTTCCCGTGTCTTTTTTTTATTATTTTATCAACTATTATCTTGTTTCAAAACTATCTTTTTAGTCGTTTTACCTGCAAGCATCGGTAATGTAGATGCAGAAATTAAAATGGCATTGCAATGTTTATAGTTATTTTATTATTTTTTCAAAGTGTATACTTATATTAAACTATTTTACACTCATTTTAAATCTGCACACTGGTGGAAATGGCTGAAAATGATTAATTTGACCAGCCCACCTACCTACTTAATAAATGAAATTAATATGCAAACCCCAGGCAAGTGAAAGCGGATAATGCAAACATACTAAGCCTAGAGTACTTGATAACAATTCTCACTCTTACTCACAAACTCTGGCTAATGTACAGTGTATGTGCTGTACCTATGTACTATGTATGTATTCTACCTATGTTCCAAATTTCAGCTGTACACCACAAATCTATTAATTACCTTTATTTTTAAATTAATGTTTTCTTATTTCATCTCTTCATTGTAACTGTTGTGCTGCATACCACTGTAAAAACATGTCTATTGTAATTTGTGTGTATACTGATCATGTCTAAATATCTAAATGTATCTGTAATTATTTTTTTGTGTGGAGCTTTTCTCCCCGGGCTTCTGCTGAAAAAGGGCCTTTGTGGCTCAGTCAGATACCCCCAGTTATCAAATGTAAAATAAAATAAAATAAATACAATAAATATTATAAAATGTATATCAGCAATGAACTTCATCACATAACATCACTTGCCTAGCCAATGAATAAGTGTGAGTTCTTCGTGGATGACACAGAGTTGGCCCAAGTTTTGCATGCTAGTCAGCTAACCAGCTAGAATATGTTGCATGTCTACTCCTACTTGGTTCTGTACAAACAATACTACACCCCCCCCCCCCCTATATGTATGGTACAGAATACCTGTGGCTAAGTCTCACTTCTAGCCTCCTACTATATGCAGTAGTGGTTCTTCATATATCAGTTGTAGTAATGGTTGCCCAGGACCCCAGTTTCCATCAATATAAATTGTAAATCACACTGTCCAGGGGTCTCTGACATTGCCTTCATATACATCTTCTCAGTATGTGATCATACAGTACTGAATGTATTGATTGTTGTCATGGTATAACATCATGGGTCATGTTCCTTTGCTATTTTCCATGAGAAACCCTTCCATCTTCCTTGTGTGACACCAATGGAGTTGTCCAGAACTGCTCTAGTTAACCACGCCTCCATACTTGAATACACTCCATTATCGTCACACCTGTACACATCTGGCATGCCACTAGCTTGCCATGGTGCTCTTTCTCATAAGAAGCCAGATGACTGGAAAGCATGCTTTCAGTCTCATTTTCATGTGTAGTCAGAATAAATCTGGGACATGAGTCAATTAATCTATACAAATGAATACAAATTAATAGAAAAAGAAGATTGTAAAAAGCCAAATAATTGTTTGTTTGAAGTGGGTGTGTGTTGAGATTGTGTTTTGCAGCTGTACAGCACAGCATATGCTTTATTAATTAATTAATTTATTTATTTACTGGGGGGTCTGCATCTCTTCTCAGATGGGTATGCTTTATTTTCATTAACTTTTCTTTAGTTTTTAGCACATTCACGATGACAGACACTGGCATCCTATGGCATAATGAAATCCTAATTTATATCCACATTTGCTTCACTTTCCTCATTATTAGACATTGTAGAATCTTAGTTTATGCTGATCTGTAATATAAATATTATTGCAGAATGTGTTCATGAACTACGAAATCCCACTGCCAATATTTAATAGACAACTTGGCTTAAGAGAGAGAAACTGAATTTTGCAGTAATATAATTCTGTAAAGAATGCCAACATTGCTCTCCCATGTGCAACAATAATTAGCATTTACCTTTAAGTGAGAAAGTATCTTTTCCATATGGCTAAGTGACTTTCTCAAATTCAAGTAGTATGCCAAGGGAAACTGAAGAATTCATTCTGCAACTGCTGTACAAAGTATATTATTAGCATTGAGTTTTAGTGCTCTCTGCTGTGTTGCTTCTATTAAAATATTTTTTGATTAGTTACATCAAATGTAACTTTCTCATTTAATTACGCAGTCATTTCCTGTCATATGTTTTAAATGGAATTTTTTGGGAAACTTCACTACATTGGGATTATCAAAATTGCAAAGTGCCACAATAGACAGTAAGAAAGGAAATATGAATCCCTTAGCTAAAATGTACTGATCAATATAATGCAGCATTTCTTCTCAGCCAATTGCCATAGAATCAACATTTATACTCATTGTTCATTAATTTTGCATTTAGTCTGCAACAAATGTGAGGCATTTATCACTGATGTCTTTTTCCCTTTACACCTCAAAGACAAATGACACCTCAAAGACATAGTAACTAACTGTATTTAAAATACAACAGATATATCAGGCTTCACATGCATCATAACAGGTGACAACTTTAATCAAATCAGGCAACATGCCAGACCACTCACCTTAGCTAGATTGCTGCAGCATTATCTACCATACGCTGTACTTTTAATAGAGCATAACACCACTCACTTAAATAATTCACAAGGAGGAGACGTCTCTTCTTCCACTCAATCTGTCTAGACCTCTAAAACCTCACTTAAAGAGGGCTGTGTGGGCATGTTCAAGTTGCAGTGCCAATAAGAGTGATCCTCCCGTTGCCGAACCCATATACTACTCCACTCGCCTCAGTCCCATACTCTGTGCTTAACCCATCCCCCAAATAACTGCACTACCTCTGCCTACCACTTACCTCCCTTTCCCCTCTCCCCTAACTCTTCACTGGGCCCAGAGACAAATATGTCTGCTAGTCAGCACCATTTGTCACTGATTACCCTTACCCTTTACACCCCAAAGACAAATGAAACCTCAAAGATCTTGTGAACGAAAGTATTAAAACACAACATATACCAAACTTCACTCCAACAAAATCATAGCAATCTACACATTTAGGGCAGAGTGACAGAATGCTCACCTCTCTATCTGCTCAATGAACAAACATAACAGGAGACATCTGGTCATTGTAACTAGCTGGCAGTAGTGTTACCTACCACTCTCAAAAAATCACTGAACTTTTAACACAGCAGAGCACCACTCACTTAAATAACTTCCAATGAGAAGAAAAGAGAGGACAGAGAAAGGAAAGAAAGCAGGAAGGAAGAAGGAAGGAAGGAAAGAAAGAAAGACAAGAAGGAAAAGGAAAAGAATGGGAGAAGAAGGACCTTCCTTCGTCATCTATCTACCAGGATGCTATGCAGCCAGTCCCTACCCCCTTTTTATCCCCTTGGCCTCCCAGCCAGATATTTGACTAACATGTTCTTCAAGAAATTGACAACTGTACATTAAAAGGATCTATACCTATTTTGCCCAGATGAACCCTAACATTACAAAACCACAGTCAGTTCCTATCTGTGAAGTTCCAGTGCTCCAGAACAAAAAAGCCAATAACTACTCTGGCTGTTACTGCCTGCTGACTGACAAACTGTCTACTAGTTCAACTGCACTAAACTTAACTGCTGACCTCCACATTAGTCTAAAAATTATCACTAACAAAATTACAATTGTCTTAGGAAAACATTTTTTTTTGGACTTGCCACTGTATTCCCTACATTGATGGGTCCATGGATTCATAACTCTGATTTCACCTCCACTCTATGAGCTGGCCAGTACTTAATGAAATGGCCTACTACGAATACTTGCTTCTTACCAGCAAAGGAATACAAATGCTAAATCTCAGCAACAACACAAGAAAACCCAACTCTGTGAAATATGTGACAAAACTGCCTTACATTTCCAGCTATCCACCATTTTTATAACCTCAGGAGAACTTCTTTTGTCTGATAAGTCTGATGCCATAGCTTTTCTAAATGAATGAATGGTATAACTGCCACCATTACTGCCTTGACTCTACAATGTCTTCCTAATCAGATTAATAGAAACCCCACCTCTACTGGATTGCCTGACAGATCCATGAAAACCAAACTTCCTGAATCCCAGTCCTGAGCATTATACCAAGCTGTCTCCCAAGCCACAGGACATAGTATGCGTCCCACTCCTGGGCAGCACAACTTGCTGACCTTTACCTCTTTGGTATATTTTGGATGTCATACTAGAATTCCTGTTCTTGTAATACATCCTGCTGCTTCATTAAATTCCACAGCAATTCACTCACCTGGAAAGTCCACACATACATAAAGTCTGATAACATTGCTCATACCATATAATCAAAATACCAGTGGTCAATACAATGAAAAACTTTCAATAAAGAAGTAAAAGGTGTTTACCTAAAGAAGGCCTTATGTCTACCTGCACTGACTGGACTCTTTCCCAACCCTTTAACAACCTCAGAAAAAAAAACACCTCTTGGTAATATTCTTAATATCTGAAAAATGTTGCCATAGACTCTAAAGTCACCAAATGTACTCTCCAGGTTCTAACTGCTTACCCGGCTGTCCACAGCTGTCCACCTATACACTATGTGCCTAGCTACCATCTGCACAGCCACTGTCTTTCCTTCACTGATAGCCACATCATAAAGCTTCTGAAGGCTGAGTTATCTACACCATATAAATACCTTATTGATGTTACCCAGGACTTGTTACACCAAACAACTTTTAACGTTTAATCAGTTACCCATACCACTTTGGGCACT
Organism: Protopterus annectens; assembly: GCF_019279795.1. Taxonomy (NCBI): domain Eukaryota; kingdom Metazoa; phylum Chordata; order Ceratodontiformes; family Protopteridae; genus Protopterus; species Protopterus annectens. The sequence goes on from NC_056725.1 coordinate 1,070,377,756, forward strand.
AATGTTCAACTCACCTGTTCTCTGTGTGCCAAACTCTAAAACTCACTGAGCTGAAACTGGAATAGACTGCCAGCTGGCATGTTGTAATGACCTGTAATATGCTTAGTTGTAAAGGAAAGAATAATCTTTAAGCACTGCAAAACAATTTTCCTTTGCAAGCATTGAAGAAGCATAGACTATGATATTTTCTTTAACAAGGACCAGAACACAGCTAAGTTATCAGTGTAAAAGACCACACCATCTTGTTACCAAAATCTTCCTAACAAACTTGCTGCCCAAACTGGCATGAGTTCCACAAAGGAAATAATGTTTTTCTAATCCTCAGGCCATTCATTTGGCCGTCCTACTGCAAACCACATTCCTTTAAAATAAATTCAATTCCCTCTCTGCCTGCTGCATCAGTAAAGAAGTCCAACTGTACTGATGACATCCATTCCCCTTGCCAGAACGATACTCTGTTAAATCGTTAGACAAATTCCAACTAAATGGACACATCTTCCTTAACTTACTTTCCCAATCTCACTCAGTGATGCTTGCATCTCACTCCATGCAGTAGGTTGACCAATAACCTAGTAAACTCCCTGCCTGGATGAAACACTTGACAAGCAAAATTCAACAATCTCAGGACCTTTACCATGTTATTAAACCTTCCTTTTTCCTTACCTGCCAAACCTTCCAACTAACCTGTCAACATATCCACCTTCTCTTTGGACAATTAAAACATTTCAAGCTCTGCATCTACCTTCAAACCCAAAAACATAAAAACCTAATATGGGCCCTTCTGCTTACTCTCCAACAGAGGAATCCCCAGTCTGTACAGAACTACACTAAAGTCTTCACACCTAGGTCAACTTCCTGCCTACTATTGCTCACCAGCAAAAAGTCATTCGGGCAATAAACTGCTCGTCTATCCTTGCTCTTTGCTGCCACAGCCAATGCAAAGCCATACTGAATTTTTTTTAAACGTGGCACAAGCCACAACTTACCCTGCAACATTATGCATAGAATGTGTTAGTCTTGCTCTTGAGAACTGACATGAAACCGACACTGTATCTTTTTTTTCAAAGCTTTATTTTACTTTTGTTTCATTATTTTGGTACATTTACAAAAAACATTTTACTGAAACTGGTCAGCATACAGAGACAAATAAGGCCAATAAACATTCACATAACCAACTAAAACATTTAAAGCTTACTTTCTTAATATGACAGGAGAGACTATACTATTAAAAGATACATGACATTCTTGACTCAAGTAATTCAAACTATCGTTACTGGCACAAAATTGAAAAATCAGTAGTTAATAAAGAAGATAATATGAAAACATCACATATACAATTATTTACATATAGTGCTACATTCTTACACTATTATTATTACTATATTAACACTTTGAAGTAACTATAAAGGAAGTTAATGAGTTAAATCCTTTGGAGGGAAGGACTAGCCATGGTACTAGTATAGGAGAGTAGGTGTAAAGCCATTTTATATTACTTCAGGATACAGTCTAAGGTTGTACTCCAGAAGTTAAGGTATTTCATGTGTTTGCTAATTTTTTCCGTAGTTAGTTTATGGGATAGAATATACTTGGATGACATCTTTGTAAAACTTTCCTAGCTTGTTTTAGAACGGTCTAACCAGTTCTGTGTTACATAAAGCTTAATTAGCATAAAGAGAGCAATCTGGACTCTCACTTCATTAGTGGTAAGGCCCTTTTGACCCACATGCAATATAGCAAATTCCCATGAAAGGGTGGCTTTCCCGTAACCCATTTTTTCCAGTTTAATCCTAAGTGAGTTCCATAAGCTCTGTGCATATTTACAGTACCACAGGATATGCAGGTCAGCTGTCACTGTGGGGCAGAAGGGGCAGAGAGATGAAGTATTTGGAAAGAAGCTGTTAAGACGCTCCGGGGTGTAATATGCATTATTATTTACCATTAATTGTGTATATAGCAATTTCTTGAACGGGGCAAACCTGGTTGCATTATTTATTGCTTGAGAGAAGTGAACCTCTGTCAGTTCTGAGTTTTTGTTTCTCCAATACTGTGCAAATGTAATAGAAGATTGGTATTTAATGGTTGAGATAAAGCTGTATGCAAATGATAACATTTTCTTTTTAAATTTTAGATACTTCAGGAGGGATAGGGCAATGTTTATTTCTTCCTGAACCTCCTTAGGGAAATTACCCAAAGTAGATACTAACTCTTTGATTTGTCTCAGAATTATTGTATATTTGTTATTAAGTTCAAATTTTATTTTTATGTCATTTAGAGAGTTAACCTTAATGGCATATAAATCCCAGACATTTAAGTTTTTAATTTGGGGAAAATGGTCAAGATTTAGAAACCGACTCTGTATCTAACTTAACCAATGAAGTACTGCTGAAAGCTTGAATAACCTGCAATGTTGCACCCAAGGCTGCATACTGCAACTTGGTGTTCTCTTTGTCAGTGTGATCACTGACCAAATAAAAATCCACTGGGGTCATTTTTGGTGACCAAACCTAATTGGGACATATTAAAAGATTAAAAGTGAGAGACTCAAAGGGGCCTAAAATCTTCCCAGTTATCAGTTCCTTGCCCAGCAGTTCTTTTTTCATTCATATTTATTGATTTTAGATTACCAAACACCTTATATAAATCTTCATCTTTTGCCTTAATTGAAAAACCAAGCAAAAACCCTTGAACCAGCTCCCATATAATCATTCTGTTCAGGTAACCTTTCAAGCCAGCACACCTGTCTTAATAGGAAAATGTCCCAGATATCTGGTCATTCTCCCTACAAAAAGGTAAAGGCACCCTGTTCCCTCCTGTAGCACTTCTACTTCTTCCTATCGACTTGCCACCATTCCCTAACCTAAATTATACCCCCCCAAGAACCTGTTTGACTCCTTCCTCTTACATATGACTGCACCATCTTGCTCCCCACAGTGTGAAAATACATGCTGGAACCTGGCAACTGCACTTGCCTGCATGAAAAGCCCAGCACATCCTAGTCTTACCCCAGCTGCTTGCAATGCATCTTTAGCTAGACTTCCTAATCTGTTTGACATAGTACCCATCTCTGTGTTTGGGTGCCTGTGTTCCCAAGTCAAAAACCTGTCCATTGCCTTAATCTTATGAAAACACTGGTCATACCAAAACCACACATTTCTCTCCAGAACTACTGGGGTTCTCTGATGGTCAAAAATATTTTAACAGAAGATCTTTTTGCAGATCTTTTTCCAAAAAGATGGTCATCAGATATACAAACCTTAGCACTCATTTATTTCTGATCCTGGGTCTGTACCTGACCATTCTGTTCTTCCTCAAAGCTGAAAAAGCCACTATAAGACCCTTTACCCGGGGATCCTCAGCCTCAGGTACTCTCTATACCTCATTTGGATAAATTAGGTCAAAGACCCCCACAAAATCACCCTGCCAAATCTTTTCTTTTTTCACCAGTGGAATATAAGTGAAAATGAAAATAGCTTTTCCCTTTGTCCTTCCCAAGTGGCATGCTTGCAAGGTCACCCCTTCCCCTCTCTCTCCCCTGCCCCCATCATATCAGGAACAAAGACTTCTGGGAGGAGAGGGAACTCCCATCCAACACTAAAATTTCCCCATCTCAGACTATCCCAGGTACATCTTGAAGTTGCAGCTGGTTCATGACTGCTCCTACCTATTGCTTATCAGCCCCTAATAAACCTGTTGTAACATATTTCTATCTTCCATGCTGAGATTTTATACCAGACTGATCAAATCATCATCAGACATTTGATTATCTCCATGACCCTCTAATAAATATACAACTTCATTACCTGGAGTCCTTTGCAGCTCTTCTGGAACTAGTATGATGGCTCTGCCTATCAACCTTCTGCTCTTTCTATTTTTTTGTTCCTGAGACCTCCATAGCTGGCTTGTCTGTACTTCCACTCCTCTGCCTAACTTGCTGTGGCTCTGACTGGATAACCTCATGATGTGGTTGAGTCTGATTCAATAGCCTTTGGAACAATTCCTCCACACTAACAACAATGTTGTGCCATCTCTGGGTAAAATCATCTGCCCGCACCATGCTACAAGAAAAGAAAAACAAATATAATCATTACAAGGGACTAAACATCAACCTGAATCTTCCACCCCTCACTTGTTCCCTAACTGCCCTAGCCATCTACCTTGATACTGCATCTCATGCCATCTCTGGCTTACTAAACAGCTCTATATATAGCATTAACATATAGGGACCTATGTTGAGGGAGGGGCAGCAAAATCTGTGCAGGAGCTCTAACTTTTTGGGGAACTATTTAAAAAAGATTATTTTTGCATAACGTTTCTGTTTGAAAGCGTGGTGGTTTCTCGATTATTTGTAAATTTCACAGATGGGTTGTAGATTTCATAAAAGTAGCTTTGACCATCTTTATGACAGTCTCGCCAAGCTCGGATGATCTGAAATAGTCAATAAGTACTACATTTATAGTGTCCTCCTTTTAGTTAAAAAAAAAATCACTGGCTATATGTATAACAGATAAAGTATCTGAATTAGAGGCCCAACCACATTCCAAACATTTCACAGATGTACATGCAGTGTTGAGAAACCACAATAAGCAGGTCGCAGATAACATAACTAACCAAATTGGTAATAATAAGGACAATAAAACTGAAGTGATTTCTTATATGTGAGTACTGTTTGTTTTCAGAGCGATATTTAATATCTGTCCCTATTTTTGGGACATTGTCTCCTGTTCTGACACACTTTGTTCAGGTTTTTCTGCTAAGAGGTTGAGGGGTATGCAACTATCCATTATTTTATTGAATGTCAGTAAGGCCCCACAGACAAGCTACACTGCTTTCCTTTTTCCACACTACCATTTGTTGATGATGTCTCCAAGTATCGGAAAACAAACAATGGTACTTACATATAGGTAATCCCTTCAGTTTTACTGTCTTTATTACTACCAGTTTTTGTAGTGATGCTATCTGCGACCTGCTCATTTCAGTTTATCAGCACTGCATGTACATCCATAAGATATTTGGAACATGGTTGCGATAATACTTAAGTACCATTACTTGTATATTACCATATCTCAGCACCTGACACTTTTCTTCTTGGACAAGTCCCATTCTGCTCAGCCATGCTATAAATGGCTTTGCTGTTCTCTTCACCCACCCCAAGTCATTAAACTTATTGACCAAACCTTTTGCCTGACCCACACCCACCCTTGAATCATAAACTCTATTGCCAAAATATATTAACTGACTCTTCAACTACCCGTACCAGCCAATATAGCCAGCAAATTAAAATCTAATAAATATCCAGTTAATTACAAGTCAAAAAACAGCAATCTTGTTTCCCCATTCTTCTCTTATCAACCACCCACCAACCCAATTGTTACATCCAAATATTTTTTGCACCTTTCATTATTCCAAACATGTCTATCTATCTATCTATCTATCTATCTATCTATCTATCTATCTATCTCTCTCTCTCTCTATATATATATATATATATATATATATATATATATATATATATATATATATATATATATATATATATCATATCTTCCCCAATAGGAACTTTATCTATCCTAAGCAAATTAACTACGTATGAATCTTGCCCTTATTACACTCAAAGTCCTCCACAAAAACTACTTACCCCTGTGCACAGGTACAACTCCTCAATCTGGCAATCTTCAGCATAGGCAAACTCCTACTTAAAAAACAACATTACTAAACTACACCAAATACAAAACGCCACACCCCAGTATGAAAAAGTACTTCTCCATAACCTCAAAAACTCCACCTGCACCCCAAAGAACTAATAGAGACTGGAGATGTACACCCTAAACCTGTCCAAATACTAGCCCACCTTAACAAACCCAAGCCCCATCTTAACACCCCTGCATAAAAACTCCTCTCCTCAACAATCCTTTAAAACACAAATAAACACCAATTTCTTCCTCCAGCCTACAAGTATATAACCATAATGACCACAGCATCTGCAGTAAGAAATCATATGAATTTCATCAATCCCACATGCTAGTTATTGCTTAAACCCAGTTACAAATTGAAAATAAAAACAAAACAGTTCCACCAGTGGTAAAATAACAACTTAGAAAACAAAAACTACTGAAAAAAAGTGTAGTCAGGAGCCCAAGAACAGAATTAGCAATCAGAGTTTAATGTCGCTTTCATCCAACAAGACTTCATCAAAAACTATTCAACCAAAATTTTCAAGTACTTTTTTTATATAAAAACATACCAATGAAAAATTCTAATTCATTATTCAATTAAAATTCTTTACTTATCACTTTAAATGTTAAAGCAATTAGAAAAACCTTTAAAAATGTCATAAATAGTAATGCATATGCACACAATAGAAATAAAAAAGTACAAAAGTACAAAAAATACAAAAACATTCATTTATAAACCTTTGGCCTTCTGTTCTTTAGGAAACACATATTAACACATTCATTTAGACCTGAATACTTAACTTTATTTGCCATTCAGCTTCCCTTGTCTCTACTCTACTTTTAAAGTCACCTCCCATTGCATCTGATGGGACAAGTTCTAACACAGAGAATAATAACTTTTTTATATTTCTTACAAATGATGGAGGGCCAGCACCAGGACTCCCAATATAAGGCGGAGGCCTAGGACCGTCTTGCCCGTGACCTCACCAGTACCACTGGCATACCACAAACTGGTGAGCAGGTCAGGCATCACTATGCTGACCTGAAATAGCGTAAGGGGACCTCTTGGACCAGTGGATCCAAGAGGCTAGAGCGGCAGGGGATGTTCCAGTTGTGTGTATCACCCCACTATGTGTGTAGTAATTGCCAGCTCAGGTATATCATAGATAGGTATGGCTAAATATTCCTCTTATGTCTCCCACAGATGCAATGTGGAAGGCCGCAAACCAGGATGCCCATGTCAGTTGCCGGGTGAGGTTGCAATGTGAGGCAGGTCAGTAATACTCATGCATTTACTGTCATAGGAAATAAAACTAAAAGTAGTAGTAAATCAATTGCCTCTATAAAACTGTATTATTCAAGGCAAGTACTGCATACACTGGAGAATATGGCAAGAAGAGTCTCATATAGTATGTATATAAATAAAAGCGTAACAGCCTGACAATAAAGGTCTAACTGCTGGACTGCATATGTATACTCTGGTATCATATGGTAATGTAGATTTGCAATCATGTAATAGTACTGTTGTATTAAGCACTGTTGCCCACACCGTGCACCATAAATTGAATGTGTAGTAATGCCTGTATATGACTGGTGTAATCCACAGAGGCCATTTAGCACAACTGAGAGACACTTAGACAGAAAACAGGGAAAATGCAGACAACAAAACCCAAATAGCACATGCAACTGAGATGTGAACTGTTGTTTTGTTTAGCACACACAGCTATGGTACGAATCCTGACAGTGGTAGTAGTCTGCATACAGTATCATACCCAACAACTGTACAGATATGTCCAGAATGCCCAGTAAAGTGGTCCATAACTGTCCCCCTGGGAAATCAGTGGGATGACCCCAGACATATAGGCAGCAAACAGGAAATGCAACTGATTGACACATATCTATGAGAACAAAGCAGGCACACTAGCAACCCCCCAAAACCTTATGAGACTAAGAAGCCACGTATGTCCCATGTACACCCCAACTTGTCAGGCTGTAGCCAGATTGTGTACAGTAACAGAGTGAGATGTATGTGCATAATAGTAATGTGGATTCTGGTACTGTGTGTGGGAACAGTCAGGTAGTGCTAACAAACATTTCTCCCACAGGTCTGCCAGATACCAACACTGTGCCCAGAAATACAAGAATGATACCCTGTACTGGTGCTGTTTACATTGGTATTGTATGGCATTGCGACTGATGCAGTTGCTCTGAATAATGAGGTATTACACATCACCATTGCCCAAAGTGTCCTACAAAATATTACTGTCTAGGAGATCTGTATAAGAGTGTTGTAATACAAGGTCAGAATGCAAATGCACAGGGGATTAATAAGACAGAAAGCAGATAGGAGATATACAGCAATATCTATATAGCAGACACAACTGTGATGAACAGTGTTTAAGTTGTAGCAGACACAGCCATGGTCTGAATCCTGGGAGTGGATGTAGGCTGCATACAGAATTATACCCCACAGCTGTATAGATGAGGCCAGAATGTCCAGTATATGTGCCCATATCTGATGGCTGTCCCCCTGTCCCCCTGGTAAGTCTGTGGGATGATCCCAGATGTTTAGCCAGCAAACAGGGAATACAAGTGATTGTAAAACAACTATGAGAACAAACCTGTCACTGTAGCAACCCCCAAAACTGTTTGGAGAGTAATATTTCAAGTATGGTATGTCCTATCTAAACTCCCATGTTGTCAAGCTGTGACCAGAGTGTGTACAGTAACAGAGTGAGATGTATGTGCATAATACTAATGTGTAATCTGGAAGTTTGTGTGGCAACAGTCAGGTAGTGCTAACAAACATGGCTCCCACAGGTACGTCAGATATGAACACTGTGCTGAAAAATAAAGACCATTATAACCTGTACTGGTACTGTTCACTCTGGTGTTGTAGGAAATTGTGAGTTGCAGTTTCTCTGAATAATAAAGTATCACTGATCACTGCCACCTACACTGTGCTACATAATATAACTGTGTAGGAAAGCATGTATATGTGTGTGTCAGGTCACTAAAGGTGGAAGAGGGCAATATTCTAGATTTGTCCCGGCACACCAGCATGTGGTCAACACATGGCCAGAGTCTGTGCAGAAAGAGTTGGATAGCTATGTGCACAACATCAACCTGGAATCTAAGAGCATGTGTGGAAACAGTGTTAACAAACAGTCCCTCCACAGGTATACCAGGTAAGAGGTGTATACTGCAGGTAAAAACAGTTCATGTGTAAAGATGATGACAGCCATATCATTGTCCAAACTAAAGCTATAGGGAAGTGTAGTAAGACTTGTAAGGTACAGATAACAGCACTGACTTGAAAACTAATGTAGACTACAGGAATATACTAGTTGTTAATTGACACCCCCCCCCCACCATATCTCCAACAATAATCAACATACACCACCCCAACTGGTATGTAATGACACCTATGTTCTGATAATGTCCTATTGTTTGATAAATATTTTATTGTTCCCATGTATGTGGTATATTGAATTATTCCAACATTGGTGGAATGGTGCCATCAATGTACCTGCATGCTGTTCTAATTACCACTGTGGTCTCATATATGCATGTGTTCTGTTTGCTATGCAACTGTTCCGTATCTGGTGTCTGGGTTAATGTGAATATCTTTGCATGCTGTTATACCTAACCCTGGAATGTGTTGACCATTATTAACCCACATATGAAGATGAAATCTAAACACTATAGCACACTTGTGAAGGCCGGTCCCAGCAGACCCACCTGTCCCACTTCAGATGGACGTAGCACCGGGCACCAGCATGTCTGGGCCCAACCCAGGACCTCCCTGTCTGTTGGTCCTGCACCACATTCAGGTGTGACCACCTCAAGGGATGGGGCTAGCCCCCCTGGGAGCAGGCACAGACAGGCACCTGTCATCCATCGCCAGGTTGGGGTTGTGGCGCATAGAGAGATCAACCCGCAACTTGATGATCTTCTACACCAGCTAGAGGTCTGTGTGTCAAAACTAGAGCATCAGTCTGGCTCTGCAACTCTGCCCTGGACACAGACACCATCGGACTGTGAAGGTGCAGTGGTGACTGTCCATGGTTGGGGACCTCAGTCCCACTGTTTCCACTAGGGGGCTGATGGCTTATGATTTCCCAAAACCCCTCCCCATCAAGGTGTTTACCCCCCACATGTGTCATATACCACCCCTGTATGTGTCTTGTCTGTTAACCTACCCAACCTACCTCCCTAAATATACCTACTACCCCTCCCCAACATCCCACTCTCCCCACTCTCACCTGAAAAAAAAAGAGGGCAATCTGTTCCTGCAAAAAAATTACGCCCCATACAAAGCTGTCTATTTCACACACGTGTCCACTGGACACATGTAATCCGGTCAAATTGGCATCACAGCTTATTATTGTTGTCCTCACCCCCTCCCAGGGGTTTAAGTGTCCAAATCTACCTCCAAATTCAGTGTATATGCACAGCTGTTGCTGTAGAAGAAATGGGCAACTATGGACCTTCCTTACACCATTCCTGCACATCCCTGGCTAGTTTCCCTACTGTTTTTCCATCTTTGTGCCCCTTTTTTTCACAACTTTCCTATCAACCCTTTTTTTTTCTTTTAAAGAAATTAGCTTGGGGGTAAGTGAAAGTAAGCACTTTTAAGCAGCAGTAAGTGGGTTTAAGCTTGTTTGCACGTAGGTAAGCAATGCCTACACTGGTTAAGCAATTTAGAAGCGAACTGAGTATAAAAATTGTAACCGGAAGTTAGCAGTGCTTACCTTCGCACAAACCCACGCAAACCGACTTACAACTGCTCAAAAGTGCCTTAATCAGTCTGTATCCAATGGCCCTTGTTCTGCCCAGCAACAAAATAAACAGCCTCTACAAAGCTCGAACCCAGGAGCATGCACACCATAGACAAAGTAATTTACCACTAAGCCACGTTGGATGTACATAACCCTGAAGTATTCACAAACATATCATCCAGCCCAGTCATTCAACAGTACAGAGAATGTATTCCAACATGTAGATGTATGTGTGTGTAAATATATTAATATCTAAACAGATAAAACATATCTATATATAAGTATATATATATATGTATATATATATATATATATATATATATATACATATATATGAGCATATATACATGCAAATGCCTACATCTATAGATATATATGTCATCTATATGTCTAAATATGTACAGCAAGTTGTATAGTAAGCAGATATATATATCTATGTAGGTATATACGGACATAGTTATATTTATGTAGGCAGATATATATCTATATAGGTATATATGGAAATACATCTGTAGATAATAATGGGAAAATAACTAAAACATATATGTCCACATGCACCATTAATGGGGTTGAGAGGCCCCAAACAATATACGTCTTGGGCGAATAGGTATACCCCCCCCCACAGCCAAACATATCTGCCCTGCAATACACTACCAAGTGCTGCAGATCCCATAACCAGGACCTGACATGACATGGGCACAAAATGATAACAGTACTACATCCCACCTGTATGATGTCAGGCTGGTATAGGTAACATATCATGCAGTACAGTCTGACTCCCATAGGAAATGTACAATGTGGACGCTATCAACATTCCTAGTATACATATACACAGATATATGCAGATACAGATATATATATATATATATATATATATATATATATATATATATATATATATATAACTACACATACACATGCAGATATATGTACAGTAAAATACATATGTAGCAGGTGCACACAATATTTAACAGTCACTATGCCTACAGTTAACACCTTAACAAATGGACACTGTATGAGCCACCCATACAAATCACAATCATTACCTGCTACATATACCCACAGAGAGGTCATAGGATATAACACCACACACAGGTTTGCATAAATGGAAAACTTTTATTTGTGTACTATTACAGTTGTATATGCCATGTCATATAGCTGTTCAGACACTGACATCCATATAAACAGAGTAATGCAACTGTGAAACAGTTATACTAATATAGTAGTCTGGAAAGGTTTACAAATGTTGCTGTCCAGGCCGAGGCCTTCAAATAGTACAATAGTAAAGACAGACTGGGCCACAGGATACCAAATAATCAACAGTAAGTAATGCAGATGTATAGTTCAGCAGCCTCTATCTACACTCTGCACAATCCTTAGGCTGTAAAGACCTCAGCTGACACAATGGGATGTATCTGTTACATGACAAGGCATAACTGACACCATCACTGGCAGCAGTACATCTGGCAAGTATCTGGACAAGACATCTCACTAGGTACATACACTAACCTGCTAGGCATGTAACAAAGCACTGTGCAGGCTACAGGCAGACTGGCACAACACTGGCCTACATTTCCTATTGGAAAATACACATGTACCTGCATATATAGCAGTCTCTACAGGCATGCCACAGCACAGAGTAACATACACCTGTGTGAAAGTGCATAACCACAACCAATGTGAACACCGCAACAGCCACATATGGAATGCTAGCGTATTATTACAGTATGTGGACTATCTGTTCAACACCAACCTCATATGTGTCACTCACACACTAACCCTACATATACTGGGCCACTACACAGTGTGCCCAATGCCTGTCTGTGGTATGGGACATGTGCATGTATGGCCCTACAAACATGTCAGCCAATAGGGTAACATACAGTGGAGCAGCATGTAACATCAGATAGAACAGGACCCATAACAATGGCATCTACCACAGTCTGTACACAGGCCAAGGTAAATATTAACAATATACACACTGCAAACAATCACCAGAAGTACACAGACCTCGGTACTGTACACACAACCACAGAATGTCCAGTTTATGTCATCAAATATAACCCCTACTATACATAACATGTGTAGCAGCCTGATATCTCACTGGCTTGTTATCAGATATGATGTCACTAATTATGGTGTACAGTAGATGTGCACCCCTTACTGCATGACATATGTACAAAGTTTGACAGGGTTGTGGCTGGAGGCACATACACAGGGCCAATATTGACATGTTGCTGTGATAACCTCATACATTTACAGTTGTAACAGGGTTTGTTGCAACATATGTCCTATGAGGGATATGAAGTCAGTAACTCTCACAGCTGTCACCATGTACAGACTGCAATCCTCACACTACCTTCTACAGTACACAGACAGATGCTCTGTGGGTAACACAGGAAACAAAAGGCACCACACACTAGCCAGTCTGCTAATGACCCTACAGATGGGTGTTCCCTCATAAACATAGCACTGACATGGCAGGTATGAAAACATGTAGGACAGCCATATCCACACACACCCTGTTAAATCAACATTACTCCAAATGCAGTATAGCAGCACTTACAGTCTGTAGTCAGGTTAGGCACATCCCCCTACTGTGTGTTGGCCTGTTTCCACAGTGTATGTTAGAGGTAAATACCCAATCCATCTGAGATGCTGTTTGCCAAACAACAGATCGAGTTCCTGCTCACACTGAATGAAAGGCCCAACACCAACATGATGTTCCTAGATACTGGTGTGCGTTTCTATGCAATTGGCTATGGGAATTTTACCACAGCTGTTCCACATACAATCAGCTAGAGGAGGGCTGTAATTCATGCAGAGGCCATCAGCTGATCCTGAGCATCACTTAAAATACACATGCTGCTGCCTAAGAAATGCAGGTGTAAGTCTCCACATCCACCAGAGATGGAGTGAGAGAGGCAGACAAAGGCACAGAAAAGTCAGGGAGGGGTGGGAGAGTAAAACTTAAGCATGTGTGTGCCACACATCTACCAGTACAGTGTATCAAACCCCTGATGACTATGTAGTGCTATCACATGTCCATGCAGTTATTGGATGCGCCACATAGGTTACATGTTGGGGATCCCTCAAAACGTATATGTGATGTGACATCTGCAACTGGGATATGGTAGCTATGTGATAGATGTAGAACACGTGCCTGTCCGCATGAACAGGTGCCAGTGTCAAAACAGCCACACTCTCACAGGGATGCACACACATTGACACACTTGTCAGAGCCAGGAATACGACTAATCACTAGTGGGATTGCCACAACACAGTATTGTGCAGGTATCACATGCACCACAGAGGTCATACAGAGGTTATATGTGCAAAGGGTATGTGGAGGTGTCTGACACCAGACAGCATGCTTCAGTATGCCAATGGGGGTTTCAGTGATTGTGAATGTGGTCATACATATCATACACCACACACACAGACATGGGTGCCAGTACTGACATGTATGGGTGCATTGCTTCATGTGTGTGATGTGGTCAACGGTGCCAGATGGATATACACAGCTAGGTGAGGGGTATACCTTGGCAGCAGGCCACATGACAATGGTCTGCAATGTGGCTCAGGGTGTAGTGTCTGGAGTTGCCCACACAGTATTTTATTCACCATCCAGTCACCTGGGTGACTATTGTGTGTGGCCTATGCTGTGCATTGCTTGCCATGTATGTGTTCCTTAGTCCATGATATGGACAGTGTCTGGGATGTGCACACCTCCCACATGCATGTACATTGCCATGTGGAACTGTAGCTGGGGTGTCTGGCCCATGTTGTGTACACAGATTGTTATCATCAGAAGTGTCAGTCCTGGCCCCATGTAGTGGGAACTGTTAATGGACAGCAGGTTGACCCTGCACCTACAGTGATAGCATGATACTAGTATTCCCTGGTGTCAGTGGCATCTGGTCATACATGGCTTTTGTTTTAGGCAAGGTATGTCCTTTGTGGGTAACATTTGATTGCACCACAGGTGTTGCAGATGTCCAGTGGGGAACATGGGGGAGGTGCACTGTCGGCATGTACATGCCTATTGGACTGATGGACATGGTGCCATGCCCTCTGCAGCCCAGTGCAATCACACCATGGTTACTACCAGTGGGCAATATGCAGGGTACTACCAACATAGTGGCTGTTGCCTAGGCAAGTGTATGTTTGTATGAGACATGGGTTTAGAGTGTTCCTTGGGTAATACAAGGGTTGCTAACATTGTTCAGCTGGCATTGATGCCACATTTAGGGGTATGGATTTGCACCCCAGCCTCTCAGCTATTTCACATATGTTATCCCTGTACAGTGGACATTGTGATATATACTTGGCCCACCATATAAGAAGTTTGCAAAACCTGCTGCACATTGAGTCCAGTTGTTACACACTCACAAACACCTCCGCACAGGATATGTATGACAAACACAGACACACACGTGCACACACACACACACACACACACACACACACACACACACACACACACACACACACACACACACACACACACACACACACACACACACACACACACACACACACACACACACACCTGTCATGTCTGGGATTAGAACTCCTACCTAACTAGTATATTACACTACAGCACTATGCCATTATAGGACACGGCACAGAGATTACTGGAGTACTCCTTCCCCAAAGGTGTATTTCACAGTGAATGACATCAGCAGGAATGCCAAAGTAGGGCATTTAAATTGTACTGAGTGTGACTAGCCTAAAATGCATTGCTCCCTACACAGACATAGAAGCACACTCAAAAGATCCACAACTGCCATGTGTGGAAATAGAACCCATACCAGAGTTCTATATCACACTACAGCATGATGCTGTTATAGGACGCAACATGGGGATTGCTGGAGTGCCCCTTCCACAAAGGTGTTTATCACAGTGAATGGCATCAGCAGGATTGCCAAAGTAGGGCATCTGAATTGTACTGAGTGTGACTAGTCTAAAATGCATTGCTCCCTACACAGACATAGAAACACACACAAAACACCCACAACTGCCATGTGTGGGAATATAACCCCTAACAGAGTTCCATATCACACTACAGTATGATGCGGTCATAGGATGCACCACAGGGATTGCTGGAGTACCCCTTCCACAAAGGTGTTTATCACAGTGAATGACATCAGCAGGATTGCCAAAGTAGGGCATTTGAATTGTACTGAGTGTGACTAACCTAAAATGCATTGCTTTCTAAACACACACACACACACACACACACACACACACACACACACACACACACACACACACACACACACACACACAGACACAATTGCCAGGTTTGGGATTAGAACTCCTACCTAACTATTTTATCACACTACAGCTGTACACAGTTATGGAACGTGCTATGGAGATTACTGGGCTACAACCTTCCCAGAGGTGTATTTCTAGGTGGATGACATCAGCAGCCTTGCCAAAGTAGGTCATTTGAATTGTAGGGGTTGTGAGTAGCCTTAAAGGAATTGCTCTCTACATAGACAGGGACAGACACACATACACACAGTCACACACACACACACACTTGCCAAGTCTGGGATTAGAACTCCTGCTTAACTGTTTTATCACACTACAGCAGTATGCAGTTATGGGACATGCTCCGGAGATTACTGGGCTGCAACCTTCCCAGAGGTGTAGTTCTAGGTGGATGACATCAGCAGTCTTGACAAAGTAGGGCATTCGAATTGTAGGGAGTGCGAGTAGCCTAAAAGGAATTGTTCTCTACACAGACAGGGATAGACACACACAGACACACACACACACACACACACACACACACACACACACACACACACACACACACACACACACACACACACTTGCCAAGTCTGGGATTAAAACTGCTACCTAACTGTTATATCACACTACAGCAGTACACAGTTATGGGATGTGCTATGGAGATTACTGAGCTACAACCTTCCCAGAGGTGTATTTCTCAGTGGATGACATCAGCAGCCATGACAAAGTAGGGCATTTGAATTGTAGGGAGTGTGAGTAACCTGAAAGGAATTGCTCTCTACACAGACAGGGACAGACATGCAAACGCACACACACACACACACACACACACACACACACACACACACACACACACACACACACACACACTCGCCAAGTCCAAGATTAGAATTCCTACCTAACTATTGTATCACACTACAGCAGTACGCAGTTATGGAACGTGCTACAGAGATTACTAGGCTACAACCTTTTCAGAGGTGTATTTCTAGGTGAATTACATCAGCAGCTTTACCAAAATAGAGCATTTGAATTGTAGGGAGTGTGACCACCCTAAAAACCATTGCTCTTGACACAGACAGACACACACACTCACACAGTTGCCATGTCTGGGATTGGAACTCCTACCTAACTAGTTTATCACACTACAGCAATACACAATTTTATGACATGCCATGAAGATTACTGGGCTACAGCTCTCCCAAAGGTGTATTTCACAGTGGATGACCTCAGCAGGCTTCTCATAGTAGGGCTATGGGGAGGGCAATGTGTGTGCATGGGCCATAACCCATTCATCTAGAGATTGACACACCACATGCAGGCACACACAGGGTCATATTTCACAGGTGCATGTATATGACTACTTCCTTGTACAGTGAAGTTGCACAGCTAGCACTTGCACCACATAGTCTGTAATGCTTACAGATACCATTGGCTAGTATCTACAGTGAGTGACATATGAACCTCATGTGGTTGTGGCCCTTTGGCTCTGTGCTGGGTGGGACAGGCCTGGATGGCTCCTTTTTCAGTCACTCTCTTCCACAAATCTATGTACGTCTACCTTTGGCTTATTATAGTGTGTTGTCCTTAGATATATGTCTGTATTCCTATCCACTGTGTGTGCAAAGCATGAGTCGTGCATACTGAGGGGTGTCTGCACTAACATCTGCAACTGTCAAATATGTCTGGTCCACTGATGTTTGCAGACATGGCCTTCATTTGTTTAAGTATGTGAGCATGCCAAGAATGTCCTTTCAGTATGTTGTTGACTGGCATTGGCTTCATTTCTCTAAGTGTGTGAACATGCCCATTATGCCCATCTGTATTGAATGTGTGGATCGAGTCCAGGTAGTTTGTACTGCAGTGCAGACCTTTGTGTTGTACACCTACAGGTAGCATACTGTTTCTGCAGGGTATCTGTTGATCATTTGGCAATATGGGGACAAACTGTGCAGGGGATAGTGTGTACTGTAGGTGATTGAGTCTGTGCTTCTTCAGCTGCATGATACTGCTGTTAGGAGGGATATTCAGACATGTACTGTTATACACAGTGATGTTTTCTGTCCTCATATACTGTCAGGTGGACATTCTTGCTCTCAGTGATGTCTTGGGGGACAAGGGTGACTGCAGCTGTGTCCGGTATTGTGGGCAAACACCTACGTATTCATGGTAGGTTATGCCATTCTGGAGGGGGAGATGCGGACACTTGGTGCTGGGTTTGTGTATCCAGTTCAGCTCCTTGGTACAGTATTGGCAGAGAATCCCATACTTGTATGCCCTTCAGCATGACAGTATGGGCTTATCTTGCTGTGGCAATGCCTTCCAGCTGTACAGATTCAGACAGGTAAGCCAGAGGCAAGGGCCATGGGTCAGGACATTTACTATATTATGGTGTAGGGGCAAGTGTGTAGCCACCCATGTATGTGTTTGCAGCCAGGGATAGTGTGTGCACACAGCTTGGTGTCAGACCCTGCACATTCCATGCTGCTCATGCTCCCAGCCCCCCTTCTGTTATTCCATACGTCATGCATACATTCTCTGATATTTTCCCTAAGGGTATCACCCCATCACAGGTGTGTGTTAGTGTTGGTCCACAGTTCATGCAGTGGGACATGGTGAACATGTTACTGTGGTTTGTCCACATAACCTTGTATATGGCTTATGTGGCATGTGGTTTATGTTGTTATTTGGGTGTCCATGACATAACATGCATTGGCAGTACATGTGAGACACAGGCTTTTGGCAGATGCATGTGGGGCATTATGTGTTGCTGCATGCCAGATGTAGCAGGCATTGCTTTTTGCCAGTCCTACAGTCCCAGACCACCATACAGTATATTCCTCTGGGGTGACAGGGTAGGTGTGATATGTGTTTATGCCAATACCTCCTAACAGTCTTGCTCAGGTGGTGCAGATGCTGGCCGGGTGATACCTACTTCTAGGGACACACCTGCATGGAACACCTGCACTGCATGCTGCAGTCTTCCGCTATTGCCATATACAGGTGGGATCTTACTGTACCCATTCCCCACAGCAGGGATATGACCAGAGAGGTGCCTGTAGGTGGTGTTTGCATGAGCTGGGTGCATGTGTGCTGTGGACACTACTTGCATCTGACACACAGATATGCATTGGGCATTCCAGTTATGCTTGCATGTGCAGGTACATCAGCTGTTTCCCAATACATCAGTCCTACCTCCTTTGTGATCTGCGAGTGTTTGGGAAGACAACACCAGTATCCCCTACTACAGGACCAAATAATGTGATGCATACCTGTATGTATGTTTCCAAGGGTGTGTCCATTTCACAGTGACACAATATATACTGTATGTCTGGGGTACTTTCTCCTGTGTACTGCTTGTAGACCAACAGCCATGCCATGTCAGTCTTTCAGATGGTGGCACATATTACCACCATACATTTGCAATGGCTTACTGCTAGCTTGTATTATACTGATGGGTATTGTGTATGGCACTGCAGTTGTGAGGACTTGTCCCTGACATCAGCAGTACTGGGCAATGGCCACCACGCTTACCTCAACATGCATACATACCGACCACTCTCACATGATATGGGACACACACCAACCTAACACATACATGCCTGCATATTGTGCAGATGCTACAAGCTATCCTGCTACCTTGGCCACCTCTGTGCATCTGTGCTCCACTGGTACTAGACCTACACATACATGTTATTACATTTCTACATAGGGTTGTGAGGGTATACACCTGACTGTTACGATGTGCATACATCACAATGGGGGGGGGGGGCACACCAGACCATTACTACATAATTAAGTAGGGTTGGGGGGAGCACACCTGACTGTTTCTGAATTCCTACGCAGGATTGGGGGGGCACATCTGACTAGTTCTACGTATCTACATAGGATTGGGGGGCACACCTGACTGTTACTACATTTCTACATAGGATGGGGGGCACACCTGACTATTTCTTCATTTCTACACAGGATTGGGGGGACGCACCTGTTACTACATTTCTACTTAGGATGGGGGGACACACCTGACTATTTCTACATTTCTACCCAGGATTGGGGGGGGCACACCTAATTGCTATTACATTACTACATAGGATGGGGGGCACACCTGACTATTTCTACATTTCTACATGGGATTGGGGGGGCACATCTGACTGTTATTACATTACTATGTAGGATGGGGAGGGGCACACCTGACACTTGTACACATTTGTTATGACTGTACTGGTATGTCAGGTACTCCATTTCATTCTGTAGTCTAACCTATCATGCTGACTAGAGGCATACCAGTGTACTACAGATGTTAGATTTGATTTACCTACATATTAGTTTCTGACTTCCTACCCTTCAAAACTAACGCCCCACTGCCTGACCTGCTATAGTCTGTCAGTGTAGTTCTGGGGGGGAGGGTTACCAATAGGCATCATTCAGAGGCCATAGCACAGCCTTTGTTTGTGTTGTCTACACCTGTTCTGCTGGCTGTGGCTGTTGTTCGGTATGTGAACCCCCCCGACTGGCACATGTGAGTCACTTACCTTGTGGGTGTCCCAGTATTGAGGGTGATGCTGCAAGGCTGCCTATGTCTGATGCACATAGTACACTCCCTACACATGGTTGAGCACAGGTAGTGTCATGTTTGGCATCCCTTTTACTGTATGTTAGAGTCAGAGAGAGGTGTTATTCCCTGGGTCCCTCCCTTGTCAGTGTATGTGCTATGCATTGCCTCTTTGCCAAGGCCAGGTCATACTGGGCATGCCTCCTTCTCCTACTTGGGAAGGCTCAGGTTGTTCCTCCTCTGAGTCACTCTGTGCCTATGCAGGCCTTGGCAGTTGTGGGGGGCTGTGTTGCCCTGCCCCTTGCTGTTCCTACTGCAGCTGTTTCTGCAGGATCATATTACATAGCATGGCACATACGATGACAATTTGGCTACATATAGCTGGTGAGTACTGCAAGGCTCCACAGGATGTGTCCAGGCACAGGAACCATGACTTAAGCATCCCAAACACATGCTCTACTATAATTCTGGTCTGTGTGTGTGCCTCATTATGGACTCTTCATTTGGGTGTGTGTGCATTTCTGATGGGTGTCATCAGCCATGGCTCCAGTGCATATCCAGCATCCCCCACTAGGTGACCGTGAGGGATGTCCCCATTGGCAAATCTCTGGTACAGCTGCATCAGATGCCAGATGTGGGAATCATGATAGCTTCCAGGGCAGCCAGCACACACATTCATTATTATGCCCTGGGTATCGCACACAACCTGGCAGTTGATGGAGGCAAAGCCTTTGTGGTTGATGTAGACCTTACCCCGCTCACTGGGTGGGGCTTTGATGCATATGTGTGTGCAGTCTATAGTACCCACTACCTCAGGGTATTCTGCTATTTGGTGGAACAGTTGCATATTGCTAGCCAATGCCTCACAGGTGTTGGGGAAATATACGTGCTCACCGGCATGTGCTGACATGGCATCCAGGAACTGGTGGAGTACCCTGGATGCTGATGCCTGTGAGATCCCCATCATATCCCCATTTGGCCTTTGGAAGGTACCTGTAGCTCAATAATTTGCTGTAGGAGGTCCCTGTCCACCCTATAGCGCTCCACTATCTCCAGCTCATGTAGCCCCTGGTAGGTTGTACACCCTTCTCTATCTCCTCACTGTGGGTTGGTCGACAGCATTCACATCCTCACCACCCTCAGCATCTTCCACAAGTTGTATGATAGCTTTTGCAGCCCCTATCATTTTGTTGTTTTATTTGTTAAAATTTCCCCGCTTGTATACACCGGTGGTGTAGAGTGTGGGAAAAAACAGAGGGGAAGGTGTTTGCCTAGTTTATAGTAGTGTTCTGGGCTGGGCTGGTCTACAGCCTGTGTAACTGGCTGATTCTGATACATGTCACCTGCCAGCTATGCTAGTTCTCCTAGATTACCTTCCTACTACTGTTTTCCCTTCCCAGTTGCCTTCCTATTTAAGCCCAGGGGTGCACCACGCAAAAAAAAGTGCTCAAATGTGCACAGAGCTGCTATTTCCTGGATTAACTTATTTTTTTTCCTTTAAAACCCAGTGCGTGGTGCACACACCCACCTAGGCAATGTAAAGATTGCTAGGCAGACTCAGATACACCCCCTTGCTTAGCTGTGCTTAGCTAGGAGCAAACCTGAGCCACAGGACTCCAATTTGTTTACAGTATGCCTGACACCCCCCCATGATGTCAGCTAACTCCTAAGCTTGCACCAAGCTATTCCTATTCTTACACTGTTGGGACTTGACTAGCATGCTGGGGAAAACTGGAATTCACTATCATTCCCCTCATTTGCATAGGATTGCCTGGTAATGCATAGTTACGTGTCTCACACTGAGCCTCCCCCCTCAGCAACCACTACTCACTGGCCATGTTGTCTTCTGGCTGCCATTGACTTTCATGTCAGAATAGTGAATTTAGTTAGAATACTTATTTTAGGTTTATTTTATTATTTTCCCCCTGATCCTGTTTGAGCGCCACTGCCCTACACTTAAAACAGCCGGGATTGGCTAAAAGAAAAATAAAAGTTGATTTTTTTTATTTTGTCAGCTGTTTGCAATGCCAGTGACCTTATACGTGGCCATTGGCATGCTTCCTGACTGATATGCAGCCTTTATTTGGAGCTGTCACGGCATCGTTTTGGATTTTGCAGAAATGTACTCGGTTACTAACCGAGTAGATTTCTGCAGATTACACTAGTCCTACACGGCCAGTTTCAAGCTTCCTGGATCACAATTCCACCTCATTTGCATGAATTTATCCTGAAAATGAGCTGATTTGCATACAGGGGCTTAGTCTGTGCATGACTAGTGCACACCCTTGCAGGCTGTTCTTGGATCGCACGGCAGACATATTGCCTGCTACAGCTCCTGCACTAATCCTGCACACCATGCAAGGCATGCAAAATCCAGGGGTGTGTTTTTAATCTTTAGTTTTGATGGAATACTGATGTTTGTTAATTCTCTTCTCAAGGCTTCTAGTTGTCATGCCAACATAGAACACATTGCAAATTGAGCAGAATTTGTCCCACTAGGCTTAAGTATCCAGGTCATTTTTAAAGTTCACCTCTGGAGGGATATGTTTGAAGGTTACCTTTTTAGATGTAACCTTAGAATGTATTGTCAATGACAAGAAGTTTGAAAGTTATATATACAGGAAAGGAACATTTTCTAATGGTTAACTTCACTTTAATAGTTACCACCCATACTTTATCAAGAAAAACATCCCAGGAAGACAGAATACTAGAGACTCCATAATGATTGTTGATGAACTGAGGTTTAAAAATGAGAATAAGTGTATTACTTCATTATTTCTAGAAATGGGTTATAGTGGAAATTTCTCAAAAGTTACTAATGAAATTATAGAATAAATGTGGAGTGTTTTTCAACCTATTCTAAATCAGCCTATTAGACAGGCTGTCCACAAGAAAAAGGAAGAAGGTCACATTGATAGGATGACTGCCTGTTTTTAGACATGTCTGTAGATGCAGATGCTATTTGAGAAGTTATCAAAATCAACTGCAGAAATATAAAGGGCAAGCCAGACCTCATTGGAGCTATAGGCAATACTCCCAAGTTTGTTCATAAGAAAACTAACAGCTTAAAAGTTTTTTACAGAAGGGCAGCCCAAAAGTCTCTTTACTAGAGATAGCAAGAAGTAAGGGTATTTACAAATGTGTTTTTTGTAATATATGCAGCTTTATTTCAGAAGGATCATATATTTTGTTAGATCATGTAAATTAAGCTATTACTGTCTCAGGGAGATTTACTTGGAAGTCAAAGGGGGTAGTTTATATCAGCATGTGCTCAGGTTCCAATGCCTTCTATGATGATATGACAACTAGAAGCCTTGCAAAGAGAATTAACGAACATCAGTATTCCATCAAAACTAAAGGTAAGAAAAACACATTATATAAGCATTCCATTATTTGTAAGAAATATAAAAAAGTTATTATTCTCTGTGTTAGAACTTCTCCCACCAGACTTAAGAGGAGGTGACTTTAAAAGTAGAGTAGAGACAAGGGAAGCTGAATGGCACATAAAGTTAAGAGCAGACAAGTATCCAGGTCTAAATAAATGTGTTAATATTAAGTGTTTCCTAAAAAGCAGAAGGTAACGGTTTATAAATGAATGTTCTTGTACTTTTTGTACTTTTGTATTTCTGCCGTGTACATATGTGTTAGCATTTATGAAGTTTTTAAATGTTTTTCTAACTGCTTTAGCATTTAAAGTGTTAACTAAAAATGTAATTGAATAATGATTTAGAGTTTTTCATTGGTAGGTTTTTATATAAAAAGTGCTTGAAAATTTTGGTTGAATAGTTTCTAATGAAGAATTGTTGGATGAAAACGGTATATTAAACTTTGAATGCTAATTCTGTTCTTGGACTCCCAACTATGCTTTTTTCAATATTTTTTGTTTTCTAAATTGAAATGAAATCTGAATAAATCATTCCTCCTGGTTATACCATCATAAGGAAAGAATGAATAGGTAAACAGGCTGGGGGAATGGCTATCATATTTCAAACCACCTTACACATCCATATACAGATCAAAACTATTCCATAATAGAACAATTAAATAATACTAATAGCCAAACTCACACAATCACAAGTCCATAATCATTCTAGCCTCCTACACCCCTCAAAATGCCAAGACTGCTAAAACATAATAATTTATCATCTACTTTCAACCAAGAAACTATCCTGTTCTGTGACCTTAACAGACGTAACCTTTAACAAATCTAACTCTACTCCTTATAATATTAACCTCTACCATTTCACTCATCTGAGCCAGTAACCAACCTGATTTGACAAAGTATCCAAAAAGACATCCATACTAGACTGCGCACTCTCAATGGAGTTAAAAAATTTAAGTTAGCCAGCACCCTTTAAGTCTGTCTCAGTGATCATCATCCCAACTACATCAACAGGGAATAGCACAAACCCCCAAACCAATATACTACAACTCTGTGAGAAACTTAACCAATTTGAATAAATCTGTAATTACTAACACACTTAAGTGATGTAATTAGGAAACCCTCAGATATCTACTTCTCGATGAAGCTGTCACTTCAATAACTCATTTTTAACCATAGTAAACCAACAAGCCCCAATGAGACATAAATAGGGAAAATGAACCCAATGTCTAATCCATCAAACTAAACGACTCATGACAGACAACACCTGGAAACAATAGTACAAAACTAGGATCCAGTTCTACTTAGATACATATCAATGCCTCCAAAAATTTAACAAAATTCACATTTGTTACTATGAAAAGAAAATTTTCTCTACAAACCAGATTATGCATACAAAAAAATTTGGAAAAATTTAAACAACCTTCTAAAAGTAGGCAGAAAACGCACCTCAAATCCTTTCCCATCTGAAACCAGCATGGACATTGCAGACAAATTCAACAAAACACTTCATATCCTGTACTGTACTTAACTCAAACAATAATAACCTTTAACTTCCCTACCTAACCCCTAGACCATAGCTCCACATCCTAACTGAACCTGACATCCATCCTGACAAATACCATTGGAAAATACATTAAAAAACAGAAACCCACAACACTAGCTCCCCTGCCATTCAAATACCTCATGAAAGCCGCTGACACCATTTCATACCCTGTGTGTTTCTGAATTAATAGATCCATTGCAGAAAACTACATTCCAACCCTGTGGAAACTTTCCATTACACAAAGGGGGCACATCCACTAAACTGTAAAAATATTGCCCTATACCAATCCTTCCTTCCCTTTCCAAAGTACTTGAAAAATGCATACATTAGCAACTACTAGCCTTTCCACTTGTTAACCAATTACTTTTTCCTACCCATCATGTATTTTGACTCCACCAAAGCACCAAAGCTTCCCTACTACATTTTCTAGATAACATTAATGAAAATAAAAACTCTGGTAATTCTGTCTCCACTCTTTTCCTGGACTTCTCAAAAGCCTTTGACATGGTCTCACATCAACTACTCCTCTAAAGACTAAATCTTATAGGCCTCACAACTCCCTCAACTAGTTGGTTCACCAGCTACTTAAACAATCACACCCAGTCTGTAAAATGGAATGACTCCCACTCCACCTTCCTTCCAATCACTACATGAGTCCCAGAGGCTCCATACTTGTCCAATGCTTTTTAATATCTTCATTTAGAACATGCACAAGGAATAAAATCTCACCACCATAATGCAATATGCTGACAAGTCAACTTTAGTTTGCTCAGCCCCAGATCTTCCCACCTCAGGAAATTTGCTAAATAAATCTCAATTGCTCTTAAAACCCCAGAAAACGAATTAACTCTATCCCTTCATGAAAAAGATAAATAAGAACAGCAATGGCCTTAATGTTCTTGAACAACACAAACATTTAAAACATCACCAACACAAAATGACTTGGAGTTATAATTGATAACAAGGTAAAATTTGATCTGTGCATTGACACTGCATTCAGAAGGACACACTGCATATTAAGCTGTCTTTACAGAGCAAAGCACATGCTAAGTGATAATAGGAAAAATAGCTGTCAGCTCTATTCTCCTTCCTACCCTCCTATGAGTCTCAGTGATAGGCTCCCTATTGAAACATCAGAACTCAAAATGCCAAGTGCCGATAAGCCAAAACAAAAACTGAAAGCCTGGAGAAGAGTGTAAAAATGACTGTTTTCCTTAAAAATTCTTTTTTGCAGGGCCAAACCCACCACCACCCCCACCCCACAAACTTATATATACCAAATCCAAGATTCCCATACCTAGGAGAAAAGGGGATATTTTGAGAAATGGCATCTCGGACTTGGTGTATACAAGTCCAATCTTTTGGCCACTCAGTTTCTGCTTTTCAGGACTTGCTGTAGTGCAGGGGCGTCCAACCTTTTCAGTTGTAAGGGCCGCATTGAGTCAACAGAAATGGCCTGGGGGCCAGACGGCAAGTGAGGACCAAAAAAAAAAAAAAAAAAAAAAAGGTCACACACATCCAGCCAGACTCAAGCTGCTGAAAGCTAATAATGAAAGCTGGTGCGACCAAATAAGGAAAGAAATGAGCAGTCTCACAGAAAGCCCTCATGCTGGTGGCTTTCTCCTCTGTAGCATGTGGAAACAACATAACCACACCCCCAACATGCTGCAGCATGGCATCAAGGAACTGGTGCAGTATCCTTGTGGCAGATGCCTGAGATAACCCCGCTGTGTCCCCAAGTTGGTCATCAAAAGGTCCATCATCTATCTAGCTTGTATTTAAGAAGCTACATATACCTTGGTGTCTGCACGGACAGATATTCCACACATCTCATAGGCCTGTTAAGAAGCATGATAGATCGTGCTCCCTCATTTACAAGCCAGCTCGGTGGCACAGTGACAAAACATATAGCATTGTTGCCTCACAACAAGAGGGTCTTTCTGAATTCTAGGGACACTATTTAATCCTAATTCAAAATTTAACTAGTTGTCTACATCACCCAAAAATCACTAAAACTATTTGCATATTTCTAACTATACTAGTACTTCTTACCAATCCTATGACCCTCAGTCAGCGCACAGGCAGGCTTTATGACACTTATGACAATTTCACGGTAGAATTTATACAACCTTCTTTCAGTCAGTGGCTAGGATCAGAAAAAAAATTAGCCCCATCTTCAACTTAATAGCCCCCCAGAGAAGCACTCTCCCCAAATCTCATGTTTAAACACACACACACAAATCCATGTCCCTTTCCTATTATAACTTCAAGTTTGCAACACCATTGAGTAATGGGAAATGTAATTACTTGAACTATTCCCTTTCACCAAGGAGCAATCCGCATAAGGGAGGTGGGATCTTAAATGAAAGATGACCAAGACAGACTTTTAACTCCTCTTCCTGCATTGGTACCATCTGTAAATGGCAACTTTTAGAAAGTATCCGCACTGCAGAGCCCACATATATATGCTGTATGTTTGGAGCTTTTATGGTGTGCATTTCCACCTCTTGTATGTTTGCAAAAGTATACTAGATGTTTTGTGTTGCTCTCATGAGTTTAGGGCTTTGCAGTGGCCCCACTGCAGACCCACCTTTCACAGGGACACAATTCAACCATTTTGGTCTTAGTATGTTATTTGTAAGTGATAGTACCTTAGCAATTGCTTTTACAGCCTGTCTGGGTATTGTGGTTTAATCGGGTGACTCATGGTTGTGATGGAAACATTCCAGCAAAAGTTATGCTGTTTATTCTAACTGCATATTTTTTTCTGATTAGCACTAATTTATGTAAAGTGCTTCTCCCCAAGCTGCACATACAAACAGTAAAGAGTTTCTCTCCAAGCTACACCTACCCACCCAATAACAAGAGTAAAAACACATGTATTAATTGTACCAAGGGAGTTCTGCAGCTTCCTGCATGCTGTGCTGATCATAACTCTCACATGAAGACAATCACCTGAAAAAATATCTTCTCTTCTAAGACATGTTAGTACACCCCGACAATGTTACTTCACCCTCCATGATCCAGATGCACTGACCTGGAGCTGCTGTAGTAAACAAGGCAAAAAATATAGCAGCTGAACCACATTGACCAGCCAACAATCAAAACTTTCCTTATCAGTGTAACCAATTAACAATCAACAACTGCAACCAGTCTCATGGCTAGAGGCTCTGGGGTTCAATCATGAGACATAGAGTCACTGCTTTGCAAGAGCAGAGCTGTAAGTTGGAAAAAGTATGACCACTGAAATACTAAAATATATAATGTCCATTAAAATGCAGAGGCATCCCTTTTCCATTAAAAAAACAAGCTATACTAGAAGTTTCCTGAGATTTATGAAAATAATTATCTACCAAAACAACACATTGACATTTTAACAGTCCAGGTATACTTTAATGACAAAAAAAAAAAAATCAAGAAGTTGAAATTTGCAGTATTTTCAGTATCTACCTTCACATAACATTATATGATGATGGGGGTGGGGGTGTGCAGTAAATCATTTTAACAGAGAAACTCCCTTACATGTCAACTTTTATGCAGTTTATTTAATGTGATAAACTTTACTAACTACAATATTTCAATGTTCAAACCGTTATTTATATTTTGGAACTTTGCACCAAATCTGCTGCATGTATAAGCACTCAAAGAGCCAAACAAAAAGGACCCAAAAGTACAAAACTGAAACATTGAATGCACTGAGTTTGCTTGACATGATCATTACCAAAGGCTTTAATCCCACTGACTAAATAAGATGTTTACATCAAAGAATAACAATAATCATTCTAACACTTTCAAGCATCAGATCTGAAATTTTATTTTAATTAAAATCATATGGCATAAAAGACTGAAATATTAAAGTACACTTTTGGCCACTGCCGCAGTCTGCACAAAGTTTACATTTCATTCCATTCAGTGTATTCATCATAATTGTCCATACTTGGGCACTTTGGGTGGAAAGGGTAAAGACAGCGGAAAACATGAAAGTTTAAAATCAGCGAGCAGATAGAGAAATATTCTCTTGACAATTGCAATCCATCTGGTTTAGAACATTGCAAACTGTATTCATGGAAAATAAACACATTCGCTAAGATAATCCATTCATGTACAAAATTAACTGAAGAAAAATCAATTAAAAGTGATACAAATACACTTTAAAAACATATCTGGAACTGCTAGATAACTCCCTTTTCAAACATTATCTTCCTACTGTCAATCCTTCTGCACTAAATGACCTATCCCAAAATGTAAAGAACGAGCGCGTGCCATTCAAACATTTCTAAGCAGTCCCAAGTACAGATAACTGTCAATGCAAACCTCAGTCTACTCAGTAATTCATTCACATCTAATTTCCCAAACTCATTTTAATAAGCAACAACCCCTTCTCAGGATAAAAATTTTGATTGCAATGTTGTCGGTAATGTGAGCATTACTTTAAAAACTGCAAGCAATCTCATTACAGAACCTTTAAAAATAAACAAAATAAGATGTACAAAAAGCAGCAAACAAATGTTTAAATGACAAGGGCATAAAATGCGGAATGACAATATTGTACTTGTGCTAAAATCAGGTCTCACATCAGAGCTAGTACATAGCATTGCAACTCAGTGTAAGAAAATTCAATTCTAACGACTTACCTGTTACTGCAGGAGATGTGTAGTGTAGTCAGTAATAAATCCCCCTCGCTCTCAATTCTTTCTTTGCCGCGACCTCAATCCTCTTCCCTCAGCTGTGTACCGCAAATGAATCTACCAACGGAAAAAAACGGCAGGACGGTGTTTTGGCGCATGCGCACACCAGCATAAAGACGCTGGCATAAAAAAACAACGGGGAAAAAGTAATGTGGCGCATGCGCACAACAGCTGAGAGACGCGGACGTGAAAACACACGGAAAAAAAGTAAAATTTAAACTTAAGGGTCGCGGGCCGCATGGAAGAGCTCTGAGGGCCGCATGCGGCCCGCGGGCCGCGGGTTGGACACTACTGCTGTAGTGTGTCCATACATTTCAAATGGTTATGCAACAATATTCACAAACCTCAACTCTTCCATTGAACACAAACTAGAAAGCACTTGCAACAAAAGTAGCAAATTAACCTGCAACCTTCCAAACCACTCCCATCACTGCATGGTGCTCAATACTTTCAACTGACTTGAACATCCTCAACATATCACCTTCTTCCAGCTACTCACTGCACACAAAATACTTCACTCAAACTACCCTTGCTATCAAATCTCATCCGATGGCACTAACTAAACAGAACCCTAAGATACTCAGAATTTAAACTAGATGTTGCTAATAAATCAAATAATAATTACAGTAACTCTCTATTATTTTCTGACATTTCCACAGCATGGAACAAACTTCTAAACTACGTCATGTTTTTAAATAACCTGCAACAATTCAAATCTACCTTAAGACATCAACAAACAACTAATAAACTATGCAACTGTACCACATCTACGTATGGAATACACAATCATATCTCTGTCCACTATGGATTCTATATAAGTGCATTAATAAAGTATTTTTTTTCTTACTCATAATATCTTGAAAACTTTTATTTCCATAATTCAGTATTATTTTATAAATAACATTTGTTAACTGTTTCTCTTTTTGAATTGTGAAAATGTATTTTTATCCTTGTCTGGGAGATTTTCTCCCATAACCTTTGCTGAAAATGGGCATTCCTGTTCCCAGACTGACTTTTCTGGTAAACAAAACTATATAAATAAATAAAATATATTCTGACCTGGCCTTGTCCTACAACCAAGCTGTGTGGTGTCTCATTGATCACTGTTTTTCTTTCTTTTTTCTTTTTTTTTTTTTTAATAAGTCTTTCTCTGATTGCAGTCACTGCACCTATTTTTCAGATAGTTTTCTATCTTCCTCAGCAGGTGACATCCTTTCTAACACCACAATCTAATTCTCTAATCAAAAAAGTTAAAAGGATATACGGTGTCAAAGAACAGCAGTCAACTTATCCACAGAGTTTCTACTGTCCAACTCAGTGGTCTCCTAGTTAATAAAAATAGATCTCTGAGACTTAACAAGACCATTATTCTGTGAAACTATACTATCCTCTAGCTCTGACAGAAGTAACATACATAAAGCCAGGTAGAAGGACCCATATATTCCTTTTCTTAACTTGTCATGGAAAGGAAGTGAACCTTAAAGGTTTCTAAATTTTGGCTATTTATTGGTTCATAGGTTCATTGGTAGGTACTAGGCTATCTGCCCAAGGATGTTTATAAGCCTAGCCAGAGTGTGTCGGCTTTTGCCACCCCATTCATTAATTAACTGATCCTCTGTCAACCAGAGCCAATGAAGTGAACCCAGTGGTGTATTTTCTGTTACCCATCCACTCGTCAAGGTTTCTCTTGAAGAGTGTTAATGAGGGGCTTTTCCTGATATAATTTGGAATTTTGTTCCAAAGCATGGGGAGTCTCTGTGACAGGAATCTATCCCTTCAGCATGTTCTATTTATTGTTGTGGCGAGGTTTAGCTCACTAGAGTGCGTGGCTTGCAGTGACTTGGATTTCTTTAGGTGGAGCATGTCCATCAATTCTGAGTTGGACATGGCTTTGTAAGTCAGGCAGAGATTACCTCTAAGTAAGCGATATATCACTGAGTGCAGCCGGAGTTTTATCAGTCGGGCTACATAGGACATATTGTTAAATAAAATCAAGAATTCAATACACAGGAGGTTCAGATTCAAAAGTTTACTAGTGTACACCAGGAGGCAAAAAACGTACAAGTACAGAATTTTGTCTAACATGAAACAGGAAGCACACAATTTTATATAGGCTTAACATTCAAGCTGTGCCCACCTTACTGACGTGGTATGTCACAGGGCATCTACATCACTTTAGCTTACAGTCCTCTATTCATTAAAACTGCTGATGCTGTATATTTTAAAAAAAGTTTTCCTCTGGTAACAATACGGCCTTGCTATCCACCTGGTCAGACATAATGTCTTTCTGTAAAATTACTTCTTCAAGGTTTCATATCAGTTCGAATACAATAGCAGATTCAGTCTTTTAATACACATCTTTGTTCTCTGTTACACTTTCTCACACAGCTGCGTGCTATCTCAGTAATACATATACAAGGCCAAATCATCCCAGCAGGAAAGAGCAGAAGATTTCATTATTTCACACATTTAATTTCCTGACCCAGCAGATAATCATTTGTGAAAAGCATAAACATTAAAACTTGCTAAGCTAGCATCTGCCAGGGTCAAAGGTCAGCTTGCTTCAAGCCACACTGCAGTTTCAAAACTACTTTACATTTAAACATGAATTAATCCTCTCTACTATATGATTAATAAAATAAAATGCATTATATACTACTTTGCGTTTAAACTAGCATTTCTCATATATTCAAATACACATTTTTCTAACATTTTCCCCCCTAGTAATACTTTTTATTCTATTTTGAAGTATGCATAGTGTCATTTCATCTCCCAACTTCTTCCACTTAGGATTTTCAGCTAGGTGAGTCATTGAATCTATACTTCAGAAAAAATGTCATCTGAGATCAATCTTTCAATCTCAATATCTTGGTACAAAGTTTCAGTAACAGATACATCAATAAAATCTTTGATTAATCTTATCATGCAGGGAATTTCACAGCAAATACATGCTCCAATTAGGAGTATACCTACACAAATGGCAATCAGAATATTCATTAGGATGGAACCCCACCCCCCGAATAGATTCTGGAAAAAGTCCATCAGTGGGTTTGGGCCTGGTTCAGTCATGGCTGATACTTGCTGAATTACCTCTAGGTGATTATTAATTTCATGCCTGTTATCTGGTATATACGCACAGCATTCTTCTTTGATAAGCGCACACGTACCACCTCTCGCCGCTAGGGTGAAGTCAAGAGCCATTCGATTTTGTAGCACAACAGTTCTCATTGCATTCAGTTCATCAGTCACCAGTTCTAGGGCAGAAAAAGTTGCATTACTCATTACTTCGAGAAGTTCCGACAACTTCCTCAGCTCCCAGATCGATTTGACTGCTCCATAGGCTGGGAATATTCCTGCCCAGGATATAACACTGTCACTCAAGTCCATATGAGTCAATTTGCTTTTGTCTTTCACAGCATTATGATCTTTCCAGCCAGCTTCGATCTTCCCAACTGGATTCACAGGTTTTTCAACTAGACCTTCAGGTTTTCGAGCTACTTCTCTCACGTTTCGTATCTTACCCAAAGGTAATTCTGCAGTATGTCTTATTGCCGGAACCAAATAACCCAAAAAAACAACTGCCGGACCAATTCTCAGGTAACCATTTATATGCCTTTTTCCCACAAATAAAATAACAGTTTTCTACTTTAGTACTAATACGCATCAGCCCTGCATGAAACATTTTCTGATCTATAACTGACAATTGTTTAAACAAAACTGGATTCTTGCGAATGTCATTCATGGTTGTTTTCAATGAGTTCAAATATGAGTCATAATTAGTATTGCAAAAAGTATTGCCATTACTATTCTTAATATAACATCGGTAAGATATGGTTATATTACAATTGCTCCAGCCCACCTGGAGGGTATCATTTTTATAAAAACATACAACTCCTTTTTGTGTGACAGGCAAAAATAAAGCTATTTTGTCCTGTGATCTCACAGTTCTTGTATCGAAGAGTAAATTCTCCCAAGTCTCATTTATCCCCAAAGGGACAGCGGACATTATCAGTCCTCCATATGCTGTTGGCATAGCTGTACAAATCCAGCAATTTGAAATGTTCATAGTCTCTGCATATACACGTTTCATGGCCAGGTATGTGTTAAAATTTGGATGCCAGTCTATAGACGTTTCGTCACGCCTTCCCACTTTCACTTGTGTGGTTGTGTGTAGGATAAACCACAACAAGAGGAAAATTGTCACAATTACAGTCAATAAATGTACACTCAACAAAATGATTATGCAACATCTCTGGGGTTGATCTAAATTTCTATTTGCCTTGTTTTTGGCCATCTCGGTCTGGTTGTGTATCAGTCACAAAGTTTTTATCAAGGTGAAGTTCTTTACCAGTTTGCAATTTGTCAAATTAACCCAGGACATCCTCTCGGCCACTCTAACTGCAGTAGGCATTGCCAACAGAACCTAGTACGGTCCCTCGCACTTTGGACTCGCCCAATTCTTCCTTTTCATCACTTTCAGCCACACAAACGTCCCAGGGGCCAAGACTGCTTCCACCGGTCTGGTCTGTTCCTTATCTGAAAAAGAGTTAAACTGCAAAACAGATTTATTTGTTAACAGTTTCCTCATATAACTAGCTAATGAACTGTCAGCCTCTTGCTCTGCAGGCATGAGAGCTTTCCACTGAGGCACATAATATGCTCTCCCAAAAACCATTTCAAAGGGAGTCAAACCCTTTACATTTGGAACGGTTCTCATACTCAGCAGTGCCAAAGGCAGACAGTGTATCCAATTCTTTTGGGTTTCCTCTACTAGCTTCCTAAGCTTATTTTTGAGAGTACCATTGTACCTTTCCACCAGTCCTGCTGACTGTGGGTGGTAGGCACAATGGTTCTTTAAGGAGATACCAAAAAATCTCCCAAGTTGCTGGATTGTCTGATTCACAAAATGAGTGCCGTTGTCACTATAAATCCTTTCCGGAATGCCAAATCTAGGGATTATCTCTTTTATCAGGGCTTTCGCCACTGCTGCTGCATCTGGGTTTTTGGTTGGAATAGCTTCTACCCATTTGGAAAACATGTCTACAATAACTAAACAAAACTTTTTCCCTTCACACATTCAATTCTATGAAATCCATACAAATAGTACGGAACGGGTATGGTGGTATAGGAAAACTTCCTTGCTTGGTTTTAAATGCCCCTTGTGCATGGTGCTTGTTACAAGTATGACAAGCTGCACAAAATTTTTGTGTATAATTTGTGAATCCATATGTTTGGAATATTCGGTTTACTAACTGTACCATCCCCCCTTTTGAGACATGGCACTGCCCATGGCTCAACAAAGCTGCATATCTAAATAAATTAGACGGCAATATCGGTTTTCTCTCTTTGGAAATGTACAGACCATTCTCAAGAATTGCACCTCGTTTTACCCATTTTTGTTTTTCTGCTTTTGTAGTAAGCATCTGCATTGTTTTTAACATGTCTAAATCTAAAATCTCAGAGGGTTGTAATTCCTCATTCAAAAGTAAAGTTTCTGAGTCTGAGGCTGCTTGCTTTGCAGCTGCATCAGCTCGTGCATTACCTTTTGAAATCTTATCCTGTTGTTTTGTATGAGCTACACATTTACAAATAGCTACTTTGGTAGGTAACTGAATAGATTCTAATAACTCCAAAATAAATTGCGCATGATTAATAGGTTTTCCACTAGATGTTATCATGCCTCTATTTTTCCATTGTTGTGCAAATACATGTACTGTAGAAAAAGCATACTGACTATCAGTATATATGTTTACACACTTATTTTTTGCTAAAGTACATGCCCTCATCAAAGCTATCAATTCTGCTGCTTGTGCAGATAAGTTATGTGGTAAGGATTGGGCTTCTAAAATTTCATTGTCTGTAACTACTGCATATCCTACCAGATTCTTCCCTGTAGGACCCCTTCTGCATGAGCTGTCCATGTAATATGTCACCTCGGCATTATCCAAGGACATATCTGTGAGATCTTGTCTAGGTAAAGCTAACTGTTCAATTTCCTGCAGGCAGCTGTGTGGTGTGCCATCCGCAGGAGTTGGAAGTAATGTTGATGGATTTAATGTCGTACATCTTTCAATTGTCATATGAGGTTGGCTCAGCAGTATAGTCATACATGAAAGATGTCTAGTAGGAGAAAGGTATGCCACTTTTTCTTGCAGTAAAATTATTGCAACTGCATGAGGCACTCTCAATGTGAGAGGGTGGAATAGCACCACTGAGGCCGAAGCCTGTACTGCCATTGCAGCTGCAACTACTGCTTGTACACAGTGAGGCAAAGATTGCACCACTGGATCTAACTGTGATGAATAATAGACAAACTGGAATTCTTCAGTGGGAGCAGTCCTTGTGCACGGGTCAATCCCAATTTATATACACACACCAAGTCTCAATAACGTTAAAGCTATTTATTAAAAAGTAAAACGTTTTCGTTGCAGCAGCAACTTCTTCAGAAAAGACAAAAATGGTATCACTAAGAGTTGTAGTAAAAACATTGAATTTAAAAACGCATGTGTTTAGTGGTAACCAATCAATTCGCCCATCCTCATACATATTAATGACTATTATCCGTATGTTAACACTATAAGTGCCCATCATTTATAGAAGACACTCAATCACTCTATTCCATTTCATTACATTGCCTAACTGTCAAAGTGGCATTAAAACTTTAAAATTGTTCATACAGCAAAACGCTCTCTGTTCAGTTTAAAGTACTATAGTTAAAGTAATAGTATAATTAGAAAACTTTCCTTTAGGTGTTTTACAGTTCTTTCAAAAGGGCCTAACGACAAAAAATATGTTATTTACAGTCTCATGTAGCTTTTGAGTTTCAACCAGCAAGCAATACTACAATGGTCAAGTATTGCTTGCTGGTTGAAACTCAAAAGCTACATGAGACTGTAAATAACATATTTTTTGTTGTTAGGCCCTTTTCTAATTATACTATTACTTTAACTATAGTACTTTAAACTGAACAGAGAGCGTTTTGCTGTATGAACAATTTTAAAGTTTTAATGCCACTTTGACAGTTAGGCAATGTAATGAAATGGAATAGAGTGATTGAGTGTCTTCTATAAATGATGGGCACTTATAGTGTTAACATACGGATAATAGTCATTAATATGTATGAGGATGGGCGAATTGATTGGTTACCACTAAACACATGCGTTTTTATATTCAATGTTTTTACTACAACTCTTAGTGATACCATTTCTTTTCTGAAGAAGTTGCTGCTGCTTTTAATAAATAGCTTTAACGTTATTGAGACTTGGTGTGTGTATATAAATTGGGATTGACCCGTGCACAAGGACTGCTCCCACTGAAGAATTCCGGTTTGTTTGTTTTTTTGAGAGTTTACAGTTTATCCGTTTTTGTGTGATGAATAATAGGCTATGGGGCATTGCTTATGCCCATGTTGTTGCGTCAATACTGACGTCATATATCCTTGCTTACAATCTACGGTCTGAAAGAACCGTTTGTGATAATTTGGAAGTCCTAAAACTAATGAAGAAGCTATCAACTGCTTCAACCTGCAGAAAGCTGTATCTGCTTCAGGTGTCCATTGTAAAATATCTTGTGCTGCCATTGGTGTCTTATATATCAAGTCAGTCAGTGGAGCAGATTCCAAAGCATAATTTGGTATCCAGCTCCGACAGAAATTAGCTGTACCCAAGAAAGACATCATTTCCTTCTTGGTTGTTGGTTTGGGTGCTTGCAAGATTGCTGTTTTTCTTTCCTCATCTAATATTCTACCTTCATTGGATATTACATATCCCAAGTATCTAACTTGTTTTCTCCAAAGTTGTAACTTACTTTTGTTTACTTTGTATCCTTGTGTTGCTAAAAATTTCAATAATGCTACAGTATCCTCCCTGCATTGTTGCTGGGTGGGGGCTGCTAGCAAGATGTCATCTACATAAAGTAGAATTTGACTACCTCCCAGTGGGGTAAACCCTGCCAGATTTCTAGCCATTTCTTGCGCAAATATTGTTGGGCTCTCTAAATATCCCTGTGGTAGTCGAGTATATGTATACCTTTTACCCTGAAATGTAAATGCAAACCAATATTGACTATCAGGATGTATAGGTATTGAGAAGAAAGCATTGCTGATATCTACCACAGAGAAATACTTCTGTTGCGGTTCTAAATCGTTTAACAAAGTAAGTGGGTCTGGCACCGTAGGTGCTCTAGGTATTACTGCATTATTCACAGCTTGTAAATCTTGTACCATCCACCATTCCCCGTTTGCTTTTTTAACAGGAAATAGGGGTGTATTACATGGTGAATCAGGAGATTCTACCAGTACTCCTTCTTTGAGTAATGCTGCTATTATAGGCTTAATTCCTATTTCTGCATCCTTTCTCAAAGGGTATTGTCTTTTCTGTGGTCTAAAAGCTGACTTTGGGGTTATTGTAACTGGTCCTGCTGTTCGAATAAGTCCTACATCTGACTTGCCTGTTGACCAAAGAGTTGTTGGAATTTCACATAAGGCCTTTTCTTCTTCTTCTAATAAAATCGCTAATCAGCTGTCCTCGCTAGATTGCAAGTGTACAGCTGGATGTGTCTGTGTCAACCAATTCAGTTTTTATTTTTGTATCCCTTGTTCTGATAGTTCTAAATCAGTCTGTTTCTCCCATCTTGTTACTTTTTCTCCTAAGTCTGCCCATTTTACACTTTTGTTCTTTGTCAAGCTGACATGTGGTAATCGATTTGATCTATATAATGCAAGGAATTCTTGAGGTAATGAACAGCTAACTACACTATTCCCCTCAGTATCCCAGTACAAAGTACGCAATACTAGTCTAGTTGCACGATTTCTAAACAATTCTTGCTCATACTCTCTTTCGGGTCCTGGTGTAGTTCAGTAGTATAGAGTACAGTGTAACAAATGCTGTCAATCAGTGTCGAGGGAGGGGGCTTTACTGATGGCTACATTCATCAGTTCCTCAGTTACTGCCCCTGGACCAGTTGTGACTAGGTCCTGGCTGTACCAGTAAAACGTTTCACCCTCCGATCGCACTACAAAGGTATCCATTTGTCTCTGTGCCTCCATACCTTGTACAGTTGGAACTACTGCTATGCCAAATATCTGCATAAGGTCCCTGCCCAATAGATTTACTGGACATTTTGCAGAAACAACAATTTTACTTCACTGGGTCATACCTGAAACAGGGTCAGTTATTGCTATATCATGGGAAAGTGGTTCCCTGTATAGCTGTCCGTTTGCTGCTTTCACTAGTATATAATCAGGTGATTCGGAATGTTCTGGTAACTTGGAGGGGTGTATCAAAGTCCGTGATGCTCCTGAGTCACACAGGAATTTGACTTCCCTTCCCTCCACCAGAAGTGTAACTTCCGGTTTCGTATCTGCTAAGTAGAGCTCTAGGCTCAATAATGCTAAGTCCAAAATTTCACTTTCTTCATCTTCCATATCTACTTGCACTTCCTCTATTCCTTCTATCACATTTACATTTGTTTTCTGTTTATTAACTTTTCCTGATGATTTCTGACTTTCACATGATGTATCTTCACTATCATATAGTCAGTCCTCATCTCCCTTATCTTCTGTAATTACCTTTTTGTTTTGCTTACAATCCCTTGCTAGATGTCCCTTTTTCCCGCACTTGAAGCATTCACCTCTCTTTTTTCTCTCTTCAGAATCTTCTGATCATTTGTCAGACTGTTTGTTTCCCTGGGCATTCTTTTTGCCCTTTTTACCTGACTGTAATACAAATACTTCAGCTCCGTCTTCAGCAGAAAAGACTTGCACCTTCTTTTTCTTTTTACTATTAAAATGTCTCTCAGCATGTCTAGCGTATTCAAGTAAGGCTTGTAGCATCCCTGTTCGATGGTCTATCATATGCTTCGTCATGAAGCTACTAATAGGTGCAATGCAACCTTTCAAAAATGCATTTTTCAATTGTTGTTCATACGGGGAATCATTTGTTTGGTTCTCAGGAACCGACATACCGCTATGACTATTAAAACATTCTAATAATCTAGCATAGTACCCATCTATTGTTTCATTTTCCTGTTGTATGCATTGATTAATGCAAGTCCAGTCTGCTCTAGGTTTCCATTTCTCAGAGATTCGGTCTGTTAGACCTTTCACTCTGTTGTCTAACTCTGCATCACTATGTGGGAGTGGTCTAAGCTGTGCATTACGAGGATTCTAGGCGCCACAAATCATGTGCCAATCTGGACCTATAATTTGTCTTACTACTTTTTCTACTTCTTCCCCATTCAAGTGGTAACAACCTCATACCTTGTAAATCTTCTAAAAATTTCGTAAAATTAACTTTCGGATGGGGGATTCCCTCAGTAGCCTTCCGAATATCTTCTGGTGTCCATGGTCTATATACTAAGAGTGTTGGGTTTTGCCCTTCCTGTCCTGCCTGAGGATTTGGAACTTCTATAAGTGGGAATATTTCTTCCTCACTCTCATCCTGTAGGTTTCTCTCTATTTGACATGATTCTGTGTCCCTATGTGTTTTACGTGTTCGGGACCTAGTTTCAATAGGATCTCTAACAAATGGTTGTGGTCTTGCTGAAACTTCAGGATAACGCGGAGGCGGACCAGCCTGTCCACTCGCTTCATATCCTGAAAAGGGTAAGGGAGGGGGCAAGGGAGGAGGAGGAGCTGTTGCTATTACCAAGTTATTATCTTCTTTGTCTAAAAATAATGTTTTTGAATTTTTCAGCTTCTGTTCTCTACGATTTGCTTCCTCAATCCACCTGTGTGCCTGAGGAATGCCTAATTGGCATTGATTTTTTGCCTGACCTCCCGCATCAGATTTAAGCTGTTTAAGGAGTTTAACTAGTGAAGTTTTATCTAGTTTACCATCAAATTCTTACTTGTTAACCCATTTCGTATAATACCTAACGTTATCGGAACGTTGTGATTGCATATATTTTGCGTCTTTGGTTAGGGGCGGATCTCGTGATGTTTTAGTGCACTGATTTCCCATAGTAAAGAAAATGTTACGCAACCCTTTTTTTATCACGTGATATCAAGTTTTTCAGTTCCTTTTCACAGTTTATCTAGAATAACTGCCTACCTTATTCTGTTACCCTGATCTATGACCAAATATACAGTACTTTCTTTTGTCCCTGATCTGCAAAACAAATATTGACAACAATATACTGTAACCTAGTCCCTGATCTAAAACAGAAAAAAGGCAAATTCTTCCTACCTGAGCCTCCAGTATTGAATCATCCAATATCCGGTCTTCGGCCACAGATCAGAAAGTGGCCAGCCTCTTTAAACGACAATTCAGTCGGAGGTCTTTTCACCCAAGAAGAACCGTTTCGGTAACTTCGGTAGACTCTGATCTGCAGCTGTCCGAGGGAAATCTGGCTCAAAGGACCAAACTGTTAAATAAAATCAAGAATTCAATACACAGGAGGTTCAGATTCAAAAGTTTACTAGTGTACACCAGGAGGCAAAAAACGTACAAGTACAGAATTTTGTCTAACATGAAACAGGAAGCACACAATTTTATATAGGTTTAACATTCAAGCTGTGCCCACCTTACTGACGTGGTATGTCACAGGGCATCTACATCACTTTAGCTTACAGTCCTCTATTCATTAAAACTGCTGATGCTGTATATTTTAAAAAAGTTTTCCTCTGGTAACAATACGGCCTTGCTATCCACCTGGTCAGACATAATGTCTTTCTGTAAAGTTACTTCTTCAAGGTTTCATATCAGTTCGAATACAATAGCAGATTCAGTCTTTTAATACACATCTTTGTTCTCTGTTACACTTTCTCACACAGCTGCGTGCTATCTCAGTAATACATATACAAGGCCAAATCATCCAGCAGGAAAGAGCAGAAGATTTCATTATTTCACACATTTAATTTCCTGACCCAGCAGATAATCATTTGTGAAAAGCATAAACATTAAAACTTGCTAAGCTAGCATCTGCCAGGGTCAAAGGTCAGCTTGCTTCAAGCCACACTGCAGTTTCAAAGCTACTTTACATTTAAACATGAATTAATCCTCTCTACTATATGATTAATAGAATAAAATGCATTATATACTACTTTGCTTTTAAACTAGCATTTCTCATATATTCAAATACATATTTTTCTAACACATATGTTTGAGGCCAGTAATCCTCTTAGTGAGGTACTTTTGTGGTCTTTCCAGCTGTTGGAAATGTCTTGTGAGGTACATCCCAAATAGGGCATTGTACTCTATGATGGGTCTAATGCGTGATGAGTAGAGGGACACTATAACCTCTTTATTTCTTGATGCAAACCGTTTAGTAATTAGATGGGCCACATAGAAGGATTTCCTAACTACTTTGGCAATATGATTGTCAAAGGAGAGATTACTATCTACCTGGGTCCCCAGATCACTTATTACCTCTTTTGTATTAAGGGGGCTGCCACTTATGTGGTAATTTGTGGGTGTTTTGTTTTTCCCAAATGGGATGACTATGCATTTTTTGGCATTTAGCTTGAGGCTATGACTTTGAGACCAGGTGTCTGTCTCAGTAAGGCCCTTTTGGAGGATGTTCGTGTCAGCCGGAGAGTCAATTATGGCTCCCAGTTTGCAGTCATCGGCGAACTTGGATAGCCATAGTCCTCCTGTGTTTGCCTGTACTTCTGAGAAGTATATGCTGAACACTAGGGGTCCCAGGACTGAGCCTTGTGGGACACCACTTGTGACTGGTTTAGAGTCAGACCTGGAGCCCACTATTATTACTGTGTGAGTTCTGTCTGTAAACCAGTTGGCAACCCATCTTGTGACATAGGGGTTTATGTTCAGGCTGTTGAGTTTTTCTGTAATACCCGAGTGGGGAATGGTGTCGAAAGCCTTGGCGAGGTCAAGGTAGGCTGTGTGAACCACCTTTCCCTTGTCTATGGCCTTGGTGACGGTCTTAAAGAAGTCAACCAGGTTTAGTAGGCATGATCTGCCCTTAACAAAGCTGAACTGGGTCAGGTCAAGTGTTTGGAGGTTCCCAATGTCTTTGTTAATGAGTTCCATGATTATGAGCTCCATAGCCTTGCAGACCAGGCTAGTCAGGCTTATGGGACAATAGTTACCAGGGTCAGTTGTGGCCCCTCCTTTGTGGAGAGGAATAACCGTTGCTGTGTACCATTCTATGGGCATGTAGCCTGTAGAGAGGCTGAGGTTGAACAGCGTGTTTAGGTGGGGGGTTAGTTCATTCTGTAGTTCATGCAAGACGCAGCCTGGGACACCATCTGGTCCCATTGATGCTGTGTTTTTGGCTTTTAAAGGGGCTGTTTTCACCTGTGCGTCTGTGATTTCTGGGGCACTACACTTTTCCGGTATTTTTGTGGGCCCTTTTGGAGGTGAGAGGGCAATGAAGTTTGCACTGAATCTATCTGCCAGGATGTTGGCAATATCAGTAGGTTCAGTATATTTTGTGCTATTTTGTACTAGTTCAGTGCATATCTGCGAGTTGCTACTTAGATTCTTAACATAGCTAAAGAAGGCTTTGTGGTTATCTTTTGAATCCTTGGCTATTTTTCTTTCGAAGTTAGCCTTGGATGATTTCATGAGCGACCTTAGTTTCTTACTAATACTGATCAGGGATATCTTTCCTTTTTGGGATTTGCTTTTTTTCTGAACTAGTTTCCTACTTCTATTGTATAGCCTGTTTATTGCAAGGGTCCACCAAACTGTTTCCCTTCTCTTAGAGGAGTGAGTCTTGGTTTTTCTAGGGATGGCACGATCCATGCATCCTTGTAGGTGCTCATAGAATGCATTTGTAAAAGTTTCTGCATCTTGGGCAGCATTATCTTTTAGCATGGAGTCTGTGAAACTTACCACCTCTGTCTTAAGTAAGGTGAAGTTTGCTTTAGAGAAGTTTTTTTACTGTGGTTTCCTTAGTTTGGGGTGGTGCTGGGGTGTGGACATCCAGAGTGATTAGTTTATGATCTGATCTAACCAGTGACGGGGTTGACCTCTGGTGTGGAACACCTGTCGCCCATGTTGGTGATGACCAGGTCCAATATGTTTTCACCTCTGGTAGGGGAGTTTACCAGCTGATCCAGGGCATTTGAGTTGATGAATTCCAGGAAGCACTGGGCCTGGGAATTTGTACTCGAGTAGTTTTCCCAGTGAATGGTAGGGTAATTGAAATCACCCAATATCAGGGTGTTTGGTAGGACCTTCATGTTTTCCAGTGTCTCCAGAAAGGTGGAGTGGTGGTCCTGGGTCATGGAGGGTGATCTGTAGCAGGCCACAATTTGCATTGCAGATTTTCCCAATGTTAGTTGCACATGGATGATCTCAAAGGTATCATGCTGTGCCACTAACCTAATTTTCTTGAGTTACTCTTGTTCAAAGTTACTAAAGCCATCATCTTTAAGTTCAGTGACATCAATTTCATTTCTAAGTTGTAGTTTGTGCAACATCACTGGCAACTATCTAGTTTATTATCTAAGAAGGTACACTGTGATCTCCCTGTGTATTATTGCCATAAAACTCTTTAAAATCTATCTCCTTAACTGTTCTGGAGACTACAGTACACAGGAATAATGACAAATTTTGGCACAGATATTAATTGTTTTATGACTCTGAATTCCAGATGGTGCTATCTGACTGAGAGGATTAATACATTTATACTGAGAACACTGTAATGCACTGTATTTTTGCTATACAACAATATCAGGCCAGACTTGCTAGTTAAGATATGTTGTTTCTAATGTTCTTGTTCTAGGTTACTCATGTCTTGTGAAAACCAAAAAGGTTTTTATTAACATGTAGGAATTGAACAGATAGTATGAGGCATATTCAAGAAATGATGTGGCCCTCTTCAAGTGCTATCTGGACGTTTGGAATGTTAACCATAAGTTCACCCCAGGGCTTCCACCTGTGTCCCTCTTGGACAGGGGTA
Organism: Protopterus annectens; assembly: GCF_019279795.1. Lineage (NCBI taxonomy): Eukaryota > Metazoa > Chordata > Ceratodontiformes > Protopteridae > Protopterus > Protopterus annectens. The sequence continues at coordinate 1,070,422,507 of NC_056725.1, forward strand.
ATATGTGCTGATCATGGAAATAAAGGTATAACTTGGATAGGCTTGTAAGGGCCCTAGGGTCATTAACCTAGTAACTTCCTATGATTGTATGATCCTATGTATAATACTACCAATTACAGGTTGCAACTAGACAGGGTTAGTTGTTGTCTCCCCCTTTCTTTCTCACTGTCACTTGATATGCCTAAATCTGATTATTGTCACAGAAGGATGACAGTTTGTATTCAGTTTACTGACAAGCCACACTTTTGGTAAATTTTGCATTATGTCTCTATCATGGGGATGACCTGATGAAGAAGAGGAAGATGTATGGGCCCCTCTAATGTAGCCTTCCTCTGCTGTGGCAGATCCTGGGTCTGGTTTTGGAGGATATGGTTTCCCAGCAAGAACTAGTGATGAGCACTGTCAGGTACACAGCCCTGTCAACAGACTTGAGGCTCAGTACCAGCTAAAGCAGCTAGTTAAGGATTCTATGAGGCATCATGTGAGTGATCACCTTGCCCATATAGAAGTCCTATGATTGACTGTTTCTCTTCTGAGATTGCAGACTAACTGAAGTGGCAGCCATAAACAAAGAGGCACTGCAGGGTCAACAGTTCCCCTGCTATTAGCTACCCAGAACAATCATTTGTCTTTCTGGACACCTTAGCAGTCCACTTGCAGCTAGCAACCTACCATCGCTACTACTTGGTGCCCCCCCTTTTGTTGTGTTTATATTGCCATCGTCTACCCTCTGATTTATGTGTCTATCCCATGTCACAAGGTTCTTGCATCTACATTACCACCCCTGTTTGTCTGCACTGTTTATTGTGTGCCAGTTTGGATTTATACACTATCCTACACTCTCAGTCCATACCCATTTGTCTAGTGCATACCTTAATCTTCATCCCTTTTAAATATATGAGAATAAAAGGGGTCTATATTGCCACAAAGATATGCACAGTGCCTCCTTCTGATTTGCAATCTCCTCTATATTTCCCCTTGTTTGTTTCCCTCTGCTTGCTTTTACCATCCTTCCCTGCTATCATCATACCACGTTTAAACCCCATTTCTCCTGATAGCTATTTGCATAGTTTTATGTGCAGTTCATATGGTGTAGTACATGATACACTCTGTGCCACATTGTTCCTCTGAGTATCATAATGTACATAAGTAACCATCCATAACTTACATTCCTCCTCTTCTTTATAACTTTTTTGCTATCCATGACTCCTGAATATTATGTGAACATACTCTGCTGACAAATACTTCTCATGTTCTTATTGTCATGCTTTAACATGAGAGTTGTGTTGTTTGCTAAATGTGTTCCACAGCACCTTCCAGTGTAGCACTGCTTATCACATCTCAGACAAGAAATGGTAATTTCTTAGTCTCCTGAGTTAGCCTGACATACATATGTATATTCTGTATTTCTCACAATGCACAACAGCCCATTAACAGTGCTCAGCTGCTTAGTAAATCTTTATGAGTTCCACCCTTATATTTTTTATTCAACAGTTTATTTCTTTCTGTAGAACAATATAGCCCAGGTGAGGTGCTTGGTGGAACTTTCAGGGCAGGACTGGCATTAGCAGATGGTGATGGTTTTGCCATCCTAGGGAATGGAGGCCTCTCTGGCCCACCACTTGAATGCCACCTAGTAGAGTACAATGTGTTGCACCACTGGAACATGAAGCTGTTTGTATGAGGTGCCACTAAGTATTTGCAAGTAGCTGAGGGAGCATGCAGAGTAAAGTGTCCTACTACAAGGCATCAATGACAGAGCTTGAAAGGCCCACTGTGAGGGAGGGGGTGTTCCATATGGGAGGGGAGGGAACTCCACTTGACTAGCAAGTTGGCCTACTCCTTACACTTAGATTTTTCCATGCTAGAATAAATAAGCCAATTGGGCTACCCAGATAGGAACAACTGGGCTGTAGCGTTCCCTCCTATCCCAGAAATTCCCAGCTCTCAGCCTAACAAAATGAATCGGCCAACGGTATGCAAGTAGAGGATCCACTAGATTGGTTATATAGAGTAAAAAATGCTTCAGTAATTTCAAGATCTGCCTCAGTGTATACACTACTCCCAGAAATCTGGCCAATTATTTCCCATGCTATCAAGAACTATACAGAATGATGATACCCAAATAATGACATTTGACATACATTTGATGACTAGAAATATATTGTGCCATTTCTTGGTTTCTGTTGTGAAACACTTTTATCTAGCCTGCCACATACTAGTGGGTCAGCCAGCTTGATCAATGAAACTTAGAGGCACCTAGAGGAAGAGGGCTTAAGTAAGACTGGTGAAGCCTCCAGGAAACTGAAATGGACAGAAAGCTGAAGGGATGAGCTGGAACTTCCCTGCATGATGTCTTGTGGCAAAGGTCTTCAATGAGTATTCCATAACAAAACAACTGCCACTTCTACAAGGATGTGCAACTCAGATGCCTCTATATTTCTTGAGACTACTTCTACCCTCATTAGTAATCACTGGCTTATCTACAAATATAACTTGAGGGTGTATTTTACCATAACTCCCCCATGAGTAAGGTGAACAGACATTGTCATATCTTGACAATGGATTTTACAGGATATGGACTGTTAATAGATGTCAGGCCATCTGGGTTATATTGTGGGCTTAACCCTTTGTGTCGCTCAGCCAACAAGATGCACTTGAATACTTTGGTGCTGAATGCAAAACAGATCTGATGAGAATTAGTACCTCCAAACCAGATGTCATGTTGCTCTTCTACAAACGAGTTGATTGTTTTCTTCCTGCGAGTTAAAACAACTGCTTTCTTTGGAGGACTTTATGGAACTAGGTGTCTTGTATACACAAATTATCTTGTTAGCATACTGAAAACAGGTATGCCTAACAATAACATGAGAATAATAGACCTTACTTTTTTTTTGTATCTGCATAAGATCCATTTAAAATTAGCCCATCTACAGCTTTTAATTCTTGAAATTTCAACATCCACATTGACTACTAAGATAAAAGAAGTATAATCTGAACGGCTAATATTAAGGAGCTTAACCAAGTGAATTTCATGTCTATGACACTCTTCGACAAATATAAGAGCAAATCTTCTCCCCTATTGCCTAAGGTCTTAGGAAAAGATGAGACAGATACTGGCAGGTGGGAGTCTATCCACAAATCAACCCACCTGTATGATGACATCCACAACTTCACAACTCTTAGGCTTTGTGTGTGATATTATTTTTGATACAGTCTGTCATCTGTTTCTCTAAAACTAACCCCAGGATTCACGAAACTCCATGCAAGAATAAGACTATTCTTGTATGGAGTGGTTTGTCTCCATTTAGAATAGCAGCGCATCTTGCATATGCATGAAGGCACTCTTCTATTTATTCTAAACGGACATGAACCATCAATGAGCACAGGGGGTGTGTGTCAGCAGTGCCTGCACATGAAACATGCCCCCTTTGCTCAGAAAGTGCTGTACGGCACTTTGTGACACAGATGAGTGTCAATGTATATAATATTAGAGCCTGGTTCTAATATTATATACTAAACTGGTGTCCATGGACACTGAAATAAAAAACAAAACAAAACACAAACACACCTAGAAGGCAGCAGCCTTCAAGTGCACACCCCTGAATGTATGCACTCTTGCCCTACATGCATGGAAGCAGTAGGGCAAGAAAAAAGCAATAAAAATACAAAGAAAATTTATTTTTTTTCATTAAATAAATCCTAAATTTAAGTGGTGTGCAGCTTGTTTGAGCAGTGCACCACTATGCTCAGTCTGGCTGAAATCTTATAAATGATAGACAAGTGCTACTGTAATATCAAACATCATCAAGCCACTGTAACATAATGGAACTGTCATGGTTTAGCATGTAGAAAATGCTCATTTGAAATCCTCCTTCTACCAATTTATTTAATAAACTTTTAAGGAATTTGAATGATAGATGTCAATCATATGGCTCATGTATAGCACAGTAAGGGTGGGAATATGTAAAATGTAAATGTAAAAAATATTTTATAAATTTACTGAAAAAAATAAATTTAAGCAATGCTTTACTAGTGTAAGCATTGCTTACCTGCTTTCAGCAGTGCTTATCTGGTGTAAGCATTGCTATGCAGATTTGAGTGGAGCTAAGCATAGTTTAGCATATTAAAACTGGCCAATCAAGACAAAGTGTGGGAAAACTGCCCTATTTAAACCGCATAGGTGGGAATATAGCCATAACCGTTTTGGATTGCTCATAGCAGGACCAAAATATCTGCTGTAGGTGAAGGTGTTCACTTCCTAGCGCAACATTAGGGCATCCAGGAGTCCAGAGTCATGGTTGGGCTCCTAGTAAAAAAACATGATGGCAGGCTGCTGCAGAGCCAGTACCAAGGCTCCCAGTACAAAGTGGAAGCCTGGGACCAGCTTGAACATGATCTCACCAGTGCCACTGGCATACTCCAGAGTGGTGAACAGGTCCATCACTAGCATAACAACCTGAAGTAGAGGAGGGGTGCACTTTAGGACCAGTGGATCCAAGAAGTCCAAGCACAGGATGTCCCACATGTCTGTAAGTATGCTGTCTTATGTATCTCTAACTAAGTATGGAAAAAGTTCAACTTGTGACTGTGCAGATGTGATTAATGTGTCATGTCTCCCCATACAGCTGCTGTGAACAGGTCCCAGAATGTTGAGGCTCATGTCCAGTGACTGGCCCGGTTGCATCGGCATTATGGTGAGTACAGAATGCCTCCTAATATTAGCAGTAAGAAATCAAAAATATAGTAGTGGTAGTACTGCCTGTATATATAATTGTGCTGTAAAAGTCAGGAATAAATGCCTGTGTCAGGCTGCCAGGGTTACAATGGAGTATTTACAGCTGCTGTGTAATACAGATGTCAGTAGCAAACAAGTTACAATACACAGGAGAGGAATATTAGAATATGTATGAGTGTGTCTGAGTGAACCTGCCAAGAAAGTGCCATGTCAGGGCTACTGTAACACTTAGAAATTAAAAGCATCCCCCTGTGCAGATCATGCAGGAATAGTAATTGTAGATTTCTGAGTTGCACACAGATATGTATGTCAAAACTAATAAAGGTGATTCCAAACACTGGTGTCCGTCATCTCACTTTTACCTGAAATATATAAATGTATGTCCTGCAGAATGCATTAACTGAGGTGAAGTGATTTAGCACTGCTTGTCTGCATACTTTAGAATGGGCATGGCAAATAACTGAAAAAAGCAACAGTACATATTTCAATCAGAATGTGTTTTACTTATTTGTCTGCCAGCATTGCCCTGTGTTAACCTTTTAATTTCAGCTGTATGTAGCTGTGAATGTACTGAAAAATGTAAAAGGCTAACAGGTGCAGACTTACAACCTACACTGTCTACTGAGGAATCTAAATTGTAGTATGTAGTTGTAAAACAGTCAAATGTGCAATCCTGCTAATGTGCACATTTCTCAAATAGTGACACCAATGTCTGTTGTGTATGCATAATTTGTACTGAAAATGGGAAACAAATAATGCAACATGTGATAATAAAAGTACTGTGCACAAAAATATGTACTAGATAGAAATGTCACAAACAGCACACACCACCTCCTCAGTAGCTCAGTCTGACAAGAACTAGGTATGTAGTTCAATTTTGCACACACACCACAGTTCAAATCCAAGTACCATCACCAGCATGTCAGTCTGGTTCTATGGTTATAAACTGCAATCTGAATAGAAAAAGTAATGTACTGCAGGACATACATTTTCCACACAGGGCCCACAGGTAAAGAAATCTGAATAGAAATACTGGTATGATGTGTATAACTATGAAAGGTGTACAATTGCTGTGCTGATCAGCCCCAGTCCTACAAATAGATGCAAGCTAGACATCCACACTCTGCAGTCTGGCCCAGGCAAGCCCCTCAAGTGTCACACTGTCATGGATTGTTTCCCCAGTTGCCAAGAAACCCACACACAGAGAATGTCACAGTATATATATATATATATATATATATATATATATATATATATATATATATATATATATATATATGTCAAAGGCACAACACACACTCCAGGGCCTGCAACTAATATGTGAATCTGAAATATGTGTAGAAACATCAATGTAATGTGCACACAGTTCATCTGCACAGTGCCCACAGGTAAAGAAATTGGTATAGAAACAGGTCTGATGTGTATAACTAAAATAAGGGTAGAATTGCTCTGTTGTTATCTACAGCTGTTGGTGTGCTGTAGCAGCCCCATGGCCCAGGTAGAGTGTAAGTGTGGTCAGAATGTAAAGTAGTGAATAGTAGTTTACTGACAAATATACTTGATAGCAGTTGTCAATTGAATCTGTTCCCTTCCCCCACCACTCAAATGATCCAACCATCACAATGAAGCCAACATGGGCATGTTCCTAAAAAAACTTCTAGTGTTGGGACCATTGATCCATTTGGTTTATCATTGCTTAAACTGTGTGCATACTAATATTCCCTGTTGAATAATCATTGTTATTGCCTGCCTGACATACCACTAACTTGCATGCTGTTGCAACTCTGAATGCCATTCCATATATGCATGGGTTCTGTTTGCTATGGCACTGTTATAATTGCACTGTTTTGGGTAAATGGGAATATCCATGACATGCTATTTTGATTAATGTTGTAATGTGTTGTGCATGACTAACCAATATTCATTGTTAATTTCCACACAATAGCACATATGAGAAGGCAGATCCCAGTAGATCCAAAAGACTGCTATCAACAAGTTAAACACTGTAATACTATGGCAAGAAAGCTCCGTGGAAAAAAGTCAAACACCTTGAAAAATTTTACTGGTTTAATTAAGCGCTTTTCATCACCTTCATTAAGGCAACTTCCTCAGATTACATTCTTAAAAAACGAGGCCATATAAATAATGTAACAACAAATCACATGATCATGCCTGAAAGATGTACTGATATGCAGAAAAGTAGTACTTTTGTTGAAACTTTTTAAAGTCTGCATTTTAAATTGCTGCTTGTAATCAACATATACAGCACCACAGTTAGCATAACTAATGTCACTTCCACCCATAATCAACATACATAAAAAAATCAACAAGTATAAAACTATGTACACTTATACCATCGTTATAACCATAATGAAATTAATAAGAAAAATATTTATGTATATAATTGTTCACTCTCTCTTTAAACTTCTAAGTTTTAAAAGACATGTTATGTTACAGTAATCATTTAACAGGGTCAACAAACATGTAGCTCATTCTTCATTTTCTCTCTAAACTTCTAAGTTTTAAAAGACATGTTATGTTACAATGGTCATTTAACCCAGGCTCGACAAAAGCGTTCAGTCTAATCTGCTATGACAGTTCACATTCCTCAAGTAGTAGGTTTAAAGGGCCACCTCGAATATTATGTTGAATTTGGTCTATTGCTTTTAAAGTGAATCTATGTCCTAAATGCACCATACTATGCCTAGCAAGTGCATTGTCACTTTTACTTGTGCTTATTGCATGAGTGTGTTCATAGATTCTATCTTTGTCTATTTATCATTAATGAAAGGAAATACCAAATAAAATATAACTTGAATGGTAATTCAAAAATGGTTGTCTACGCTGCTTCGTGTTCCTCATGTAAAGCTTTTTGCATTGGAAAAACGGAGCGTAAATTTAGAGATAGAATCTATGAACACACTCATGCAATAAGCACAAGTAAAAGTGACAATGCACTTGCTAGGCATAGTATGGTGCATTTAGGACATAGACTCACTTTTAAAGCAATAGACCAAATTCAACATAATATTCGAGGTGGCCCTTTAAACCTACTACTTGAGGAATGTGAACTGTCATGGCAGATTAGACTGAATGCTTTTGTCGAGCCTGGGATAAATGACCATTGTAACATAACATGTCTTTTAAAACTTAGAAGTTTAGAGAGAAAATGAAGAATGAGCTACGTGTTTGTTGACCCTGTTAAATGATTACTGTAATATAACATGTCTTTTAAAACTTAGAAGTTTAAAGAGAGAGTGAACAATTATATACATAAATATTTTTCTTATTAACTTTATTATGGTTATAAAGATGGTATAAGTGTACATAGTTTTATACTTGTTAATTTTTTTTATGTATGTTGATTATGGGTGGAAGTGACGTTATTTATGCTAACAGTGGTGCTGTATATGTTGATTGCAAGCAGCAATTTAAAATGCTGACTTTAAAAAGTTTCAACAAAAGTACTACTTTTCTGCATATCAATGCATCTTTCAGGCATGATCATGTGATTTGTTGTAACATTATTTATATGGCCTCGTTTTTTAAGAATGTAATCTGAGGAAGTTGACTTAATGAAGGTGATGAAAAGCGCTTAATTAAACCAAAAATTTTTCAAGGTGTTTGACTTTTTTCCACGGATCTTTCTTGTCATAGTATTGCAGATCCCAGTAGATCCGCCTCTCTCACCCCACTTGGCTAAGGCACCGGGTCCCAGCACGTCTGGGACCTAACCCAGACCTCACTCATCTGCTGGTCCTGCACCACCATTGGGTGGAACCACTGCATGGGACTGGGCTCGCCTACGCCCCCTGCAAGTGGGTGCTGTCAGGATGTTGTCACCCGGGATGAGGTCTGTGGCATGGTGTGCAGTGTCCTCCAAATGGAGCTGGATGACCGCCTGCTCCAGGTGGAGGGCAGGCTGGTGCAGCTAGAGGGGCAAGTGGCCCCTCCAGCCTAGCCCCCAAAGCAGCCACCTTTAGGGCTGTGGAGTAGTGGTGACTGCCATTGGGTGGGGACATCAGTGCCAATTCTATCTGGGGGAGCATGAGCCTCGGATTCCCAAGTGCCCTCTCCAAAAATGTGTTTACCCCCCATGTGTCATACACCACCCTTGTCTGCCATCTTGCCTGTGTTGTCTGTCTGCAAATGCAACCTCCCCTAATAAACCTCCCTCACCACGCTAACCTATAATCTTTCCTTAACATCCCACTCTCACCTTAAAAGAAAGGGGCAACTGTCCCAAAAAAAATCACGTCCCATACATAGCTTTACATTTTTCCTAGAGACATGTACCCATCACACATTCTTACCCTACCAATTATCCATATTATATGAAGCCCACACACCTCCCTATAGGGTTCAAGGCTCCAAATTCTAAATTGCCCACATCGAAAGCAGCTGTTGCTGCCAAAGAAATGCAGAGATATGGTCCTTTCCTACCTGTCCTGCACATCCCTACCTGTTTTTCCTCTTGTTTTTCCCCCTGCATGCCCCAATTTTACCACTTTCCTATCTCCCTTTTTTTTTCTTTATTTGAAATTAGCGCGGGTTTAAGCGGCCGTAAGCGAGTGTAAGCGAAGCTGAGCTCACGTAAGTGTTGCTTAGCTCCACACAAATGTGTGCAAACCGATTTACAAATCCTTTAAAGTGCACATATACATATACATACACACACACACACACACACACACACACACACATATATATATATTTATATATATATATATATATATATATATATATATATATATATATATATATATATAAAACTGTGTATTGCGTTTGCACATTGGATCCACACTCTGAACCTCTCACTGCAAAGCATCTGACCAAAGACACTGTTAATGGGGGTGAAGGGGCCCAAAATAAGTATCTCTTGTAATTATTGACATCATCCCCTCCTCCACAGCTGAACAGATTTTCCTTGCAACACAAAAACCATCACTTGCAAGTTTCAAACCCAGGACCCTGCACAACATAGCCACAACAAGTTAACAGTAAGCCATCTCAGCTGTTAGAAGTATGGATGATATCACTAACATATCATGCAGAACAGTCAGTCTACCCTAGGGAATGTACAATGTGGAAGCAGTAAACATTCCAATGATACATATACACACACACACACACACATATATAGATATGTATATATATGTATATACACATACATACACATATAAATATATTGCTACTTATAAATATGTATAAGAAGAGTATATATAGAAGGTGCACAGTAAATCAAACAGCCAGTATTCCTACAGGTGCCACCTTTTAAAATGGCCAATGTTTGAGTCTTTCATACAAAAGAAAATTGTTGCATGAAACATGTACCCACGGACAATGCAAAGGACATGACACCACACACAGGTTTGCATACATAGAAATGTTTATTTGTGTACAATTTCAGTTGTATATGCCATTTCTTATAGCAGTTAGGTATTTGAAATACATAATAACTAAGTAATGAAACTCTTAAACAAAACATTTGATATAGTAATCTGAAAACATAAAATATGCTGCTGTCCAGGCTAAGGCCTTCAAGTAGTACAACAGTAAAAAAAAAAAACACTTGTCTTGAAGATAAGAACCAATCAACACATTAATTACAGATGTAGTTCATCAGCCTCCAATTATACTCTGTACTTAACCACTAGGGGTAAATGAATTAAGTTGTCACAATGAAAATGTATCTGTTACAGAACAATGCCTAACTTAAAACATCACTATCACACTGACAAACAGAACTGTCTGTAAGACAGTAAGCTCTAACCCACCACTGTTCCCATGGTGAAATGTTTGAAAATATACAGCCACATACCTTAATGTGTCTTACTACTGATATCCCTTACATGTTGTAACAGCCTAGGTTAAAAACAATTTATTCCCCCTCCCTCATAAAATGTCTTACAAGGACATATAACAGTGTTTTACATACACTGACCTCTGGACTGTACAAGGTCACACACATTTTGTCCAGCTGTAGCCCTCATATATATGGACCTTACCCTACAAATTGTGTGGGAGTCCACAACATCACTGGAATAATAGCAGGAATGCCAGGACTAAATAATGATAGGCCACTACTTAACAACCTCTTACTACGTGATATCTGGACAAAGCCTGTTATATAGGTGGAGGATAGAGGCTGGAACACAGGGCCATATTTGCAATACTGCTGTTATACACTGTGAAAGTTGCTGGTGTTACAGGATTGCTTGCAACATACTCTTACTCAGGAATATGAAATTAAAAACACAAATGGATGTTGCCATGTACTGATAGCACTCAACAGAGAGAATGTCACTGATATGTCAGAGATAAGACATGTGTGGTGAACAGACAAAACATAACAGCCAATCTTCTGGCCATCATGTGGTTAGGCCCACAGTTGAGAGCTATGCAGACAGACTGCATTCCATGCAAAACTAGCATGTACACACAAATCCTGTAAAACTAGCAGTATTCAATGCATATAACAGCAGTACTCACACTGTCTGTAGGTCTGGAACCTTATACAAACATGTAGTTGGCCTGTGTCTGCAAGTCCTGTTGTAAGAGTTATTGCTACCTGATGTCTGTAACACTGCTGCCCCACACAGGAAGGATGTTTTCCATGCAAGAAAGGTAAAGGGACAACACCCACATGATGTAATCATTTATAGTAGTGGGTTGCCATCATATTGGTAATTGGAAGTACTACAAAGCTGGCTGCATGCAATTAGCAAGTGGCGAATACGGATTGGTGCAGAGGCCATCATCCGATCATGAACATCACCTACAAAATCCATGCTGCAACCTATTCAAACCAGCTCAATCCCTGTAGTGTAGAGAGAGAAAGAGAGAGAGAGAGAGACAGAGATAGAGAATACCAGAAACCAAACCAAAACAAAATAAAATAAAGCAAGGTACATATACACGTGTACATAGAAGAGAGCACAATACTAAAATAGGTATGTAAAACATGTATGCATGTAACTAAATGTAATACTTGGTCTGTAATAATGAGATAGATGATGTGGAAGGATTTATATGTGCCATCAAGAATTCTTGCTGTAAAGATGTCCTGCTGAACAACTACTATGGACATAACATCTGGCCCTGTGGGCATTGGGCTATACATGTCAACTGTGCAGATCTGCACAGAATGACAAGATGTAAACCATCATAGTGTGTTTTCTGTACCTCAAGACATGTATATTAGTGTGGAAAATAGCTGAAGGTGGAAGTAATGAAGTCATGATAGACACATGAGTTTCAGAACCCACCACCTTCAGGACAGTCATGCTAATGTGAAATGTATCATGCACAAACTTCATAGGTTTGTTATAGGCTTACCCACAATCTGTCCCTATATATACACCCCCCTAATGGTAGGCTGTATCCACATGTAACACTCCTCTGTTTTGCAGCAAGACAGAAAAGTGCAGCTGTGGAGGAAGGAGTTTTAGAGAGTGTGGACCTGATGTCTGAATGCACTCCAATATACATATATATAATATATATCTATCTATATATATATATATATATATATATATATATATATATATATATATATATATATATATATATCTTTAATATATATATATATATATATATATATATATATATATATTTATATATAATATATATATATATACACACACACACACACACACACACACACACACACACACACACACATATATATATATATATATATATATATATATATATATATATATATATATATATATATATATATATATATATATATACAGTTGTAAGTGGATGCAAAATGGGCAGTTATGTTTGGTGTGAAATTTATGTTGGGAACACATTTCCCTTTGTGAAGGTGAGAGTGGGATGTTGGGGAAGGTTAGTAGGTATATTTGGGGAGTTAGGTTGGATTGGAAGACTGACAAGACACCATACAGGGGTGCTGTATGACATATTTGGTGGGTAAACACCTTGGATGGGGAGGGGGGTTTGGAAAGTGGAAGCCCATGAGCCCCCAAATGGAAATAGTGGGACCAAGTTCCCCACCTATGGGCAGTCACCACTGCACCTTCACGGCACAGAAGGTGGCTGAGCTGGGGGCTGAGCAGGAGGGGTATGCCAACCCTGTAATTGTGTATTGAGGGCCTCAAGGTGGTGTAGTAGATCCCCCAATTCTCTGTGGAGCTCCCTATGCACCAGACCCTGGACCTGACTTCAGGTGACAGGATCCTGTCTGTGTGTGCTCCCGGGGATGGATGAGCACCATCCTCTGAGGTGGTTCCACCTGAAGTTAGTGCAGGACCATCAAATGATGAGGTCCCAGGGTGGGTCCCAGATGTGCTGTGGCCTGGTAACATGGCCAGATGAGGTGGGAGAGGTGGCTCTGCTGAGAGCCGCCTTCCCAAACATGCTATCATGTCACAGTTTTAGAACATATGTGTGTAGTAATAGTCCACACAATCCAGGATTAGTTATAACAGCATGCATAGATATCCCCATTAACACAAAACATCAGATTTGGAGCAGTCACATAGCAAACAGAACACATGCATATATGAAACCATAGTGGCCCTTACAATGGCATGCAAGTGACATTGTTAGCAACACGCCACCAATGATAGTGCTTCAACATGGAACATGACTAGAAACACATTTCAATATTTGTCATACAATATGATATATGTCCCAACAGTAGGTTTGGTGTTAACATACCCAATGCGTTGTGCTTTCAGATTATTGTTGCAGATATGTTGACGGGGAGACAGAGATGGCAATTAACAACTATTATATCCTTGCAGTATGAGGTCCTCAGACCTTTTTTTCCTCTTTATGTCTTTAATGCACCATGTCTAGAGAGCGCCTTCCAGTGTATTCCCCCATGAAAATGATGTTATCATTAACTACCTAGTGCAGCACCATGAAAACCCTCTTTGGCTGTAGAGCCCATGATCTGCAGGAGAGGACTGCCCTGTGGAATGAGCTCGTCCACAGGTTAATGATGTTGACCTGCATAACTGCAGTTATGAGCAGGTCTGACATCACTGTACTGACCTCATCCGCCACACCCGTCAACATGCTGCTGCAGTTAGGAGGGACCAGCTAGCCACAGGTGGGGGTCATGCCATCCAACCCCCCACCCAACACATGCTGAGGAGCTCCTCACCAGCCTTGGGGCACCTGCCCACCAACAAAGCCAAGAACCAGCTGATATTATGGAGGTGGGTGCTACCCACACAATGGACGAGGAACATGCAGGTAAGGCCACAGGGCACATAAGTAGACCACTGTTGCTTATCCATCTGCATCTGTAAAGTTTCATCATGCATATGTCAGATAAAATAAAGTCTGTTGCTGCTGTGTAGTAATGAACAGATGTGCATAATCTGTAGTATTGTGGGTTTGTACTGTTGATATACTGAAATGCTGCTCACACCCTACACCAGTGCCACAGGTGTGGCTACTGACATCACATCTCTCACACAACTATGTAGATCCCTCTGATATATGTCTGGGACAGCAGCCTATAGCTGGTGAATATGGTGTTTTTTGTTCAGGTTTGCCAATACACCGGCCATGCTATGGCCATGGTATATGCCGTGCACACATTTAACAGACCCACCCATAATGCATGCTGTACATGTTCACCAATTGTTGCTGTTAACTGCACTGCATCACAGTGGTCACCATGGTGGCATATCTGAAGGGTATGTAAGAGTCCTGTAATATAACTAACAATCTGTCATTGCAAGATGTGTGCACAGAGATGAACATAATGGTGGGACAAATGGCCTACAGTAGGAACATGTCTGAAGCATTAACCTTATACAGTGGCTACAAAAGTGCATATACCACTATTACAATGGCAACTGTTACAGATCTACACAACGGCTTATCACAATACCACATTACACATACCTTACAACCTGTAATGTGATCCTAACATGAGCAGTGAATGTGTAATATGGAATCCTATGTTAGGACAGCAAATATGTGGAATACATACCATAACAAAGACTGGAAGCATATGTGTGCACACACTCTAACTAACATATTGTGTAAGCAGATTCTGAGGTACTGACAGCATTCCCTCTTCATGAGTATGCACCTTCCATCAAGTACAGGTCCTCAATGTCACACCAAGAAATGGTCTGCTGTCCAAGACATATGTCCATCACATTTGCCCACTCACCTGCAACAGAGGCAGCCATGGCTTGCACACATCTTACAAACCATGGAATGGATCCCATATCCAAAAGGTAGCACTCAGGAGTGGGAGATGTAGCCTTACCTCACCAATGCATATACCATGGCAAACAGTGCAGATAGTCATGTATGTGATGAGGAAGTATGAGACAATATTAATGTAGAAAATAAAGAGATGGCCATCCAAGACAGATGACGACACATGTTGCAAACTGGTCAAGGAGGCTGCCTACAAACATGCCATAAAACTGAGGGAGTTGCAAGAATGTCTAGCAAGTGCTGGCTGTGCAGTACCTGTGTCAACAATCACCTGGACTCTGCGTAAGTGTAGCCTATGGGTTAGGGTAATCAGATTCATAGGTTCATAGGTTCATAGGTTCATACTAGGCTATCTGCCCTGGGGCAATTATAAGCCTAGCCCGATTCTGTATGGCTTACGCCACCCCTTGATTTGAGTATACTGTGCCCTTTTTAAGGTTTAGTTTACTGTGCCTCTGTCTAATAGTGACACGGGAGTAATCCCTGGGACAAACCTATGATCCCCCATCCACTTATCGAGATTCCTCTTGAAGAGATTCATTGAGGTACTCTGCCTCACATGAACTGGAATTCTATTCCAGAGCGAAGGGAGCCTCTGGGTTATGAACCTGTCCCTCCAGCAAGTTCTATTTATTTCTGTGCTGAGGTTCAAGTCCCTCGAGCGTGTGGCTCTAAGGGATTTAGATTTACTGAGGTGGAGCATGTCCATTAATTCTGGATTTGACATAGCTTTGTATGTCAGGCATAGATCGCCTCGAAGTAGGCGGTATGCAACTGAGTAGAGCTGGAGTTTTTTTAACCGAGCAGCATATGGCATCTGTTTGAGACCCTTGATCCTCTTGGTGAGATACTTTTGGGGTCTTTCTAATTGCTGCAGGTGTCGGGTAAGGTACATCCCAAAAGGGGCATTGTATTCTATGATAGGCCTGATGAGGGATGAATAAAGGGGCACGATTACCTCTCTTGATCTAGATGTGAAACCCTTCGTGATGAGGTGGGCTATGTAGAAGGTCTTTCTAACCACTTTGGCAATGTGGTTTTCAAAGGAGAGATTGCTATCAACTTGGGTCCCCAGGTCCCTAATAACTTTCTCTGTACTTAATGGGTTTCCACCTATGTGGTAATTTGTGGGCACATTGTTTTTGCCAAAGGGTATGACTATACATTTTTTGGCATTTAGCTTTAAACCATGGCACTGGCACCAGTTATCTGTCTCTGTGAGACCTTTTGAAGGATGTTTGTGTCAGCTGGAGAGTTGATTATGGCGCCCAGTTTGCAGTCGTCTGCGAACTTGGTGATCCATAGTCCTCCCACGTTTGCCTGTACCTTGGAAAAGTATATACCGAACAAGAGTGGTCCCAGGACAGAACCCTGTGGGATGACACTTGTGACCGGTTTCGAGTCTGACATGGCTCCAGCAACTCTCACTCTGTGGGTTCTGTCTTTGAGCCAGTTTGCGACCCATCTTGTGACATAGGGGTTTATATTTAAGCTGGATAGCTTATCTATGATGCCCGAGTGGGGTATTGTGTCAAATGCCTTTGCAAGGTCCAGATAGGCTGTGTGGACTACCTTCCCTTCATCTATGGCTTTGGTGACTGTTTCAAAGAAGTCAACCAGGTTCAAAAGACAGGATCTGCCCTTGACAAAGCCAAACTGGGTAGGATCTAGTGTCTGTAGGTCCCCATTGTCTTTGTTTATGAGCTCCATGATGATCCTCTCCATAGCCTTGCAGATTAAGCTAGTCAGGCTTATGGGACAATAGTTTCCAGGGTCCGTAGAGGCTCCACCTTTGTGGAGTGGGACCACTGTTGCTGTACGCCATTCTGTGGGCACATATCCTGTAGTGAGGCTGAGATTGTATAGCTGTTTTATTTGAGGGATTAGTTCCTCTTGGAGTTCATGTAGGAAGCAACCTGTGACGCCATCTGGTCCCATGGAAGCAGTGTTTTTTGCTTTGGAGAGGGCAGCCTTCACCTGAGCATCTGAGATGTTTGGGAGGCAGCCCTCTGCTGGGATAGATACTTGCTCTTTTGGGGGGAGGGGGTGGAGAAGTTTGCACTGAACCTGTCTGGCAGGATATTGGCGATGTCTGTGGGTTCAGTGTATTTTTTGCATTTAGAATCAACTCAGAACAAGTCTGGGAGTTGCATCCCAGGTTTCTAACATAACTGAAAAAAGCCTTATGATTGTCTTTGGTGTCCTGTGCAATTTTTCTCTCGAAGCTGGCCTTGGAGGATTTTATGAGGGATCGTAATTTTTTGCTAGTACTGATCAGAGATGCCTTCCCTATTAGGGATTTTGCTCTATCATGTAGTAGCTTCATCCTTCTGTTGTACAGTTTATTTATGGCAGGGGTCCACCAGACCGGACGCCTGCCTTTGGATGATTGGGTCTTGGTTTTGTTTGGGATAGCATGATCCATGCATTCCTGGAGATGTCCGTAGAATGCATTTATATAGGATTCTGCAGTTTGGGCCATAGTTTCCACTGGCCCTGGGGCCTTGAAGGATTCCACTTTGGTTTTGAGAAGTGAGAAGTTCGCTTTTGAGAAGTTTTTCACTGTGGTTTTCTGGGCTGGGGTGGGGTCGGGATGTGGACATCCAGTGAAATTAATTTATGGTCTGATCTTACCAATGAGGGATATACTTCTGGTGTGGAGCATAGAGTCCCCATGTTGGTAATGATCAGGTCTAGTATGTTGTCCCCTCTTGTGGGAGTGGTGACTAGTTGTTCCATAGCATTTGAGTTTATAATTTCCAGGAATCTTTAGGCTAAGGTGCTGGGGCTTGAGTAGTGCTCCCAGTCAATGTTTGGGTAGTTGAAGTCGCCCAATATAATGGTGTTCGGAGAGATCTTCATGTTCTTCAATGTTTTCAGGAAAGCCCAGTGGGATTCCTGACTTTGAGAGGGTGGTCTGTAGGATGCTATAAACTGAAAAGCAGTCTTGCCCACTGTTAGTTGCACATGGATGGTCTCCGATACCGTGCAATGCCACTAACCTGGAGGTGTGGATATCCTTGATAAATATGGAAACTCCCCCTCCTTTTGTGGTTCGGTCCGGGTTTTGGGGCCGAAAAGCATGATATGAGGTATAGCCTGGTAGTGCTGGGGTGCTCTCTGGAGCCTTGAACCAGGTTTCTGTCACTGCACAGATATCGATGTTCTCCATACTGAGGAGAGCCTCGAGTGCGTGCATCTTGAGGTTAAGACTTCTGGCATTTAGCAGCATTACCCTTAGTTTCTTGTTCCTTGTGCTGTCTATGGGGGTGGGTTTGACTTTTGAGCCTTGCCTAAAAGGCACTATGGGGGGTGGCAAGAGCCTTTGCCAATATCCGAAAGCCCAGTGGTGACAGGTGCAAGCTGTCCCTAGCGAAGCAACATGGCTTGTCGAGCATGTCATCCCAGGCTGACAGACACTGGATCCCCTTTGAATGACACCAACATTTTAGCCAATTGTTAAAATCAATCATTTTGTCTTTGTACTGTGGCATCATTCTAGGTGAGGGTAAGATGCTGCTCAAGGTCAGGGTCATACCAGCCTGGGCTACATGATCAGAGAGCTCCTCTATGTCTCTTTTCATGTAGTCCAGGGAGGTACGTCTCAGGTCATTCACACCAGCATGTACAATGACTGAGTCATATTTGTATTTGCTTTGGAGTGACCTGAGTGCTTGCCTTATGTGTTGGATCCTAGCACCCGACAGGCAGCTCACCGTGACCTTCTCTTTATTCAGCCTGGTGAGCGGGACGTCAGTGTGTCTGACAATAGAGTCACCTATAACAAGAGTATCAGGTGTGTTATTCAGCCTTAAGGGCTGTGGCTGCTTGGCACACTGACTTTGTGGGTTATGTGTTGTGTGTGTTTTGTTTTGAGGTAGCGTTTGCTTGGATGTCTGCTTTGGAGGTCTCTGTTGCTTAGGTAGATTTTTATTTAGAGCCTCCGAGTATGTTTTTGTGTATTTATGTGTTTGGTTCACTGACTTGGTGGGACTATGTGATACTGGAATTGTGTTGTGTGAGGTTACCTTCTCCTCCTGACTGGTTACACCACTTTTGAGATGAGAGAGCTCAGCCTCCAGTTTGGCTAAATAGTTGCATCTCTCACATATATTTGAACCTGTTTGGAGGAGGAGAGGGTTGTCCGTGTACATGAGACAGTTGTAACATTGCCTCAAAATTCCCAGATTCACCAGCTGGACTGGAGAGGAAACCATTGACTGACCTTTGGACATGTTAGAATATTAGGGAAACTGAATTTAAGACAGACCAATAGAGGACAGGGTAATCGTAGAGAGTATAAGAGTAAGTAGCGCTTCTGGTTTAATAGTACTAACTTGTAGGATTACTTAACTGGACCAGTGAGGGGCCTTAGAATGAGAATATGGTGTTTAAATTGAGAGATAGAGCATTTCTAAGGGAAAAAGTGAAGAGCAGACTTTGTGGAGCCAGGAATAGTTTAAACCCAATTAGGCGGCACTGCCCACTGCTGAGCTATGCACAAAAACGTGCAAAACCGCGCAAAAGAGGGTTTTAAGAGAGGAAGATGAAGGAGTTTTGGAATGGACCCAAAATGGCCAATAAAACTACAGTTTCAAGTCAGTAACCACTCCCACAGGGGCAGGCAGGCTGTTCAATGTTTTTTCACTGCCACTGATCAACAGAGAGACTTCCCTTTAGCCCAAGCAAAAAATGGCCTCACAGAAACTTACAAAGAGTTCAAGAATAGCAAGCCTGTAACTGAACTTTTTTAAATCTCAGAAAAGTGGGAAAAAATCAAGATTTCTTTTGTTTTTTTGTTTTTTCAGAGATAGCAGAGGTTCACAAATATCAACAAGTTATAACAATGCAGTAAATGACCCCAAACAAGAGTGCTAGGCCAAAGACAGATAAAATTAAAGTTTTGAGAAAAAAACTATTTTAAAAATAAGTGCAAACAGGAAATTCAGTAAACAGCTCTAGGTTGTGCTCTAAATACAGTTACTAATGCAGAAATCAAATTTAACAAGCCAGAAAATGCTCAAAATAGGTGGCTATCCAGAAAAACTTAGCAAATAAACAGAGGAAAAATACTTAAAATCTCAAAAGTGGCTCCTTTCTTCTCTCAGCATTTTCTCCTCTTGGTGGGTGCTTCACCAACAGCCAACAAGCCTGAAAAGATGCCAAAATCATGAGGCAACCAGGTTTTAAGAGAGGAAGATGAAGGAGTTTTGGAATTGACCCAAAATGGCCAATAAAACTACAGTTTCAAGTCAGTAACCACTCCCACAGGGGCAGGCAGGCTGCTCAATGTCGTTCACTGCCACTGATCAACAGAGAGACTTTCCTTTAGCCCAAGCAAAAAATGGCCTCACAGAAACTTACAAACAGTTCAAGAACAGCAAGCCTGTAACTGAACTTTTTTAAATCTCAGAAAAGTGGGAAAAAGCAAGATTTTTTTGTTTTTTTGTTTTTTTCAGAGATAGCAGAGGTTCACAAATATCAACAAGTTATAACAGTGCAGTAAATGACCCCACACAAGAGTGCTAGGCCAAAGACAGATAAAATGCAAGTTTTGAGAAAAAAAACGATTTTAAAAATAAGTGCAAACAGGAAATTCAGTAAACAGCTCTAGGTTGTGCTCTAAATACAGTTACTAATGCAGAAATCAAATTTAATAAGCCAGAAAATGCTCAAATAGGCGGCTATGCAGAAAAACTTAGCAAATAAACAGAGGAAAAATACTTAAAATCTCAAAAGTGGCTCCTTCCTTCTCTCAGCATTTTCTCCTCATGGTGGGTGCTTCACCAACAGCCAACAAGCCTGAAAAGATGCCAAAACCATGAGGCAACCAGGTTTTAAGAGAGGAAGATGAAGGAGTTTTGGAATTGACCCAAAATGGCCAATAAAACTACAGTTTCAAGTCAGTAACCACTCCCACAGGGGCAGGCAGGCTGCTCAATGTTTTTCACTGCCACTGATCAACAGAGAGACTTCCCTTTAGCCCAAGCAAAAAATGGCCTCACAGAAACTTACAAACAGTTCAAGAACAGCAAGCCTGTAACTGAACTTTTTTAAATCTCAGAAAAGTGGGAAAAAAGCAAGATTTTTTTTATGTTTTTTTGTTTTTCAGAGATAGCAGAGGTTCACAAGATTCAACAAGTTATAACAGTGCAGTAAATGACCCCACACAAGAGTGCTAGGCCAAAGACAGATAAAATGCAAGTTTTGAGAAAAAAAACGATTTTAAAAATAATTGCAAACAGGAAATTCAGTAAACAGCTCTAGGTTGTGCTCTAAATACAGTTACTAATGCAGAAATCAAATTTAACAAGCCAGAAAATGCTCAAAATAGGTGGCTATGCAGAAAAACTTAGCAAATAAACAGAGGAAAAATACTTAAAATCTCAAAAGTGGCTCCTTTCTTCTCTCAGCATTTTCTCCTCTTGGTAGGTGCTTCACCAAGAGCCAACAAGCCTGAAAAGATGCCAAAACCACGAGGCAACCAGGTTTTAAGAGAGGAAGATGAAGGAGTTTTGGAATTGACCCAAAATTGCCAAAAAAACTACAATTTCAAGTCAGTAACCACTCCCACAGGGGCAGACAGGCTGCTCAATGTTTTTCACTGCCACTGATCAACAGAGAGACTTCCCTTTAGCCCAAGCAAAAAAAAAATGGCCTCACAGAAACTTACAAACAGTTCAAGAACAGCAAGCCTGTAACTGAACTTTTTTAAATCTCAGAAAAGTGGGAAAACAAGATTTTTTTTGTTTTTTTTTGTTTTTTCAGAGATAGCAGAGGTTCACAAATATCAACAAGTTATAACAGTGCAGTAAATGACCCCACACAGGAGTGCTAGGCCAAAGACAGATAAAATGCAAGTTTTGAGAAAAAAAACGATATTAAAAATAAGTGCAAACAGGAAATTCAGTAAACAGCTCTAGGTTGTGCTCTAAATACAGTTACTAATGCAGAAATCAAATTTAACAAGCCAGAAAATGCTCAAATAGGCGGCTATGCAGAAAAACTTAGCAAATAAACAGAGGAAAAATACTTAAAATCTCAAAAGTGTCTCCTTTCTTCTCTCAGCATTTTCTCCTCATGGTGGGTGCTTCACCAACAGCCAACAAGCTTGAAAAGATGCCAAAACCACGAGGCAACCAGGTTTTAAGAGAGGAAGATGAAGAAGTTTTGGAATTGACCCAAAATGGCCAATTAAACTACAGTTTCATGTCAGTAACCACTCCCACAGGGGCAGGCAGGCTGCTCAATGTTTTTCACTGCCACTGATCAACAGAGAGACTTCCCTTTAGCCAAAGCATAAAATGGCCTCACAGAAACTTACAAACAGTTCAAGAACAGCAAGCCTGTAACTGAACTTTTTTAAATCTCAGAAAAGTGGGGGAAAAAGCAAGATTTTTTTTTGTTTTTTTGTTTTTTTCAGAGATAGCAGAGGTTCACAACTATCAACAAGTTTTAACAGTGCAGTAAATGACCCCACACAAGAGTGCTAGGCCAAAGACAGATAAAATGCAAGTTTTGAGAAAAAAAAAAACAATATTAAAAATAAGTGCAAACAGGAAATTCAGTAAACAGCTCTAGGTTGTGCTCTAAATACAGTTACTAATGCAGAAATCAAATTTAACAAGCCAGAAAATGCTCAAATAGGCGGCTATGCAGAAAAACTTAGCAAATAAACAGAGGAAAAATACTTAAAATCTCAAAAGTGGCTCCTTTCTTCTCTCAGCATTTTCTCCTCATGGTGGGTGCTTCACCAACAGCCAACAAGCTTGAAAAGATGCCAAAACCACGAGGCAACCAGGTTTTAAGAGAGGAAGATGAAGAAGTTTTGGAATTGACCCAAAATGGCCAATAAAACTACAGTTTCAAGTCAGTAACCACTCCCACACGGGCAGGCAGGCTGCTCAATGTTTTTCACTGCCACTGATCAATAGAAAGACTTCCCTTTAGCCCAAGCAAAAAATGGCCTCATAGAAACTTACAAACAGTTCAAGAACAGCAAGCCTGTAACTGAACTTTTTTAAATCTCAGAAAAGTGGGAAAAATGCAAGATTTTTTTTTTGTTTTTTTTTGTTTTTTCAGAGATAGCAGAGGTTCACAAGTATCAACAAGTTATAACAGTGCAGTAAATGATCCCACACAAGAGTGCTATGCAAAGACAGATAAAATGCAAGTTTTGAGAAAAAAAAGATTTTAAAAATAAGTGCAAACAGGAAATTTAGTAAACAGCTCAAGGTTGTGCTCTAAATACAGTTACTAATGCAGAAATCAAATTTAACAAGCCAGAAAATGCTCAAAATAGGCAGCTAGGCAGAAAAACTTAGCAAATAAACAGAGGAAAAATACTTAAAATCTCAAAAGTGTCTCCTTTCTTCTCTCAGCATTTTCTCCTCTTGGTGGGTGCTTCACCAATAGCCAACAAGCCTGAAAAGACGCCAAAACCACGAGGCAACCAGGTTTTAAGAGAGGAAGATGAAGGAGTTTTGGAATTGACCCAAAATGGCCAATAAAACTACAGTTTCATGTCAGTAACCACTCCCACAGGGGCAGGCAGGCTGCTCAATGTTTTTCACTGCCACTGATCAACAGAGAGACTTCCCTTTAGCCGAAGCATAAAATGGCCTCACAGAAACTTACAAACAGTTCAAGAACAGCAAGCCTGTAACTGAACTTTTTTAAATCTCAGAAAAGTGGGGAAAAAAGCAAGATTTTTTTTTGTTTTTTTGTTTTTTCAGAGATAGCAGAGGTTCACAAGTGTCAAGTTATAACAGTGCAGTAAATGACCCCACACAAGAGTGCTAGGCCAAAGACAGATAAAATGCAAGTTTTGAGAACAAAAAACGATTTTAAAAATAAGTGCAAACAGGAAATTCAGTAAACAGCTCTAGGTTGTGCTCTAAATACAGTTTCTAATGCAGAAATCAAATTTAACAAGCCAGAAAATGCTCAAAATAGGCGGCTATGCAGAAAAACTTAGCAAATAAACAGAGGAAAAATACTTAAAATCTCAAAAGTGGCTCCTTTCTTCTCTCAGTGTTTTCTTCTCTTGGTAGGTGCTTCACCAAGAGCCAACAAGCCTGAAAAGATGCCAAAACCACGAGGCAACCAGGTTTTAAGAGAGGAAATTGACCCAAAATGGCCAATAAAACTACAGTTTCAAGTCAGTAACCACTCCCACAGGGGCAGGCAGGCTGCTCAATGTTTTTCACTGCCACTGATCAACAGAGAGACTTCCCTTTAGCCCAAGCAAAAAATGGCCTCACAGAAACTTACAAACAGTTCAAGAACAGCAAGACTGTAACTGAACATTTTTAAATCTCAGAAAAGTGGGAAAAAAGCAAGATTTATTTTTTTTTTTTTTGTTTTTTCAGAGATAACAGAGGTTCACAAGTATCAACAAGTTATAACAGTGCAGTAAATGACCCCACACAAGAGTGCTAGGCCAAAGACAGATAAAATGCAAGTTTTGAGAAATAAAATGATTTTAAAAATAAGTGCAAAGAGGAAATTCAGTAAACAGCTCCAGGTTGTGCTCTAAATACAATTACTAATGCAGAAATCAAATTTAACAAGCCAGAAAATGCTCAAAATAGGAGGCTATGCAGAAAAACATAGCAAATAAACAGAGGAAAAATACTTAAGATCTCAAAAGTGGCTCCTTTCTTCTCTCAGCGTTTTCTCATCTTGGTGGGTGCTTCACCAACAGCCAACAAGCCTGAAAAGATGCCAAAACCACGAGGCAACCAGGTTTTAAGAGAGGAAGATGAAGGAGTTTTGGAATTGACCCAAAATGGCCAATAAAACTACAGTTTCAAGTCAGTAACCACTCCCACAGGGGCAGGTAGGCTGCTCAATGTTTTTCACTGCCACTGATCAACAGAGAGACTTCCCTTTAGCCCAAGCAAAAATGGCCTCACAGAAACTTACAAACAATTCAACAACAGCAAGCCTGTAACTGAACTTTTTTAAATCTCAGAAAAGTGGGGCAAAAAGCAAGATTTTTTTTTTGTTTTGTTTTTTTCAGAGCTAGCAGAGGTTCACAAGTATCAACAAGTTATAACAGTGCAGTAAATGACCCCACACATGAGTGCTAGGCCAAAGACAGATAAAATGCAAGTTTTGAGAAAAAAACAATTTTAAAAATAAGTGCAAATAGGAAATTCAGTAAACAGCTCTAGGTTGTGCTCTAAATACAGTTAGTAATGCAGAAATCAAATTTAACAAGCCAGAAAATGCTCAAAATAGGCGGCTATGCAGAAAAACTTAGCAAATAAACAGAGGAAAAATACTTAAAATCTCAAAAGTGGCTCCTTTCTTCTCTCAGCATTTTCTCCTCTTGGTGAAAGTTGTTCCACAGGAAACATCATCCAGGGCTCTCTACAGATAACATATGCATGACATCAAAAGTTCCCCAAAGGCATGTGTTGCAATGTGTAATGGTGTACCAAGATCAAGTCCGAAACATACAGACAGTATTAATAAAGATACATGTACTGCACAAGCAACACCTCACTCCACCTCAGGCCCACCATCCCCACCATCCCCATCTGTACCTTGCTGCTGCCAGTGTACACCTGTATGTTTGCCGTTCATTAGCATGAACTAGGCCAATACACACGGTGTTCTGAATTTGGGACACTCCAAAATGGCACTCATGTGTGGCCCATAGTTGTCAAGCATCTGCAAAAATTCTGAGAATGGGGAGGGGTGTCATCCTGAAACACAAAAGTGAACTGAAGCAGATATCCAAAGCTCACTAAGAATGGCTGTATCTGCACACAGTCAAGGTCATGAATTGTAGCAGACATAACCCTGACTACACAGCAATAGTAAAGGCACTGTGTGACCTCCAAGGGCTGTGTACATGAGCTGACCTTGCAATCTAGCAGAGTTGGGGGACATTTGTAGGGCAGAGTCAAATACTGGCAAGTGCAGAAAGGCCATGCTAGTATACCCTTTCCAGGAATAGTGACTGCTGTAGTACACTTAACAGTTGATGCAACAAACCATCATGTTAAGGGTGTGCACACTTATGCACCCACATATTGTATGCTTCTCAGTCAGCATCTACACAGCTAACACATTTGTTTGATGCTGCATTTGATTGCACAGGTCACATGTCACATATCAGGTTTGTGTAATGTTAACATATGCAGTACTGTGGCCCCATGGCATATCAGGGAAGATGATGCCATGTCAATAAGGGTGTGTACACTCCTCATAGCCACAGTAAGTTTTGAAGGTTGTCGGTGTAATTGTATTTTATTGCTCATACATGCACTGCTGATGATGAGATCTGCAAATCAGACATCAGGCATTCACTATTGATATCTGTCCTCATATCATCCCAGGTATGTGTCGGACAAACACATAGGGGCTGTGAGCAACAGAGCAAACATAACTGACACACATATACACATTCAGCAATGGTGTGTACACCTGTGAGGTATGGTGCACAGTACATGCCAGGGTGCTGAACAGGGGCATAGCAATACTGTGTACATTGGTGCAGTGTGTTCCAGGGGAAGGGGCAGAACCTACTAACACAATTCCTGCATCACAGAGATGTATAATGCTGGTAACATGGACTGACTATAGCTGCAGTGCATGCTGTTGAGTACCATATGTCATGCATGTTGACAGTTGTGTAATGAGAGGTCTATGTGTAATATCTTTGTGCAACCTCACCTGTAAGTGTGTGTGTGTGTGTGTGTGTGTGTGTGTGTCTGTCTGTCTGTGTGTCTGTGTATGTGTGTGTGTGTGTGTGTGTGTGTGTGTGTGTGTGTGTGTGTGTGTGTGTGTGTGTGTGTGTGTATGTGGTGAGGTGTGTGTACAGTTAAGCAATGACATACAGGTCTTAAAGTGTGTTTCCTGTTTTCCCCTCACAGGTGGCGAGGTGGGTCAGTGTCCCTCCTACAGACGAACTGATGTTAGCGTCCATACAGACTCTGACAATGATGATAGATATGGTGAGGCACAGGCAGGGTTGTCAGGGGCTGAAGCTGTGCAATCGGTTGACATCCCATGGTTATCCACCCCATCCATGCACACAGTCACATTGCCTATACATACCCCATCACCAGTGGACATAGATGTGGGACAGTTGGCGAGCAGTGGCATGGGACAGGACAGTATGGTGACTATGGCAATTGTGTCTGGACACAGCAGCCATAGCCAGATGACTGGCGAGGTACAACACAGGCAGATGTACAGGGGTGCTCATAGGAGGGCTGCTGGTCATCATACCCCTGGCAGAAGTGCCACAGCAGGTGTCACCAGATGCATGTTTCAGGCTGTCATGGAGGCACAGGCACATACAGAACATTATACCAGACAGGGTCTGAGGCTCCAGAGAGCTACTCATTCTGCTGTTATTAACAACATCGGGGATCTTGCAGGTGCCCACTGTTATTTTGCAGAGGTCCTGGATAGACAGGTGAGATGGTGAGAATCCTCGAATGTGCAGTGTCTGTGCTTGAGCATATGGTGGGAGTAGCGCAACAGCCACGTGGATGTAGGTCAGCAACACCAACAGGTGGAGGTCTACGTGGACGTGCAACAAGTCAGAGCTGCTTCTCTAGTGGCAGTACCATCACCAGCACTGCAGGGGGTCACTGTCCACACCACAACATAGCAGATCACGCGCACATGTCCCTGGCCAGTCCAAAGTGGGACGCGGATCCAACGAACATTTGAAATCATCAGGGAAGAGTACCATATCTAGCCTTGCACCTGGTAGTGCCCGTGGAACCCCTAGCAGGCACAGTACTCGTGTCCATGGCCAGAGATGGTGAACTGCACACCCTGCCATGTACGGTCTGCAGTTGTCCAACAAACCCTTGCATAGGGCAGGCACATGGCAGAATTGTGTGCATGTATACACACACACATCACCAACACAGCTAGGGCAACCCCATACCTACACACACCTCATCTGTACAGCCCAATTATTAATGAAACCCCCTAACACACACACATGATGTCAACCAAACAGCTCAGCCAAGTTCTCTGGCAAACCCGCAACATGCCCTGTGCATATGATAACACCTGTGCTACATCCTTGTCATCCATAACATCGATGCTGGGACAGGCTAATATGGTTCTGATGCAAAGGGTGAATGTACTAACATGTACCAATGTAATGCTGTGTAACATGTTTTCAACAGTAAAGTTTAATGCTTGCATGTCAGGATGTGTAGCTGTCCAGCAATGATGCATTATAGCTGTTATTAACACTGTCTGATTGTGCTCTCCATAATGTACTCAGTTTGCATTGTAGGTGTCTATGTGTCAAGAGGATGTTGGTCTGCTGTTGTTTCCTACAAGGGGTATGGCACTGTGGTGACACCTTGACTGTGCCATATCCTGGGTACATCTGAACACAAGTAACAGGTCTGTATAACAGTTACTGCATTTGCCACATGGCTGATAGGTCTAAGGGGTGTATACAGGAGAGTGCATGGTGGCTGATGTCAGCAGCCCTTCTACAGTGGGCAATGATAAGTTACTAGGTGGTACACACCACATGTTTGTGTATAACACACACACACACACACACACACACACACACACACACACACACACACACACACACACACACACACACACACACACACACACAGGCTTTGGTGTTGATGCAATATAAAGAGATTGCTGTACACATGGATGTATGTACTTTTGCAGTGAACCCATTTTAGCCTATGTAATTCCACCAAGACAGAATAGGCACAACATCACGTCAGTAAATAATCAGTCTGCTAGTTTAATATCATTGACGATGGTACTGGCAGTGTATATGTCCTCTTCCCCAATGTACTGCAATCCTCGACTTAGTAAACATAGGTGTGTCGGTGTGGGTGGCACAGCCCTACCTTTTGATAGGTGTGGGGTGGTGTAGAATCCCAGATAGTGTGATTGACAACTACTTAACCTGTTAACATAAACTGTACAGTATTACAGCCGACTAAGTGGGGGGATTCACACAGCAATAACCCCAATGATGGTGGCTGTTTCCACAAGATCCATAGCCAACTATATATACCAATCCCAGTATCGCTGTACAGCTATACAGTGGGGAAGAGGGCATTTACACATCTACTACTAGTTTTGATAGAATGAATTTCCACACGATGATACCTTTGAAATGTTAGCATTTGCCAGTCAGTTCTCAGACAGATAACCTCCTGGGGCATGTATTCTCTACAAAATGATGTAGATCCCTTCACATGCACACACAGTCTTACTTGGCAACACTGAGAGTAGAACCCCTACCTAGGTACTTATTGCTACTAATGTGTGTGGCCTTAATTGCACACATCACACAGCTTTTAGGATGAGGTGAGTCCCAGGTTTCTTAAGTGAAGAACATCACCAGGCCTTGTACAGTATGGTAAGGGGGATGTACTGGTTGTTTTTGAACAATACATAGTGTGACATGCTATCATATACACATTAACAAATACATAACAGTCATAGACACATCTGAGAGACCTGTGTTTATAGGTTCATAGGATCATAGGTTCATACTAGGCTATCTGCCCTAGGGCATTTATAAGCCTAGCCAGAATGTGTTTGGCTTTCGCCACCCATTTTAAATTTATTTTGCTATGCCCTTTTTCGAGGTTAGTATACTGTGCCTCTGTCTAATAGTGACACAGAAGTGATACCCGGGGTAAACCTACGATCTCCCATCCACTCATCAAGATTCCTCTTGAAGAGAGTCAATGAGAGACTCTGCCTAACCTGGACTGGGATTTTATTCCAGAGTGAAGGGAGCCTCTGGGTTATGAATCTGTCCCTCCAGCATGTCCTATTTATTTCAGTGCTGAGGTTCATGTCTCTCGAGCGCGTAGCTCAATGGGATTTGGATTTTCTGAGGTGCAGCATGTCCATTAATTCCGGGTTGGACATGGCTTTATACGTCAGGCATAGATCGCCTCTGAACAGGCGGTATGCTACTGAGTAGAGCTGGAGTTTCTTTAACCGGGCAGCATATGGCATCTGTTTGAGCCCTTTGATCCTCTTGGTGAGGTACTTTTGGGGTCTTTTCAGTTGCTGCAGGTGTCTGGTAAGGTACATCCCAAAAGGGGCATTGTACTCAATTATGGGCCTGATGAGGGATGAGTAAAGAGGCACGATGACCTCCCCTGATCTAGATGTGAATCCCTTCATGATTAGGTGGGCTATATAAAATGTTTTTCTAACCACTTTGGCCACGTGGTTGTCAAATGAGAGATTGCTATCAACTTGGGTCCCCAGGTCCCTAATTACTTCTTCTGTACTTAATGGATTACCACCTATGTGGTAATTTGTGGGCACTGTTTTTGCCAAAGGGGATGACTATACACTTTTTGGCATTTAGCTTGAGGCCATGGCAGTGGCACCAGTTGTCTGTTTCTATGAGGCCCTTTTGGAGGATGCTTGTGTCGGCTGGAGAGTTGATTATGGCACCCAGTTTGCAGTCATCTGCGAACTTGGTCAGCCACAGTCCTTCCGTATTGGCCTGTACCTCCGAGAAATATATACCGAACAAGAGAGGTCCCAGGACTGAGCCTTGTGGGACACCACTTGTAACTGGTTTGGAGTCTGACATGGCTCCAGCAATACTAACCATGTGGGTTCTGTCCTTGAGCCAGTTTGCAATCCATCTAGTGACATAGGGGTTTATATTTAAGCTGGTGAGCTTATCTATAATGCCCGAGTGGGGTATTGTATCGAAGGCTTTTGCGAGGTCCAGGTAGGCTGTGTGGACCACCTTCCCCTCGTCAATGGCCTTGGTGACTGTTTCAAAGAAATCAACCAGGTTTAAGAGGCAGGATCTGCCCTTAACAAAGCCGAACTGGGTAGGATCCAGTGTTTGTAGGTCCCCAATATCTTTATTTATGAGGTCCATGATGATCCTTTCCATAGCTTTGCAGACCAAGCTAGTCAGGCTTATGGGGCGATAGTTTCCAGGATCCGTTGAGGCACCACCTTTATGGAGAGGGACCACTGTTGCTGTATGCCACTCTTTGGGCACATATCCTGTAGTAAGGCTGAGATTGAACAGTAGTTTTATGTTTGGGTTTAGCTCTTCTTTGAGTTCATGTTGGACACAGCCCGGGACACCATTTGGTCCCATTGATGCTGTGTTTTTTGCTTTGGAGAGGGCGGCTCTTACCTGAGCATCTGAGATGACAGGGGGGCAGCACTCTGCTGGGATAGATATTTGCCCTTTTGGTGGGGAGGGGGGGGAGAAGTTTGCGCTGAACCTGTCAGCTAGGATGTTGGCAATGTCTGTGGGTTCGGTGTATTTTTTGTCATTTTGGACTAATTCTGAGCATATCTGGGAATTACCACCCAGGTTCCTAACATAACTAAAGAAAGCCTTGTGATTATCCTTAGTGTCCTGTGCAATTTTTCTCTCGAAGCTGGCCTTAGACAATTTTATGTGTGCCCGTAGTTTTTTGCTGATACTGATCAGTGATGCCTTCCCTTTTTGGGATTTTGCTTTATCATTTAGTTGCTTCCTCCTTCTATTGTATAGTTTGTTTATGGCTGGGGTCCACCAGACAGGACGTCTGCCTTTGGAGGATTGGGTCTTGGTTTTATTTGGGATCGCATGATCCATGCATTCCTGAAGGTGTTCATAGAATGCGTTTATAAAGGATTCTGCGGTCTGGGACGTATTTTCCACAGGCCCGGGGGCTTTGAAGGATTCCACCTCAGTTTTGAGGAGTGTAAAATTTGCTTTAGAGAAGTTTTTCACTGTGGTTTTCTGGGCAGGGGGTGGGGTCGGGATGTGAATATCCAGTGAGATTAGTTTATGGTCTGATCTTACCAGTGAGGGATACACTTCTGGTCTGGAGCATAGAGTCCCCATGTTGGTGATGATGAGGTCCAGTATGTTTTCCCCCCTTGTGGGAGTGGTAACAAGTTGTTCCATAGCATTTGAGTTTATAAATTCTAGGAACCTTTGGGCTGGGGTGTTGGAGCTAGAGTAATGCTCCCAGTCTATGTTTGGGTAGTTCAAGTCGCCCAATATAATGGTGTTTGGAGAGACCTTCATATTTTCCAGTGTTCTCAGGAAGGCCGAGTGGGGTTCCTGGGTTTGGGAGGGTGGTCTGTAGCATGCTATAAACTGGAAGGCAGTTTTACCCACTGTTAGTTGCACATGGATAGTCTCTGATGCTCCGTGCTTTGCCACCAACGTGGAGGTGTGGGTATCTTTGATGAATATCGATACTCCCCCTCCTTTTGTGGTTCGGTCCAAGTTTTGGGGCCGAAAAGCATGGTATGAGGTATAACCTGGTAGTGCTGGGGTGCTCTCAGGAGCCCTGAACCAGGTTTCTGTTACTGCACAGATATCGATGTTCTCCATGCTAAGGAGAGTTTCGAGTGCATGCATCTTGAGGTTTAGACTTCTGGCGTTGAGCAGCATTACTCTTAGCTTCTTATCCCTTGTGATACCTATGGAGGTGGGTTTGTCTTTTGAGCCTTGCCTAAAAAAGGCACTATGGGGGTAGCAAGAGCCTTTGCCAATATCCAAAGCCCAGGGGTGACAGGTGCAAGCCGTCCCTAGCGAAGCATCGTGGCTTGTCGAGCATATCATCCCAAGCTGACAGGCATTGGATCCCCTTTGAATGACACCAGTACTTAAGCCAATTGTTGAAATTTATCATCTTGTCTTCATATTGTGGCATCATTCTTGGTGAGGGTAAGATGCTACTCAAGGTCAGGGTCATACCGGCCTGGGCTACATGCTCAGAGAGCTCCTTTATGTCTCTTTTCATGTAGTCCAGGGAGTGCGTCTCAGGTCATTCACACCAGCATGGACAATGACTGAGTCATATTTGTACTTGCCTTGGAGTGACCTGAGTGCTTGTGTTATGTGGCGGATCCTAGCACCCAACAGGCTGCTCACTGTGACCCTCTCCTTGTTCAGCCTGGTGAGCGGGACGTCAGTGTGCCTGACGATAGAGTCACCTATTACAAGTGTATCAGGTGTGTTGTTTAGTCTTAAGGGCTGTGACTGTTTGACACACTGGCTTTGTGAGAGATGTGTTGCATGTGTTTTGTTTTGGGGTAGCGGCTGCTTGGGTGTCTGCTTTGGAGGTCTCTGCTGCTTCGGCAGATCTTTATTTAGAGCCTCCAAGTATGTTTTTGTGTGATTATGTGTTTGGTTTGCTGTCGTGGTAGGTCTATGTGAGACTGGAATTGTAATGAGTATGGTTTCCTTCTCCTCCTGACTGGTTATGCCAGTACTGAGTTGAGAGAGCTTAGCCTCCATTTTGGCTATATGGTTGCATCTCTCACATGTGTTGGAATTTGTTGGGAGGAGAAGAGGGTTGTCTGTGTACATGAGGCAGTTGTAACATTGCCTCAAGATTCCCAGATTCACCAGCTGGACCGGAGAGGAGATTGACAACTGACCTTTGGACATGCTAGAATAATATTGGGAATTCCTTAATAATTGAAAACCAGGGCCAGTGGGGAGTGAGGGTGTAGTGCTTTTAATTTTTAGTGCTGACTTATATAATTGCTTTAGTGAGCAAGTGCCAGGTAACTTAAGTGCAATGTGTTACAGGTAACTTAAATGCAAAAACGACAAACAGTAACTTTCT
>NC_056725.1:1070461067-1070546067 GCF_019279795.1 Protopterus annectens
CTGCCACAACACTGGCCTATGTTTTTTATGGGGGAATACACATGTACTTGTAAATATAGCAGGCTGTACAGGCATGTAACAGCACGGAGTAACAGACACCAGTGTGAAATGGCATACCCACAACCAATTTGAACACAGGCACAGTCACATATGGTAAGTGTTATTAATATTACAGTATACGGACTGTGTGAACAACACCATCCTCATATGTGCCACTCACACACTGACCCTACATATACTGGGCCAATATACAGTGTAGTCTGATGCCTGACTGTGGTATGGGACATGTGTCATACAATTTTGGATTTCATCCAGAATAGTTTCCAGTTCAAAATATATGACTGCTGATTGTTATGATATGCCTCTACACTGGCAACCACTAGAGAAATCCATACAAAACTGATCAACAACCTCTTCGGCAGATTTTATTTTTAAAATGATGAAATAAACCTAATTGCTCCACAGCCAACAAGCTTACTATGACTGTACTGCCTTCTGCAGAATGGGGTTAATTCTGACTAAAAATTATGCATGAGATGTGTGGGAGAAGCTACATTAGATGACCATATTGTTTTGAGTTAGCATCTCCCAATCCCACCATTTGTTATTTTTGTAAACAATTCCTCATCTATTTAGGTATAGCATGTTCACTTCAGGAATCAAATTCTTAACAACCTCTTAATTCAGATTGCAGGACAGGGTAACACTTGCATTTAAAAGAGCAACTCTGTTTTAAAGTAGTCATTCATATCTGTTTTTCATTTTTTGGCTCTTAATTATGGCATTTACAGATCTTATCAGATTCAAACAAAACAAATATATTATTAAAACATAACAAATAGAAACTATTTACAATAATCGGTACAGCAGTTTTTGTTAAGAAATAATACAAATTTAAGCAGTATTTTTCAAGTAAATCACTGTTTTTTTTCCATGCAGTATACTGATGTGTGATATTAGGTGTTCTCATCTTCATGGTTAATAATTCTTTCTTCCATACACTTTTTTGATAAATTTATAAATTCATGGAATTGAATGGCATTTCTACATTTCCAATTTAAAGTAAAAAATTCCTTGCAGTTGCTAAAGTTGACATTAAAAGTGAGACGTGAGTGTTTTTTTGAATGACTTCCTCAGTTAGAGCCTTAAACCTCTTAATGAGTTTGTTATTATACATTTAACTGACCACAACACTTCTGAAAAAATCTTAAAATCTTTCCAAAATGGAGATATTATTTAACATTCTAGTAGCTTATATAGCCAGTCTGCTTCTGTATTTTTCTCACATCTCCAGCGATCAACATTTGATATTTTGTTTATTACTACAACCACATTGGGAGTTATAAAAGATCTATTCATATATTTCCAAGTAAATAACTTCCAGTATGTTGAAGAAGGTGTTTTGTTTATTAATTTAAGTAATAATATTTTATTCACCTTGGAAAACTCTGCATTATTAACGCTTGTAGAGTAATTCCAAAATTTTACTTCTACAAAGGAACAATCCATTCTTAATATCCTGTATATTTATAACAGCTATGAGCTATCCTCACCTATATTAGTGCTGAAGTTAAATAAAAATTCTAAAATTTTTGAGACATTTTTACAAGTGAGTCTTAGGACACTTTTAATTTATCAGGAGCAAAATAAAAATAAAAAATAAAAAACGATCACTGCCACAAATGTAAAAAAACACTGTTTAATACATCCACAAGACTAAGCACTTTCACATTTCATCATATAGGCTTCTTCAGAGTCATTGTGAACAAAAAATTCCTGTTGTTTAAAATAAGTGTAAAGGCCACATGTAACCAATTAAAATTCTTCCCTAATTCAAATTAATTCAACATTTAAAAAGACATGACATACATACATGTTTCAAGATTATGTAGTGAGAAGAGTGTGTTGGTAAAAGAGATGGAACGGACAAATCATGTGTTTTCACAAAGGGGTTATGATCCTGTTATTTTAAAACAACCCCAAACTAGAATATGGGACGAGATAGGTATAGGTAGAAATGTAAATGGACATAGCGAAAGGAATATACATCAAGTGAGAGCACACAAGAAACAAAATAACGAAAAAGGAAATGTAATTTATTATGTGTCTGTTTATAATATTAAAAGTGAGGAAGTGAAAACTTTAATAGAATATTATTGGAAATATCAAATGGAAGATAGGTTTTTGGTGAACATTCTAACTGAGAACCGCTCTTCTCCTATAAAAGGGGAAAAAATTTAAAGGATATGATAATACATGGAAAGTTCTGTACACCAAAAATGGATATACCAACAACATTCTTAAATCGAGGCACATTATGTTGTAATAGGTGTAGTGTTTGTGCAAATATTGTTACTACTTTTGGTAGTATAAATGGGGTTAAGTTCAAACCTAGAGACATCTACACATGCAGAAGTAAAGGGGTGATATATGCACTAAAATGTCCATATGGATTTTATTATATAGGGGAAACAAAACGGGAATTTCGCATCAGATTCATGGAACACATCAAGGATGTTAAAAATGTGAGGGAAGATAAAATAATTGCTTCGCATTTTAGAATGTTTCATAATAGTGCTACAACTTTGTTACAAGGTACTATTTTAGAGACTGTAAAATGTTTAGGTAATGATGAAAATGTATTGAAACAAAAGTTATTATATAAAGAAAGCATTCTTATTTTGAAATATAAAACTTTGACACCTACTGGTTTAAATAATGAGTTAAACTGGAAATGTTTGCTTTAAAAGGGGAACTCATAATACAATTAGTGGGTGTGTGTTACTAATTGAGTGTGATATATAAGAGTATGTACTTTGTATTTTTTATTGTTCGATATTCCTTGAAGGTGGAAACACAGAAGCGCTAGAAAAGAATAAAGAAAATTTGCTTTGCTTGGTTGCCTGTGTTGTTAACCACAGTCGGTGGTTTATTGGGTCAGAGTTGTATTTATTTCTAATGTAAAACATACCCTCCCACTCCAAGTTGTTATCTTTTTTTGTCATAATGGCTTTACTAGCTAGATTATTAACCCAAAGGCCATGGTTTCCCATATCTAATTCTAATGTGCCACACAACTCAAGATTTGGACAAGTTGTATGTAAAAATGTCTTGTATGTCTCTCTATATTGAATAAACACCAACCATATAAGCATGCAATACCTCCCTCCCACACTCCCCTTATTGCTTCTAAGATACCACCTATTCATTTTTACCACCCTGCAAAAAGGTCATCCATACATCCATACCAGGTGATTTTCTAGCTTGTTGCCATTGTTTTCACTCCATTACTTCCTTCAGTTTTCCCTTTATTCGCTCTTGAAAATGCATTCCTGTCTCTCATGTTTTTCTATACTTATTTGTTTGCAGCATATATGTTCACCTCTTTTTCATTTTTGTTTTAAGACACTGTCATCCTGTAAAATGTATTGATATGTTGACATAGGACAAATGGGATACAAAGATCCCCTTTCAGTTACAGTTAAAAGCATGTAACTATCACATGACAATATTATACACAATTAATGTGCCATGCATTTCTTTAACTTGTGCATTACATATGTGCCATGGTTTGAAACTGATAAGTTAGAAAAATAATGTCAGTCGATCATTTTATTAGCAGGACTGAAACAATACATACCACGGAACATCTGGGTGTAAGGAGTAACCATCTCTCTCAAATTTAGAAATATCACTGGTACATAAATGAATTTTTTCATCTTATATTTCAGTCCTACTTCTAAAAGCTAAGAGAGGCATGCTACATTATATCTTCCTTGCACTAAAATGGAATCTGCATTTTAACACTATTGTATATATTTATAGTGTGCCCTTTCATCCTCTCTCTGCCTTCAGTCTACATATTCTAATCATTTTAGTGTTCATTATTTTATGTTTTACAAAACCTGTATAACTGTTTCTGAACTCTGAAATACTGACTTTTTATAGTAATTAGTTTCTTAAATAGGCTTACTGAAACCAATGTCTGGTTTCATGATCATTCATGTTTACCACTTGTTGTCAAATAAGCTGTGGTTGTCTTATCTGATGTATATTGAAAAACTGCACCCATACAGTAGCATAGAGTATTAGACTGTTTTCCAGTACCCTTGACCAAAAGAAAACCTGACTTTGCTAAAACAAGAACATATCCTATATTATGTTGTTATAAGCAACTATAGATAATATGGCAAAAACAAATATTGACATTAGTACTATCCATTCCTAACTTATATATGACTGCTACTTTAACCCTTTATATTGTATCCTGTTTTTCTTAGAGTTTTCCTTCATTATCCATGTGTTACCTCACTTGTCTGCTATGTCCAAATCACAGACCCCCAAAGACATTCCTTGTCATAGACAAAAAGGTTCTTTCCTCCTACCAGAATTATTTAATCTTTTTTACTACATGGTACAAGTCATCAGCTAAACATTTAAAATAACTAGATGCCCCACATGTTCAGCTTTAAGCTTTGACATTCCTAAAGTTAGTCAGTACACGATAATCGATTTAAATTTATCATATGGATCACTGGTGCAGTAACCTTAGCTATATGGATTATATCATGCTAAGGATATAATGGCTGACCAGAATCCAAAGCTTCAGGGCACCATCTATGCACAAATACCACCAAACAGCTAAAGATGAACTGACTAGTATGTCAGGTTTGAATGCCAAGCCCTTCATAGCTTTCCTGCTGCTGAACAGCACTCTTCCTGTGGGCATTTGAGGACTGACAATCAGCTAACGCTGTTCTAGTGCTGGGCAGATAAGTCCTTTTGGGAAAACACCTTCAATTTTACATTTTGTGGCAGAATGTTTTTCTGAAATAATAATTGTAATGCTATGCAAAAGTGTTTTTAATGACTGTCGTGTTTTTAATTGCTTTATAATGGGAATGTCTCTTTTTTACTTTTGTGGTAAAAAGGTGTTAAAGCTAATTTACACTAATCTTTGTCAGGCAAAAGTTGTATTATTTTAATTTTGGAGTAATATGTGTTTGATGTGGTTTTATGGGGAAAAGTTAATTTTTTACTATATACCTCATTTACTGACTACTGCTGCCTGGATTCTTCAGAAATCAGGCTTCATTTTCCCTTTAATCGTGTAACAACCTACTAGTTCCTCAGTTTTTCCTTCTTATAGCCACAAAAAGAAGAAATTTACTAATTAGCCTTTGCTACCACAGCAAGCTGCTAAGTTGCTTCATTTGTAGATGTGTTACTCTGCTGTGGCCAAAACTGGTTCTTCAGACCATTCTTTTTCCCAGACTCCCTCTGGTGGAGTGTCTGCAACTACCATGGACTTGGGGTTAGACATTTCCTCTATGACTGTTGGAGTGCCCTTGGTTGACCAAGGGAGAAACATTCTTGTCAGGCCTGGAAAAAGGGGCAGAGAACGTCACTTTGCATAACTGGAAAGCTATGCCTGTCCCTAGAGAGATTTTTCCTGGTAAAAAGTGGGTCTGCTTTTTCAGAAATTCCTGTCAAAAGAAGCATAAATGTAAGGGTTATGTTTTTGCATGTCTCAGTCTCTCTAGAAAGGAGTGATTTTTGGGGGTGTAGCACAGCTTTTTTCAGAGTCTTAACCCATCCAGGTTAGCTGTTTCTGGTAAAACAAAAACAGATTCTTCATTCTCTGAAGAAACCTCAAAATGATTGGGAAGGAACATATTCTGCTAGGTCTCCCCAGATTCTGAGGATATTATGGATTCAGCCTTTCCCTCTCAAGGATTCTCTTTTTCTAAAGGTACTTCCTCCTGTTCTTTTAGCTTTGGAGGATGTTTTTGTTATAACTTGTCTGACAGACAGCTTGCTCCCATATGTTTTTATAAATTAATCATAGATCAGACCTAATATCTATTGCTTTAGTAAACCCAGCTGCTGCTAAGCATTTGGTTAATATCAATCCCTCTCCTTTTGCAAGGATGAGAACACTTTGATAGATATGGGATATACATGTGTTCTTCTGTAACACCAGTTTTTAGGATTCTCAGTTGTCAAGCACATATTTTAAGGTTTATGCTAGCTCCTTTTGAGGATATTAGGAATATTATGCCATTTGTTTCTTCTTTGGAGGACTAATCTGCTTTGCTTAATTTTGTTGTTTCTGTGTCTCAAGTCACAACCTACTAAATCAAATGCGTTTATGATTTTGTTGATGTCATGTCTAAAGCTGCTGCCCTTGAATCTGTTTTGAGAATGTTTTCTTTATTACATTCTCAAAAACTTCCCTTGGATGAGAGTTAGATTTACATGAAAATGTAGAGGATCCCTACCTCAGAACAATAAATAGTCTACTAAGTCTGAATGACTATTTACAAGACTACCCGCCCCCAACCCCCACCATGACAAACCCTTAATGCTTTTCTTTCTTTGGAAAGAGATAGTTTCAGACTGATGTGTTCTGAGTATAATCCATCAAGGCTACTGTTGGTAGTAAGAATCTTTCCCTCCTTTTTCAGGAGATTCCTTCCTCACTTGGTAGACCAAACTCTACTTTTCCCTCCTGTTATTCAGCATATGAGCATATGCTCTTTTGTAGGGTGAAGGAAGCTCCCTCTCCTCAAGAATTGTTCTGGTACCAAAAAAAAGAAAAGTAAATCCTTTGAGACATGTCTTGTCAGTGTCAACCAAAAACACTTTTCCAAAGCTGACTACAGTCTCCTGAGAGCAGGTTAAGCAGTTTTTCAGCCACCATCCCTTCAGTTTTAACTAGGACAATCCAAGCCTACACCAAAAAACTATGTGAGCACCTACATAGCTGTATGGACTCAGCAATACCTGAAAGGACCAATTCATCTTCCTCAAGGAAGAGTAAACCTGTCTAGTGGACATCAGCAATAAACAAACATTATAATAAAAGGGAAAAAATTGATGTCCAGGACCAAGAAGGAGCAGGTGCCAAGTTGGAAGCAATATTTCCTTTGTCTGAACAAGCAAATAAGTTCACTGATGAAATCCTCTAAGGCTAACTTAGAGTGAAAATTGGCCACATCCACTAATGACAATCACAAGGCCTTCTTCACATATGTCTACAGTCTCAAAGGTAATACCCACATCTGCTCTGAACTGGTGGTCAAGAACACCACACACACAAAAGCCGTAGATATAGCCAACCTGCTGGCAGACAGGTTCAGTGAAAACTTCACCCGCTGCCCCCCATCAGTAAACCTGGACATCCACAGCACCTGCCCCTCTCCCCTCATCACCAGGGAGAAGGTCTTTAATGCCATCTCAAAGGTAAAAAAACACCGTTTCCATGGGACCTGACAACATCCCTGGCTGTGTCCTACATGAATTCAGGCACTAGCTCTCAGCTCCGTTGGACACCCTATTCAACAAAAGCCAGAGCACCAGCTTCATCCTAGCTGAATGGAGGACAGCCACTGTCATCCTTCTACATAAAGGTGGAATGTCCACTGACCCTTACAATTATAGGCCCATCAGCCTAACTAGCCTGATCTGCAAGGCCATGGAATGCATTATCTTGGACATTATAAACAAGGACATTGGCAACCTCCAAATACTTAACTCTACACAGTTTGGTTTTGTCAAAGGGAGATCATGCCTGTTAAACTTGGTCAACTTCTTTGAAACAGTAATCAAAGCCATGGATGAGGAGAAGGCAGTGCACACTGCCTACCTTGAGGTAGCCAAAGCCTTTGACATTATTCCCCACTCTGACATGATAGATAAACTCTCCCAGCTAGGCATCAACCCATATGTTATCAGATGGGTAGCTAACTGGGTCACTGATCGAACCCACACAGTCAAAATAGGGACAGCCACCACTAGTAAACAACCCGTAATGAGTGGTGTACTAGTTGTAGACCTGTAATAAGTGGTGTAATCCAAGGATTGGTCTTGGGTCCTCTACTGTTTAGGATATACTTTTCTGAGGTGCAAAAAACCAATGGCCTGTGGCTGACCAAGTTTGCAGATGAGTGAAAACTGGGCACTGTCTTAAATTCATCTAGTGATGTGAACATCCTCCAAGAGCGCCTTCTGCAAACTAATGACTGATGGTTTAAGCATGGCCTCAAACTGAATGCCAAGAAATGCATCATTATCCCCTTTGGGGAAAATGGTGTCCCCACTAATTATTACATTAATAACAATGTGCTAAGCACGCAACCAGTCATGAGGGACTTGGGCACCCAGGTTGATAGCAACCTGACTTTTGACCTCCATGTTCCCTCCATTGTACGGAAGGCTTTCTACATGGCCCTCCTTATAAGTAAGGGTATTTCATCCAGGAACAAGGAGGTCATAACATCCCGATACTCCTCCCTTAGCAGACCCATTATTGATTACAGTGCCCCTTCGGCATGTACCTGGCCAAGCAGATGCAGCAGCTGGAGAGACCATAGAGGTTCCTGACCAGGAAAATCCAGAGTCTGAAACACTTATCCTATACAAATAGGCTAAAATCCCTGTCCTTCTACTCAGTCTCATACAGACTTGTCAGAGGTGACCTGTGTCTGGCATAAAAGGCCATCTCAGACCCAGTCTTGATGGAGTTGCTGCATATCCAAAAGTCAAACTCCAGTCATGCAATCCACATGCAAGGCCTCATCCTGGTCTGTGAAATTAATAGAACTTGTTGGCAGGATAGATTTGTGTCCCAAATATTCCCCCATCTGCGGAATAGACTGCATGTCAAACAGGGTACCTCACTAGCCCTCTTTAAGAAAAACCTGGATGGGAAACAGAAAATGCACCCCTGAGATCCCACCTGTGTCCCTGATGGACAGGGGAAACTGAGTTTATGGGAACATATGCAAAATTCTTGGCTAGGCTAAGGGCCTCCAGGCCAATAGCCTAGCATCATCCTACGAACATATGAACTTTCCTTTATGAACCTGATTGTGATAGGTTCATAGGTTCATAGGTTCATACTAGGCTATCTGCCCTAGGGCATTTATAAGCCTAGCCAGAGTATGTTTGGCTTTCGCCACCCATTTTAAATTTATTTTGCTATGCCCTTTTTCGAGGTTAGTATACTGTGCCTCTGTCTAACAGTGACACAGAAGTGATACCCGGGGTAAACCTATGATCTCCCATCCACTCATCAAGACTCCTCCTGAAGAGAATCAATGAGGGACTCTGCCTAACCTGGACTGGGATTTTATTCCATAGTGAAGGGAGCCTCTGGGTTAGGAATCTGTCCCTCCAGCATGTCCTATTTATTTCAGTGCTGAGGTTCAAGTCTCTCGAGCGTGTAGCTCGATGTGATTTGGGTTTATTGAGGTGCAGCATGTCCCTTAATTCCGGGTTGGACATGGCCTTATACGTCAGGCACAGGTCACCTCTGAGCAGGCGGTATGCCACTGAGTAGAGCTGGAGTTTCTTTAACCGGGCAGCATATGGCATCTGTTTGAGCCCTTTGATCCTCTTGGTGAGGTACTTTTGGGGTCTTTCCAGTTGCTGCAGGTGTTTG
Source organism: Protopterus annectens (assembly GCF_019279795.1). Classification (NCBI taxonomy): domain Eukaryota; kingdom Metazoa; phylum Chordata; order Ceratodontiformes; family Protopteridae; genus Protopterus; species Protopterus annectens. The sequence goes on from NC_056725.1 coordinate 1,070,470,513, forward strand.
GTAAGGTACATCCCAAAAGGGGCATTGTACTCAATTATGGGCCTGATGAGGGATGAGTAAAGAGGCACGATGACCTCCCTAATCTAGATGTGAATCCCTTCATGATTAGGTGGGCTATATAAAATGTTTTTCTAACCACTTTGGCCACGTGGTTGTCAAATGAGAGATTGCTATCAACTTGGGTCCCCAGGTCCCTAATTACTTCTTCTGTACTTAATGGATTACCACCTATGTGGTAATTTGTGGGCACTTTGTTTTTGCCAAAGGGATGACTACACACTTTTGGCGTTTAGCTTGAGGCCATGGCTCTGGCACCAGTTGTCTGTTTCTATGAGGCCCTTTTGGAGGATGCTTGTGTCGGCTGAAGAGTCGATTATGGCGCCCAGTTTGCAGTCATCTGCGAACTTGGTCAGCCACAGTCCTTCCGTGTTGGCCTGTACCTCCGAGAAATATATACCAAACAAGAGAGGTCCCAGGACTGAGCCTTGTGGGACGCCACTTGTAACTGGTTTGGAGTCTGACATGGCTCCAGCAATTCTAACCATGTGGGTTCTGTCCTTGAGCCAGTTTGCAACCCATCTAGTGACATAGGGGTTTATATTTAAGCTGGTGAGCTTATCTATAATGCCGGAGTGGGGTATTGTATTGAAGGCTTTTACGAGGTCCAGATAGGCTATGTGGACCACCTTCCCTTCATCAATGGCCTTGGTGACTGTTTCAAAGAAGTCAACCAGGTTTAAGAGGCAGGATCTGCCCTTAACAAAGCCGAACTGGGTAGGATCCAGTGTCTGTAGGTCCCCAATATCTTTATTTATGAGGTCCATGATGATCCTTTCCATAGCTTTGCAGACCAAGCTAGTCAGGCTTATGGGGCGATAGTTTCCAGGGTCCGTTGAGGCACCACCTTTGTGGAGAGGGACCACTGTTGCTGTACACCACTCTTTGGGTACATATCCTGTAGTAAGGCTGAGATTGAACAGTAGTTTTATGTTTGGGTTTAGCTCTTCTTGGAGTTCATGTAGGACGCAGCCTGGGACACCGTCTGGTCCCATTGATGCTGTGTTTTTTGCTTTGGGGAGGGCGGCTCCCACCTGAGCATCTGAGTTGTCAGGCGGGCAGCACTCTGCTGGGATAGATATTTGCCCTTTTGGTGGGGAGGGGGTGGAGAAGTTTGCGCTGAACCTGTCAGCTAGGATGTTGGCAATGTCTGTGGGTTCGGTGTATTTTTTGTCATTTTGGACTAATTCTGAGCATATCTGGGAATTCCCACCCAGGTTCCTAACATAACTGAAGAAAGCCTTGTGATTATCCTTAGTGTCCTGTGCAATCTTTCTCTCGAAGCTGGCCTTTGACGATTTTATGAGTGCCCTTAGTTTTTTGCTAATACTGATCAGAGATGCCTTCCCTTTTTGGGATTTTGCTCTATCATGTAGTAGCTTCCTCCTTCTATTGTATAGTTTGTTTATGGCTGGGGTCCACCAGACAGGTCGTCTGCCTTTGGAGGATTGGGTCTTGGTTTTATTTGGGATTGCATGATCCATGCATTCCTGAAGGTGTTCATAGAATGCATTTATAAAGGATTCTGTGGTCTGGGCCGTATTTTCCACAGGCCCGGGGGCTTTGAAGGATTCCACCTCGGTTTTGAGGAGTGTGAAATTTGCTTTAGAGAAGTTTTTCACTGTGGTTTTCTGGGCAGGGGGTGGGGTCAGGATGTGAATATCCAGTGAGATCAGTTTATGGTCTGATCTTACCAGTGAGGGATACACTTCTGGTCTGGAGCATAGAGTCCCCATGTTGGTGATGATGAGGTCCAGTATGTTTTACCCTCTTGTGGGAGTGGTAACAAGTTGTTCCATAGCATTTGAGATTATGAATTCTAGAAACCTTTGGGCAAGGGTGTTGGAGCTAGAGTAATGCTCCCAATCTATGTTTGGGTAGTTGAAGTCGCCCAATATAATGGTGTTCGGAGAGACCTTCATATTTTCCAGTGTTCTCAGGAAGGCCGAGTGGGGTTCCTGGGTTTGGGAGGGTGGTCTGTAGCAGGCTATAAACTGGAAGGCAGTTTTACCCACTGTTAGTTGCACATGGATAGTCTCTGATGCTTCGTGCTTTGCCACCAACCTGGAGGTGTGGGTATCTTTGATGAATATCGATACTCCCCCTCCTTTTGTGGTTCGGTCCAAGTTTTGGGGCCGAAAAGCATGATATGAGGTATAACTTGGTAGTGCTGGGGTGCTCTCAGGAGTCCTGAACCAGGTTTCTGTTACTGCACAGATATCGATGTTCTCCATGCTAAGGAGAGTTTCGAGTGCGTGCATCTTGAGGTTTAGACTTCTGGCATTGAGTAGCATTACTCTTAGTTTCTTATCCCTTGTGATACCTATGGAGGTGGGTTTGTCTTTTGAGCCTTGCCTAAAAAAGGCACTATGGGGGTAGCAAGAGCCTTTGCCAATATCCGAAAGCCCAGGGGTGGCAGGTGCAAGCCATCCCTAGCAAAGCATCGTGGCTTGTCGTGCATATCATCCCAAGCTGACAGGCATTGGATCCCCTTTGAATGACACCAATACTTAAGCCAGTTGTTGAAATTGATCATCTTGTCTTCATATTGTGGCTTCATTCTTGGTGAGGGTAAGATGCTACTCAAGGTCAGGGTCATATCAGCCTGGGCTACATGCTCAGAGAGCTCCTCTATGTCTCTTTTCATGTAGTCCAGGGAGGTACGTCTCAGGTCATTCACACCAGCATGGACAATGACTGAGTCATATTTGTACTTGCCTTGGAGTGACCTGAGTGCTTGTGTTATGTGGAGGATCCTAGCGCCAGACAGGCTGCTCACCGTGACCTTCTCCTTGTTCAGCCTGGTGAGCGGGACGTCAGTGTGCCTGACGATAGAGTCACCTATTACAAGTGTATCAGGTGTGTTGTTTAGCCTTAAGGGCTGTGACTGTTCGGCACACTGGCTTTGTGAGATATGTGTTGCACGTGTTTTGTTTTGGGGTAGCGGTTGCTTGGGTGTCTGCTTTGGAGGTCTCTACTGCTTAGGCAGATCTTTATTTAGAGCCTCCGAGTATGTTTTTGTGTGATTATGTGTTTGGTTTGCTGTCGTGGTAGGTATATGTGAGACTGGAATTGTAGTGAGTGTGGTTTCCTTCTCCTCCTGACTGGTTATGCCAGTACTGAGTTGAGAGAGCTTAGCCTCCAGTTTGGCTATATGGTTGCATCTCTCACATGTGTTGGAATTTGTTGGGAGGAGGAGAGGGTTGTCTGTGTACATGAGGCAGTTGTAACATTGCCTCAAGATTCCCATATTCACCAGCTGGACCGGAGAGAAGATTGACAACTGACCTTTGGACATGCTAGAATAATATTGGGAATTCCTTTATACATTGAAAACAAGGGCCAATGGGGAGCGAGGGTGTAGTGCTTTTAATTTTTAGTGCTGACTTATAATTGCTTTAGTGAGCAAGTGCCAGGTAACAAGTGCAATGTGTTACAGGTAACTTAAATGCAAAAACGACAAACAGTAACTTTCTTTCAAGCGAAGCAAGGAAATAAGTACAGTAAGCAATGCAGATATCACTAGGGATCCACAGAAGCACTGAGAAGCCACGTTTTAGGTGGAATTAGCGTTCCAGGGAAATAACAAGCATACAAACAAAGCTAGATTCAGCAGGCCTGGATCTAGTCTATGCTACAGCAAACAAGGTGATAGTGTCCAAGTTCTAAATGTTATCCTTTCTATCTATCTATTTATCCCTTAAACATACTAGCAATCTTTCCAATTTCAAGAACCATCTAAAAATATCTATCTGGCACCTTTACTTGTACCTGCACAACTCTCAAAGGTGACCTCATACTTACTATAACTATGCCTTTCACACTCTGAATCACTAATACTTCCATATTTTAACAGGTAATAATGGCTTAACGTCAAACGCAGCTCTCACTTTAATGATATCACATTACTAATGTATGCTCTTCTACCTTTTCATCCCAGTAGTCAACACTTTACTATTTGTTTCCTCTCTAGTGTCCTTCCATAACATTTTCATTTCTTTAATACTTAGCAACTCTAACTTTCCCTGCATCACATTACTCCTCCTCATCTCATTCTATTACTCTGCCTATTTTTGGATCAGAGTTATCTATTACTTCTTATCTCCATATATCTTTAGAAATATAGTCAAAACTTTGAATAATTCTATATTATAGGTTATCCACTTCTGCAAAGTGCCATGCATACACAGCATATATGCAGCACATATTGTACCCTTAATCACAATTTCTTTTAGCAATATTCTGTAAACACAGTTCAGTTAGTTGTGGGGCTGTTACCTCCTCGTATATAAGGAACACCCCAATCTATTGCAAAGAATTTTACCTGTTGTTGTTTTTTTTCTCCCTTTATATCTAATTACTTATTGGCTCTTGTAAAATGTTTTTATGTTTGTTTGTGGAGCCTTTCTCCCTAATTCATTGCAAAATATTTAATCTGTTGTGAGGCTTTATTCCTGTTATATATAATTACTCATCACCTCATTATAAATATTTGTCTTGCAGGGTTTCTCTCCCTTTAAATACAATGACTCATCAACTATTTAAATGTTTTTGAATCTGTTATAGAGCTTCTCTTCCCAAGCCTCCCTTAAAATGGGCCAAGGGCTCAGTCAGACTTTTCTGTTTATCAAAATATGAATAAATAAACAAAATAAATACAATGTTGTTACCCCTTATTCCCCATTTAAATTTCTGGTAATCTTAGATTTAAAAAATGCATATCCTTGCATTCCAATAGATTTCAATATTAGACATTACTTAAGGTTTTTCCTGTGCTTGGACCACTGCTACAGAGGTATTCACTTTCTATAAAACTATATCCTCCTATGGTAGCCTACTGCAGAATATAAGGTATTCACATTTTTCTTTTTAGATGCCTTGCTTATCTTTGCAGAGTCTTTTTCAAAGTGCCACATATCTTTTACTCGGGTAAGTGATATCCTACATAGTTTGGTATTCCGATAGTATACATAGAAATTTGGTTTGACTCCTTCTCACAGGAGTGTTTTCCTGGAGTGTCTCCTAGACATTTCAATTCAACGATCCTTTATTCTACAAGAAAAGTAGAACTACATCTACATCTATACCTGAGTTTTTTTCCACTGAGACTACTGTTTCAGCTTAAAAATGCTGAAAAGTATTGCTTTTTATGACATCTATGGTTTAAAACCCACATTTTCTCCTAGTGTGTATAAATATCAGCCCTCAAAACCAGAGATAGACTTATGAAAAACTAGTTAACAAAATCAAAACAAACTAGTAAGCCAATATAATATGTAAATAACTAAAACTATATACCCTTTGTTGGTTTCTATTATAATTGTGTCAGTATAATGTATAAAATAAGTGTTAGTGATCACGCAATCCAAGTGGTAATTTGCAGTTTTAACAAAATTATATTACTGGGTATTTATGTGTATTGTGAATCATACAAATGTATACTTTTGGAATTTAGCAGATAACTCCTTTACCACTTACTCTGAGCTACTCAGTCTTTCTTGTCTGAATGAGATTTTTACCAGCACTAATATATCCATTTTAGCCAGTTTAAACTTCAGCTATAAAAGTAGATAGTACAGAACTGGTAGGTCTGGTCCTGTCAAAATATTTTACAATACAAGAGCTGCTCAGACATTTCTGCATGTTAATTACAGTGTATTTATCAAAAATAAACAGAAAATGGACACTAGGAACTGTCCATTTCCCTTCTTCATAGAGTATATTGCCATCTCAAATTGTTTAACACACGGTAGTCAGTTCAAACTTTCTTATCCCATAACAAATTAGGGGGCAGTCTAAATAATTCCTCTTTCAATGGTTTAGTCACTCTGATGTTTCCATCTTAATAGTATAGGCCTCTGTGGAGGTCAGAAGACAACAGATAAAGCATGTCATAACATTGTGTCACTCTTTTGTTAGCAAATTGAATGCATTTGCATAAATTTGCATAGGTTTTTGTGGGAGCCACACAGTTTATTAAGATAAAGTTCATCAAACATGTAACTTGATAAAATGAAGACATGAAATATATTGTTTCTACTCCAAGAAGGAAAATAGATGAACCTCCTCTCTTCTCCCGCAAACACCACATGACTGATGGTAAGGCTTCCTTCCCAAGTGTATAATCAATAGTTTTACAGTTTTTTTATGTTTCTTACAGAATCTTACAGTTTGATGTAAGTGAACTCAATGAACTGGTATATATATATATATATATATATATATATATATATATATATATATATATATATATATACCCATTATACTTGCATTATGCACTTCAGTATTATACTAAACACAGAAATTATGTTTAGGGCATGTAATATACTGAGCCTAACTGTGTTAATTTTTCTGAAACTTTATTGAGTTGTGAAAACAAAGATCCATGTTTCCTTAAGAAAATGTATCATTTTTTGACAGGAGTGAGTATAGGGCTGCTGCAATATGACATAGTTGAATAGCCTGCTGTCTTTTGGAAAAGTTGTATGGCCATCACCACAAATTAACCATTAAGTCATCCTGATGGCTTTGCAAGTACTGCAGTTATTCTTTTAGCATTTGCATCTTTTTAGATGATAGTGAACTAATGCTATAAGTTAAACAACTGAGAAATTCCCCACTCAGGAGTCATAGAAAAACTCACTAAGCTAGGCATCAACCCCTATATTACTAGGTGGGTTGCAAACTGGCTCACAGATAGAACCTACAATGTGAAAGTAGCTGACTCCAAGTAAGACTGCCAAACAGTCACGAGTGGAGTCCCATAGGGTTCGGTCCTGGGTCCTCTCTTGTTTGGTATCTACTTCTCTGAAGTCCAGGCCAACATAAAGGGACTCTGGCTGACAAAGTTAGTGTCAGAACCATGGCCTTAAGCTCAACGCCAAAAAAATGTGTCATCATCCCCTTTGGGAAAAACTCAGTTCCCATGAATTACCACATCGATGGTAGTCCACTGAACACAGAAGGTGTTATAAGAGATCTGGGAACACAGGTTGACAGCAACCTCTCTTTTGACCACCACATTGCCATTGTGGTCAGAAAGTCCTTTTATGTGGCACATCTCATTACCAAGGGTTTCGCATACAGCAAGAAAGAGGTCATTGTCTCCCTCTACTCTTCCATCATTAGTCCAGTCATCGAGTACAATGCCCCATTTGGCATGTACCTCACTAGACACCTGCAATAACTGGAGAGGCCACAAAAGTACCTCACAAAGATGATCCTAGGCTTTAAACAGTTGTCCTATATGGACAGACTCAAAAAAACTCAAACTATTCTCTGTTGCATATCGCCTACTTAGAGGCGATCTCTGCTTGACTTACAAAGCCATGTTTGACCCAGCTCTGCTAGAAATGCTACATCTAAAGAAATCCCAATCCCTCTGCACCACATGCTTCAGTGACCTCAACCTCATTACCACAATCAACAGAACATGCTGGAGGGACAGGTTCATAACCCATTGACTGCCCTTGCTATGGAATAGACTTCCCATACAAGTCAAGCAGAGCACCTCACTGACCCTCTTCAAGAGAAATCTTGATGAGTGGATGGGAAATAGAAAATTCACCATGGGGATCACTCCAGTGGCTCTACCCAACAGAGACACTGGGAACTAATGTTGGGTGGCTAGATGCCAGGGTAATCCTATCGGCTAGGCTTGTAAAGGCTCCAGGGCAATTAGCCTAGTACACACCTATGAACCTATGAAAAGAAAAGACTTTATTTATTATTTATTTATTTGCAGTTGTTTTACCAGGATAGTCCATTGGGCCAAGATGAACCCATTTTCAATGGAGTCCTGAGGAGAAAAGCTCCAATAACAAAGTACAATAGGTTTTACATTAGATTACAATACTTACAATGATGTAGCTTAGAGCATGACATTGCAAGTAGTATAGCTCCAGAAACAAGGTTACAATAGGTTTTAGGTTAGATTACATTATTTACAAGTGATACAGCTAAGAGCATAATGTTACAAGTAGTACAGACTGGTGATGAACGTTACAGAAGATACATACTAGAAAAGAAAACATTTCAATATAAATACTGAGAGCCATTAACTCTTAGGAAGCTTGAATATATGACATATAATAATATATTTTTTGTAAATAGTTTAGTTAGTACGAGCAGAGAATATAAGAGTTAGGAGAGGCAGTAAAAGGAAGTTACCAGAAAGGAGGGGAAAAAGTGAGGGTAAAAAGTGATTGCCAGTGTATATTATGATGGATGAGAGCAGGAGCATTCCCACTGGGATAGTAGATGAGAGTGAAGAGATTTTTTGAATATAAAATGGTTAGAGATGGTATGAATGGATGGTGGTAGAGAGTTCCAGGGACATGCTAGACCATAGGATAGGAGATTTTTCCCTGAGGGACGAGTTGGTTTGTGCAGTTCTATTAGGTTCTGGTTGTTAGATCTTAGTACTCTGTTGGGTAGATGCATTTTAAAGGTAGAGGAAAGGGATGGGCACATTAAGGGGTTGAAAATGAACTTATGTGCAAGAGTCAGTTGGGTATAGGTGAGATGATTGGATAGTTCTAGCCATTTTAATTTGTGGAGAGAAAAACAGTGGTGGCTAGATGACTTGTGGCTAGTAGCGAATCTGGCGATTTTGTTGTAACATGAGGAAAGTTGTGTTTTAAGGGAAGATTGTAGGTTATTTAAGAGTGGGGCTCCATAGAGAAGGGAGGGGATAAGAAAAGAGGTAGAGAGAGTGATTTTAGTGGAGGGTGTGAGGTAACGATTTTGTCGGTAGAGCATGCCTAGTTTTTGGTGAGGTTTTTTGATATTTAGTTGAAGATGGGAGTTGAATTTAAGATTACTATCAATTTGGACCCCAAGTAATTTAGTGTCAGACACCAATTCCAGAGATGTGTTGTTATGACTAGTGATAGAAAATGTGTTTGTACTGATAGAGGTGACTTTAGAGGGAGTAAAAACCATTAATTTGGTTTTAGAGGCATTTAGTGCTAGGTGATTTTTTCCATCCATTGTTCAGTGATTGAGAATGCATCTTGTGTAAGCTTTTGCAGCATGGGGATGGATGTGGCAGAACAGATAATAGTTGAATCATCTGCGTATTGGATGATATTTGCAGAAGGGATAGAATTACGGAAGTCGTTTATGAATATACTGAAGAGGAGAGGACCTAATATGGAACATTGTGGAACTCCAGTTGGGGTATTAAGGAAGGAGGAGGTGGCCTTTTTCCATTTTACTGATTGATATCTATTAGATAACTAACTGGAGAACCAGTTCAAATTGGAATAAGATAGGTTGAGCTGAGAGAGTTTAGTTAGAAGAAGTTTGTGAGAGATAGCGTCAAAGGCCTTAGAGAGGTCAAGTAGGAGGGTAGAGACAATATGACCAGAGTCCCAGGCTTTATTTACAGTTTCCAGGAAGGAGAGGAGGGCTGTCATAGTGCTATGACCAGGTCAAAAACCATGCTGTGTTGGAGTTAGTAGGTGATTGTCTAAGAGATATGGTAGGAGTTGTAGTTGGATACACATTTCTAGGAGTTTCGAGATTGGAGATAGGATAGCGATGGGACAGAAATTAGTAGTATTGTTATTATTACCACCTTTATGTAAGGGTATGATAAAAGCCTTTTTCCATATTTGGGGTACTATGCTTTCCTGGATAGAGCGGTTGATTAGAATACTAATGGGGTAGGCAATGGCTTCTGCAGCTATGCTAAGAAAGTATGAAGGGATGTTATCTGGGGCATTAGAGCATGGCTTCAGTTTCTGAAGGAGTTTTTTTTATGGTGGATGTGTGTATAAGTTTAAATGAGAAAGGAGAGGAAGGGGAAGAGAGGGCATTAGAGGATGGAGATAATGGAGAGGAAGAGTGTGTAGTAGCAGGAGTAGTACAGGAAGGTGAGGATGAAGTGGAGGGAGTGGTGCTGTTAGAAAATCTTGCGGTTAGTTTAGAAATAGAGTTAATGAAAATAGAGTTAAATTGTGTGGCCATATCTATGTCAGCAGCATTGGGGTCTGGGCTAGGGTTGTCTATTTTGCCAGGATTGATGAGGGTAGAGATTCCTTTCCAGAATTTCTGAGGGTTTGTTTTATTGCTGTTTTGGAGTATGGAGAAGTAATTTTGTCGGTCAGTGATAATAAGCTTTTTTCCTTTATTTCTAAGTGTTTTGTATTCGTTTTGAATGAGGGGATACCTATTTTCCTGGTAAAGTGCCCAGAGTTTATCTCTATGTCTCATGGTTGTTAGTGTATTTTTGGTTAGCCAAGGGGCAGTTTTGATTTTTATTCTCTTAGTCCGTAAAGGAGCATGGTAGTCTAGAAGGTTTAAGAAGGTTGAGCTGAAGTGGGCAACAGCATTACCTAGAGGTAGAGTTTTTAGAATGTTCCAATTTATTGTTTTTAGGGAGTCAGTAAAGGTTATAGGGTTGAGGTTTTTCTTGTTGTGAGTAGTAATATAATTATGTGTTTGGTGTAGAGGTGAAGGCAGTCGATATGTGAATGTGGGTAGGTTGTCACTAACAGGGTCTGGAAGTATACCACTATCAGAGAAATAATGAGGGTGAGAGACTAAAATCCAGTCTAAAATGCTACCACTGGAGCGGTTTTTTGAGGGGCGGGTTGTGGAGTTAATTAGCTGTGAGAAGTTATAAAGGCTGATGTTAAGTGGGTTTGTGGGAGACTGAATGGAGGACCAATTGATATTTATGTCTCCCAGGATTATTATTTCATTGCTAATGTTGGTGGAGAGCCAGTAGAGGATATCCTCGAGTGTAGTAATATTGTCACCAGGAGGAATGTAGAGGGAGGCTATACATATGTGCTTGTGTATATTAATCTGGAGTAGTGTTAGGAGTAATTCAGCATTACTGAAGTGGGGAATAGGTTTGTTATATGGAGTAACTAATAAAGGAGGATGAGTATAGGAGAGCTACTCCACCCCCTTTTCTTAGGGTTCTGTCTTTTCTTATGACTGAATAGTTGGGTGGTGTTATTTCAGAGTCTTTTATATGGGGTTTTAACCAAGTTTCAGAGATGGATAGGATGTCAGGTTTATTATGTATAAGCCAGACATAGAGGTTTGGGATTTTGTTCACTATGCTTTTGGAGTTTAGAGAGGTGAATAGTATGGACTTGTCTATAGTGGATGTGGTGGAGGGGCCAGGATTAGGGTGAATATCTCCTGATAATAATGTGGTAATTAGATATAGGATTGGGTTGGAAAGGTATTTGACTGCTTAGAGTATAGGTTAGGCTTTATTATGATGATGAAGGATTTGTTAGTTGCTATGGTGGTAAAATGTTTATGAGGGGTGATAAGTTTATAAGGAAAGAGTAGATGGATATTTATATCATATATATGGGGAGATGTTATGGTGTGTGAGTTTGAGGGTGGTGAGTTGAGATGGTTGGTTACATGAAAGGATTGTGAGTGGTTAGTATAATTGGGCTGGGTGAGGTAGTAGATGTAGGATAAATTGAGCAGAAGTAACAGAAGAGTGGAGAAGGATGAGGGTTTTGAAATCATAATGTAGATGGCTGTTAAAGATGGATGTTAAGAGTTGGTAAGTAGTTGCTGAGTAAACTATAGGTGTATGGGTGTTGTATATATAGAGGTATAGCTAAGCCTCTAATTATTATGAGGGAGTGGAGAGGTGAGTAAAAGTTGGCTATGGGTGTGTAATTGGGTTTGAGTGTTGACTGAGAAATAGAGACTAATTCGCCAGGTAAGGTTTTCTAGGTGTATTAAGTGATTAATGGTTTGGGCGGGATAAGTGAGTGGGTGTTGAAAGAGATGTGGAGAATAATTGGCCAGGTAGTGTAGTGGATGTGGTTATGAAGGAATTAATGTAGAGGTCCTGGGGGTGGGTGGGAATTGGGGGCAGGGTAGGGGAGCGGAGTGAGCCCGCAAGGCGAACAGAGCGGGTTGAGCCAAGGAAGGCAGGATCAGAGCGAGAACCTATCAGTGGAGTGCTGGTTGGAGAAGGTAAGTACAGGGGACAAGGATTTAGTGGGATAGAGTGGCCAAGATGTTTAAAAAAAAGAGAGAAAAAATAGAGAAATTAGAACTTGTAGAGGAATCAAGAAAGTAAAGTAAGAGATGTGGGAAGTCAAAAATAGTGGGGAGAGGATGCCAACTAGTGGTCAAATGCTAAAAGTGCACCTGTGATTCCACCAGGGTAAATCCCTAAACCGAAAATGTGGAGGAGAGAAGGGAACTTGTGTAACTAAGGGAGCTAGAAGAGGGACGAGTATGGTGGGAACAGAGTTGAGAAGGGTTTGGCTGCTGGCTATCCTGGCAAGGGAGCGTACTGAAAACCTAGCAGGGTTTTAGTTAAAATGGTATTACAAAGGTTTAGCAGCAGTTGCACATACTTCGTTAGTTCCTTCTAGGAGAAGCTTAGTTCAATTCCCATAAAGGGGATGAGGCAGCAGAGCTTGTTAATATTATTTTAGGTGTGGGCGTCCAAGCCCGGCGTAGTCACAGAGGGTAATGCAGGGTAAGGAAGCTGGAGAACAGGAGAAAATGTAGAGAGAGAAATTGTACTTTAGTAAGCAAAACTGTAACAAACTGGCTCTCAACAATAGCATAAACTTTTCAAATACTAGTTAAAAACACAAATGTTCAGAGCAACAGAAACTCCAGCTATATATTAATACTCTTGTTTCAATTAAGTTGCAATAAGATAAATACAGCAGTACATACAGATAACCAACAAGTTGCAATAAATGGAATTACAACATGAAATGCAGAATAAACCAGCATGTGGGATTGCACTGTAACTATAATGCTTCTACTCTTATATCTAAGGGTGCCTAGTGTGGCAAAGGTAGTACATCCACTAACAAAGCTACTATTTTAGGCAAATGTATAGCAGCTAATATGCTAAAAAGTTTATGCAATATAGAACCTTTCTAGAGGCAATCCAAAGTTAATGGTATGCTGAGACCCTCGTTTGCGATCAGTAGCAGAACAGAGGACACTCGGATTATTAATCTGAGTAAGACATACCACAACACTAACAATTAAATGTATTAGATAAACCGTTGCAGTGTCACTGATACATTTGTCATAGGTAGGGAAAGTAAAGGGTCTAAAGAAGCTTTGGAAGAATCAGAGGCAGCTAGTACAGGAGATACAGTACAACTACCATGAAACAGTCTATACTAAAATATAGGCATTACAACATAGGCTAGGTGGTGTTTCAGTAAGTATACCTTGTATCGGCATTAGTTAGTTATTTTGAGCAGGATAATAACTGATAAATCTCTTATAGAACACGTGCAGAGGTTGGTGTTTTCAGATATATTTGACCAGTAACTCAACGAGCTACATTTAGATGGTTTTAGCTGTGTTCCATAGACCGACACAAAATTATCTCAACAATTAACAAAAATATACTAAACATTACTGTTTTCTTAATTTCAGGTTAAATACGTGGAATGCAGGTTAATAGTTTGTTAGTGTATGCGATGTGCGCTTAACCAGCGCACATGCAGGGGTTGCCGATTATGAGATATATTTGGCCAGCATAGCAATACAGCTTTCAAAATTGTTAGCGTTTGCAATGAATGCTTAACCAGCACTCTTCATATATTACAGTTTACATCAGTCTACAAGACTTTACTGTTTTCTTGCAAAACTAATAAATACTTTCAGTAGAGGTATGTAGATTGTTGGCGTTTGCAATGTACTCTTAACCAGCACACGTGCAGGGGTTGGTGTTATAAGAAATATATGACCAGCACATTCAAGAAATACAAGCAATACAGGTATAAAGTTAGTGTATGTGATATACGCTTGGCCAATATACTTCAAAGATTACAAATTATATAAGTACAAAGACATTGCTGTTTTCTTGCTATACCGCTAAATACTTTCAATGCAGGTTTGCAATTTGATTGGATATGCGATGTAAGCTTAAGCCAGCACACTTCAGATACGAAAAACTAATTTAGTATAAAGACATTAACAAGTTACATAAGTATAAAAGACATTGCAGTTATCTTGCTATAATGATAAAAACTTTCAATGCAGGTATGAAGTTAGTTAGCGTTTGCGATGTACGCATTAACCAGCACACAGTAGATACAACAAACTCATTCAGTATAAGGACATTTCTGTTATCAAGCTGATTATCATCCAATTCTTTTAAATAATGCAATACATTAGTAAGTAAAACAAGATTCACCTTACTATGAATGCAGTCACTGAACCAGGACACACAGCAGCCGAGGATGGAGTTAATTAAAGAAATGGCACCCTAGGGCTGGGAGGTTTTATAAATTCAAGGAGGATGTTTAGGTGGAAAAGGGAGGAGCGAGGGTAGGTGTTTGCAGGTACAGACTGGAAGAACAGCAGCTCTATAGCAAGGTAGAGAATTTGTAGATAGAAAGGATCGGAGAAAGGAGAGATTTAGTGTGTAAGGCTGTGGTAGAGGAGGACAGGGATATCGTGATCTAAACAAAAACAATGGATGAAAGGGAGAGAGAAAGAGAAAAAAGCAATGCAGGGTGAATGATGGTAGGATTAAGAGCCAAGGAAGGCAGGATCAGAGCGAGAACCTATCAGTGGAGTGCTGGTTGGAGAAGGTAAGTACAGGGGACAAGGATTTAGTGGGATAGAGTGGCCAAGATGTTTAAAAAAGGGAGAGAAAAAATAGAGAAATTAGAACTTATAGAGGATACAAGAAAATAAAGTAAGAGATGTGGGAAATCAAAAATAGTGGGAGAGGGTGTCAACTAGTAGACAAATGCTAAAAGTGCACCTGTGATTCCACCAGGGTAAATCCCTAAACCGAAAATGTGGAGGAGAGAAGGGAACTTGTGTAACTAAGGGAGCTAGAAGAGGGACGAGTATGGGGGGGAACAGAGTTGAGAAGGGTTTGGCTGCTGGCTATCCTGCAAGGGAGCGTACTGAAAACCTAGCAGGGTTTTAGGTAAAATGGTATTACAAAGGTTTAGCAGCAGTTGCACATACTTTGTTAGTTCCTTCTAGGAGAAGCTTAGTTCAATTCCCATAAAGAAGATGAAGCAGCAGAGCTTGTTAATATAATTTTAGGTGTGGGTGTCCAAGCCAGGCATAGTCACAGAGGGTAATGCAGGGTAAGAAAGCTGGAGAACAGGAGAGAATGTAGAGAGAGAAATTGTACTTTAGTAAGCAAAACTGTAACAAACTGGCTCTCAACAATAGCATAAACTTTTCAAATACTAGTTAAAAACACAAATGTTCAGAGCAACAGAAACTCCAGCTATATATTAATACTCTTGTTTCAATTAAGTTGCAATAAGATAAATACAGCAGTACATACAGATAACCAAGTTGCAATAAATGGAATTACAATATGAAATGCAGAATAAACCAGCATGTGGGATTACACTGTAACTATAATGCTTCTACTCTTATATCTAAGGGTGCGCTAGTGTGGAAAAGGTAGTGCATCCACTAAAAAAGCTACTATTTTTGGCAAATGTAGCTAATACGCTAATAAGTTTATGCAATATAGAACCTTTCTAGAGGCAATCCAGAGTTAATGTTATGCTGAGACCCTCGCTTGCAATCAGTAACAGAACAGAGTACACTCGGATTATTAATCTGAGTAAGACATACCATAACACTAACAATTAAATGCTTTAGATAAACCGTTCCAGTGTCACTGATACATTTGTCATAGATAGGGAAAGTAAAGGGTCTAAAGAAGCTTTGGAAGAATCAGAGGCAGCTAGTACAGGAGATACAGTACAACTACCAAGAAACAGTTTATACTAAAATATAGGCATTGCAACATAGGCTAGGGGGTGTTTCAATAAGTATATCTTGTATCGGCATTAGTTAGTTATTTTGAGCAGGATGATAACTGATAAATCTCTTATAGAACATGTGCAGAGGTTGGCATTTTCAGATATATTTGACCAGTAACTCAACAAGCTACAGTTAGATGGTTTTAGCTGTGTTCCACAGACCGACACAAAATTATCTGAACAATTAACAAAAATATACTAAACATTACTGTTTTCTTAATTTCAGGTTAAATACGTGGAATGCAGGTTAATAGTTTGTTAGCGTATGCGATGTGCGCTTTACCAGTGCACGTGCAGGGGTTGGCGTTATGAGATATATTTGGCCAGCATAGCAATACAGGTTTCAAAATTGTTAGCGTTTGCGATGAACGCTTAACCAGCACTCTTCATATATTACAGATTACATCAGTCTACAAGACTTTACTGTTTTCTTGCAAAACTAATAAATACTTTCAGTAGAGGTATGTAGATTGTTGGCGTTTGCGATGTACGCTTAACCAGCACACATGCAGGGGTTGGCGTTATAAAAAATATATGACCAGCACATTCAAAAAATACAAGCAATACAGGTATAAAGTTAGCATATGCGATATACGCTTGGCCAATATACTTCAGAGATTACAAATTATATAAGAACAAAGACATTGCTGTTTTCTTGCTATACTGCTAAATACTTTCAATGCAGGTTTGCAATTTGATTGGATATGCGATGTATGCTTAAGTCAGCACACTTCAGATACGACAAACTCATTTAGTATAAAGACATTAACAAGTTACATAAGTATAAAAGACATTGCAGTTATCTTGCTATAATGATAAAAACTTTCAATGCAGGTATGAAGTTAGTTAACGTTTGCGATGTACGCATTAACCAGCAAACAGTAGATACAACAAATTCATTCAGTATAAAGACATTTCTGTTATCAAGCTGATTATCATCCAATTCTTTTAAATAATGCGAGTCATTAGTAAGTAAAACAAGATTCACCTTACTATGAAAGCAGTCTCTGAACCAGGACACACAGCAGCCGAGGATGGAGTTAATTAAAGAGATGGCGCCTTAGGGCTGGGAGGTTTTATAAATTCAAGGAGGATGTTTAGATGGAAAAGGGAGGAGCGAGGGTAGGTGTTTGCAGGTACAGACCAGAAGAACAGCAGCTCTATAGCAAGGGAGAGAATTTGTAGATAGATAGGAAGGATCGGAGAAAGGAGAGATTTAGTGTGTAAGGCTGTGGTAGAGGAGGACAGGGATATCGTGATCTAAACAAAAACAATGGATGAAAGGGAGAGAGAAAGAGAAAAAAGCAATGCAGGGTGAATGATGGCAGGATTAAGAGCCAAGGAAGGCAGGATCAGAGCGAGAACCTATCAGTGGCGTGCTGGTTGGAGAAGGTAAGTACAGGGGACAAGGATTTAATGGGATAGAGTGGCCAAGATGTTTAAAAAAGAGAGAGAAAAAATAGAGAAATTAGATCTTGTAGAGGATACAAGAAAGTAAATAAGAGATGTGGGAAGTCAAAAATAGTGGACAAAGGGTGTCAATTAGTGGACAAATGCTAAAAGTGCACCTGTGATTCCACCAGGGTAAATCCCTAAACCGAAAATGTGGAGGAGAGAAGGGAACTTGTGTAATTAAGGGAGCTAGAAGAGGAACGAGTATGGGGGGAACAGAGTTGAGAAGGGTCTGGCTGCTGGCTATCCTGGCAATGGAGCATACTGAAATCCTAGCAGGGTTTTAGGTAAAATGGTATTACAAAGGTTTAGCAGCAGTTGCACATACTTCATTAGTTCATTCTAGGAGAAGCTTAGTTCAATTCCCATAAAGGGGATGAGGCAGCAGAGCTTGTTAATATTATTTTAGGTGTGGGCGTCCAAGCCAGGCGTAGTTACAGAGGGTAATGCAGGGTAAGGAAGTTCATTAGTTTCTTCTAGGAGAAGCTTAGTTCAATTCCCATAAAGGGGATGAGGCAGCAGAGCTTGTTAATATTATTTTAGATGTGGGCGTCCAAGCCAGGCATAGTCACAGAGGGTAAAGCAGGGTAAGGAAGCTTACTATGAATGCAGTCGCTGAACCAGGACACACAGCAGCTGAGGATGGAGTTAATTAAAGACATTACTAAAAAATAAGTAATAGTAGTCATATAAAATATACTGACCATTGTTTCTTACATATAGATTTCAGCCACTAAAAGAATATTAACAGCAACCTTCAGGTATTTGAAAATGTTTTCTAGTACTCAACTGGGACTCAAGCTTTCTTTTTGTCATTATGAGTGAGAAAAGAAGGCTAAACACTGGCTTCCTAGTTTGATTGATAGCCTAAAACCAATATTGATTATATCAGGCTTGTAAATCATCTAACCCCACCCCAGCTGCCATGGCACCACCCCCTATCTCAAGAGATTGGTTAACTGCCCTTCCACCTGATGCCTCCTAGTTTCCATCCTTTATCTAGTCAGGCACAGAGCAAGTTAGATGTCTTTTGCACTAACTTCAGTACCTGTAATCTGAAAAGAGGAACAATCCAAACAGTGACCCCTCATGATCTGCTAGACCCAGAAAAAGGCTTGATAGTGAACAACCCAGACTGGAACACCATAGACTCTTGTTGCAAGACCAGCAACATTCTTCTTGTCACTTTGTATACCCCATAGTGACTAGTTATTTATCAGGACATATGTACCTAGTAAGTCTCTAAATGACCTCCCCGGCATATAAAAAGGTCTGTCTTCATTAAAAAGAAGAAGAATGGATGCTGGTCACATTAATCATGTACATACGCCACTTATGAGCAGGAACTATAATTCGTTTTGCCAAACAAGCAACAATTTTTCTTTCATAATTTAATTCAGGAGATATGAGCCCAGTAAAAGTGGGGAAAGTCTCTCATATTACATGTAATACAAGAACTGATAAGGACATGTCAGACTAGAAAAGCTTTTATAATTTACTTCAAGGAATATAAGCCCCACAAAGGCAGACACAATCTCTCATATCACATGTAGTACAAAACAGATGAACAAAGTCTGTTGATAGCTTTGTATAAGCAGGCATTTTCAATGATCAACGCATAAACCACCTGATAAAGCTCAGATGAAAATGTTTTATTAAATATAGTTCTGTAGTGGCAGCTCATGGTGTGTTGTCATTTCCTTATGTCAAAAAATAAAAACCTTTTAATGAATGAGGTTCCATAACCTGATGAGCCAGTAAAACCTCACAGGTCATTCAGGAATACTCAAATGAGGGACTAATCTCTAAGCATTGGGATTTTCTTCCATCTCCCAAATTTGCTCCAGTCAGCTCACCAGACCCTCCCGCCATTGTCTGTAACTGCCTTTGAATAACTGACCTGTTGAATGTAATGTATTAGAAAAAGAACACTTGTCCATCTATGTACTTAACTAAAAAAAGTAATTGAAACTTCAGCAAGACGCCTTTATTCCACTCACAGGAAGAGCATCAGAAGAGAGACCCTCTTAGATTTGCCATCTAAAGTGATTTTATCTGGATTAATCCTTTGAACCCTGTTTCTTTTTAGACCTGTCACCCTCTGGGAAAGAGGTGTTATACCAGAAATGACTTGAGCTTTCTGGATTTATTTTTGTTTTCAAATACTAATAATTGCTGCAAGCAGTATAAGGCTCAGAAAGCTCAAGGAAAGGCTATGGCACTTGTCACAGTGCATATGTACTGTGAAATAAATAAATAAAAAATACATTATCTTTATAGCTTACCTTTGAAATCTTCTTTCCCCTTCATGCTGCTGAGCATCTGCTGCTCTGTCCCTAGTGGATTTTTCCCTGCAGTTTTCTCCTGGCCACAGTACAGGCAACACAGGTTTGAGGACGTTAACAGATACCCTGCAACCCTAACTATCAGTATGGAAGCCACCATTTTAAGCTTAAAATAATACCACTGAACCCTAGTGGATTTTTCCCTGCCGTTTTCTCCTGGCCCCCTTACAGACAACACAGGTTTGAGGACCTTAACATATACCCTGCAACTCTAACTATCGGTCGAGAAGCCACCATTTTAAGCATAAAATAATACCACTGAACCCAAGTAGATTTTTCCCTGCAGTTTTCTCCTGGCCACAGTACAGGCAACACAGATTTGAGGACCTTAACAGATACCCTGCAGCTCTATCGGTCCAGAAGCCACCATTTTAAGCTTAAAATAATACCACTGAACCCTAGTGAGGTTTTCCCTTCGGTTTTCTCCAAGCCATAGTACAGGCAACACAGGTTTGAGGACCCTAACAAATACCCTGCAACTATAACTATCGGTTGAGAAGCCATCATTTTAAGCTTAAAATAATACCACTGAACCCTACTGGATTTTATCTTGTGGTTTTCTCCTGGCCACAGTACAGGCAGCACAGGTTTGAGGACCTTAACAGATAGCCTGCAACTCTAACTATCGGTCTGGAGGCCACCATTTTAAGCATAAAATAATACCACTGAACCCTAGTGGATATTTCCCTGTGGTTTTCGCCTGGCCACAGTACAGGCAAAACAGGTTTGAGGACCTTAACAGATACCCGGCAACTCTATCGGTCCAGAAGCCACAATTTAAGCTTCAAATAGTACCACTGAATCCTAGTGGATTTTTCCCTGTGGTTTTCTCCTGGCCACAGTACAGGCAAGACAGGTTTGAGGATCTTAACAGACACCCTGCAACTCTAACTATCGGTCTGGAATCCACCATTTTAACCTTAAAATAATACCGCTGAACCATAGTGGATTTTTCCCTGTGGTTTTGTCCTGGTCACAGTACAGGCAACACAGGTTTGAGGACCTTAACAGATACCCTGCAACTCTAACTACCGGTCCGGAAGCCACCATTTTATGCTTATAATAATACCACTGAACCCTAGTGGATTTTTTCCTGTGGTTTTGAACCCTAGTGGATTTTTTTCCTGCAGTTTTCTCCTGGCCACAGTACAGGCAACACAGGTTTGAGGACCTTAACAGATACCCTGCAAATCTAACTATCGGTCCAGAAGCCAGCATTTTAAGCTTAAAATAATACCACTGAACACTAGTGGATTTTCCCTGTGGTTTTCTCCTGGCCACAGTACAGGCAACACAGGTTTGAGGACCTTAACAGACACCCTGCAACTCTATTTGTCTGGAAGCTGCCATTTTAAGCTTAAAATAATACCACTGAACCCTAGTGTTTTTTTCCTTGTGCTTTTCTCTTGGCCACAGTACAGGTAACACAGGTTTGAGGACCTTAACAGACACCCTGCTACTCTAACTATCGGTGCGGAAGTCAGCATTTTAAGCTTAAAATAGTACCACTGAACCCTAGTGGATTTTTCCCTTCGGTTTTCTCCTGGCCACAGTACAGGCAACACAGGTTTGAGGACCTTAACAAATACCCTGCAACTCTAAGCCAGAAGCCATCATTTTAAGCTTAAAATAATACCACTGAACCCTAGTGGATTTTATCTTGTCATTTTCTCTTGGCCACAGTACAGGCAGCACAGGTTTGAGGACCTTAACAGATACCCTGCAACTCTAAGTATCGGTCTGGAAGCCACCATTTTAATCTTAAAATAATACCACTGAACCCTAGTGGATTTTTCCCTGCAGTTTTCTCCTGTCCAAAGTACAGGCAACACAGGTTTGAGGACCTTAACAGATACCCTGCAACTCTAACTATCGGTCCAGATGCCACTATTTTAAGCTTAAAATAATACCACTGAACCCTAGTGGATTTTTCTCTGCGGTTTTCTCCTGTCCACAGTACAGGCAACACAGGTTTGAGGACCTTAACAGATTCCCTGCAACCCTAACTATCAGTCCAGAATTCACCATTTTAAGCTTAAAATAATACCACTGAACCCTAGCGGATTTTTCCCTCCGGTTTTCTTCTGGCCACAGTACAGGCAACACAGGTTTGAGGATCTTAACAGATACCCTGCAATTCTAACTATCGGTCCAGAAGCTACCATTTTAAGCTTAAAATAATACCACTGAACCCTAGTGGATTTGTCCCCGTGGTTTTCTCCTGGCCCCCTTACAGGCAACACAGGTTTGAGGACCTTAACAAATACCCTGCAACTCTATCGATCTGGAAGCCACCATTTTAAGCATAAAATAATATTACTGAACCCAAGTGGATTTTTCCCTGCAGTTTTCTCCTGGCCACAGTACAGGCAACACAGGTTTGAGGACCTTAACAGATACCCTGCAACTCTAACTATTGGTCTGGAATCCACCATTTTAAGCTTCAAATAATACCAGTCAACCCTAGCGGATTTTTCCCTGCAATTTTCTTCTGGCCACAGTACAGGCAACACAGGTTTGAGGACCTTAACAAATGCACTGCAACTTTAACTATCGGTTGAGAAGCCATCATTTTAAGCTTAAAATAATACCACTGAACCCTAGTGGATTTTATCTTGTGGTTTTCTCCTGGCCACAGCACAGGCAGCACACGTTTGAGGACTTTAACAGATCCCTGCATCTCTAACTATAGGTCCGGAAGCCTCCATTTTAAGCTTCAAATAATACCACTGAAACCTAGTGGATTTTTCCCTGTGGTTTTCTCCTGGCCACAGTACAGGCAACACAGGTTTGAAGACCTTAACAGATACCCTGCAACTCTAACTATCGGTCCGGAAGCCACCATTTTAATCTTAAAATAATACCACTGAACCCTTGTGGATTTTTCCCTGCACTTTTCTCCTGGCCATAGTACAGGCAACACAGGTTTGAGGACCTTAACAGATACCCTGCAACTCTAATTATTGGTCCAGAAGCCACCATTTTAAGCTTAAAATATTACCACTGAACCCTAGTGTATTTTTCCCTTCGGTTTTCTCCTGGCCACAGTACAGGCAACACAGGTTTGAGGACCTTAACAAATGCCCTGCAACTCTAACTATCAGTCAAGAAGCCATCATTTTAAGCTTAAAATAATACCACCGAACCCTAGAGGATTTTATCTTGTGTTTTTCTCTTGGCCACAGTACAGGCAGCACAGGTTTCAGGACCTTAACAGATACCCTGCAACTCTAACTATCGGTCCGGAAGCCACCATTTTAATCTTAAAATGATACCACAGAACCCTAGTGGATTTTTCCATGGGGTTTTCTCCTGGCCACAGTACAGGCAATACAGGTTTGAGGACCTTAACAGATCCCTGCATCTCTAACTTTCTGTCCAGAAGCCACCATTTTAAGCTTCAGATAATACCACTGAACCCTAGTGGATTTTCCCTGTGGTTTTCTCCTGGCCACAGTACAGGCAACACAGGTTTGAGGACCTTAACAGACACCCTGCAACTCTATTGGTCTGGAAGCCGCCATTTTAAGCTTAAAATAATACCACTGAACCCTAGTGTTTTTTCCTTGTGCTTTTCTCTTGGCCACAGTACAGGTAACACAGGTTTGAGGACCTTAACAGACACCCTGCTACTCTAACTATCGGTCCAGAAGCCACCATTTTAATTTTACACAGGTTTGAGGACCTTAACAGATACCCTGCAACTCTAACTATCGGTGCGGAAGTCAGCATTTTAAGCTTAAAATAGTACCACTGAACCCTAGTGGATTTTTCCCTTCAGTTTTCTCCTGGCCACAGTACAGGCAACACAGGTTTGAGGACCTTAACAAATACCCTGCAACTCTAAGCCAGAAGCCATCATTTTAAGCTTAAAATAATACCACTGAACCCTAGTGGATTTTATCTTGTCATTTTCTCTTGGCCACAGTACAGGCAGCACAGGTTTGAGGACCTTAACAGATACCCTGCAACTCTAAGTATCGGTCTGGAAGCCACCATTTTAATCTTAAAATAATACCACTGAACCCTAGTGGATTTTTCCCTGCAGTTTTCTCCTGTCCAAAGTACAGGCAGCACAGGTTTGAGGACCTTAACAGATACCCTGCAACTCTAACTATCGGTCCAGATGCCACTATTTTAAGCTTAAAATAATACCACTGAACCCTAGTGGATTTTTCTCTGTGGTTTTCTCCTGTCCACAGTACAGGCAACACAGGTTTGAGGACCTTAACAGATTCCCTGCAACCCTAACTATCAGTCCAGAATTCACCATTTTAAGCTTAAAATAATACCACTGAACCCTAGCGGATGTTTCCCTCCGGTTTTCTTCTGGCCACAGTACAGGCAACACAGGTTTGAGGACCTTAACAGATACCCTGCAATTCTAACTATCGGTCCAGAAGCTACCATTTTAAGCTTAAAATAATACCACTGAACCCTAGTGGATTTGTCCCTGTGGTTTTCTCCTGGCCCCTTTACAGGCAACACAGGTTTGAGGACCTTAACAAATACCCTGCAACTCTATAGATCTGGAAGCCACCATTTTAAGCATAAAATAATACCACTGAACCCAAGTGGATTTTTCCCTGCAGTTTTCTCCTGGCCACAGTACAGGCAACACAGGTTTGAGGACCTTAACAGATACCCTGCAACTCTAACTATTGGTCTGGAAGCCACCATTTTAAGCTTCAAATAATACCAGTCAACCCTAGTGGATTTTTCCCTGCAATTTTCTTCTGGCCACAGTACAGGCAACAAAGGTTTGAGGACCTTAACAAATGCCCTGCAACTCTAACTATCGGTTGAGAAGCCATCATTTTAAGCTTAAAATAATACCACTGAACCCTAGTGGATTTTATCTTGTGGTTTTCTCCTGGCCACAGCACAGGCAATACAGGTTTGAGGACCTTAACAGATCCCTGCATCTCTAACTATAAGTCCAGAAGCCACCATTTTAAGCTTCAAATAATACCACTGAACCCTAGTGGATTTTCCCTGTGGTTTTCTCCTGGCCACAGTACAGGCAACACAGGTTTGAGGACCTTAACAGATACCCTGCAACTCTAACTATCGGTCTGGAAGCTACCATTTTAATCTTAAAATAATACAACTGAACCCTAGTGGATTTTTCCCTGCAGTTTTCTCCTGGCCACATTACAGGCAACACAGGTTTGAGGACCTTAACAGATACCCTGCAACTCTATCGGTCCAGAAGCCACCCTTTTAAGCTTAAAATAGTACCACTGAACCCTAGTGGATTTTTCCCTGGGGTTTTCTCCTGGCCACAGTACAGGCAACACAGGTTTGAGGACCTAAACAGATACCCTGCAACTCTTTCAGTCTGGAAGCCACCAATTTAAACTTAAAGTAATACTGCATCCTAATGTTTTTTTCCCTGTGGTTTTCTCCTGGCCACAGTACAGGCAACACAGGTTTGAGGACCTTAACAGATACCCTGCAACTCTAAATATCAGTCCGGAAGCCACCATTTTAATTTTAAAATAATACCACTGAACCCTAGTGGATTTTCCCTGTGTTTTTTTCCTGGCCACAGTACAGGCAACACAGGTTGTAGGACCTTAACAGATACCCTGCAACTCTGAATATCGGTCTGGAAGCCACCATTTTAAGCTTGAAATAATACCACTGAAGTATGTGTCCCAGTAAATAACTACTACATAAGCTAATCTTTTAAATAATGCTAGACTTTATAAGCACAACAAGAATTTACAGTGTTTTTTTTTTTTTGCTAGTCACCACGAAAAGCAGACGCCAGCAGCTCCTATCCTTTCTCTTGGGGTACCCACTATCCTCATACTGTTTCTTTGTATATTCTCCTGTTCTGTACTTTACCTTTCCCTGAATTCATTTCTAGCCTCACTCGTGACTGCCTTTCTTAGTGCAGCTGCCCTATTTTACTGTCTTCAGATTCTTACATATTAATGTTTTTTTTTTATTTTTTGCCCTGCTTTTAGCTGCTAGTAATACCTCTCTCTCCCCCTCCAAAGCCCCTCTCTTTTGTAGCTTATTTTAACTATACTGCACTGGGTTTGCTTCAAGTAAATCTACTTGTGTAGCTTGAGGCCAGTGTCCTTTTGTAAGCTTATTTCTGCTCATATTTTATTTCTTTTCGTTTTACTTCTGGTGGCTATATCTTTAGAAGCTGTATATCCTTGTCTCTCAAGCTAGTTTTTCACTATCTTTTTCTGATTGTTTCTATGACTTCATCTTGACCAGGGTGCTAGCTCCACTTGGGCTCACTTCACTCCCCTACCCTACCCCCATCCCCACCCACCCCATTACAATTACCTTTATACCTAACTATCCCTCCCTTCCTGTCCCACTAGCCACTACAATTCATTTCCCTGCCTATTGCCACAACTACCTTACTAATCTGTGAATCTTGTCAACACCACTTTCTCTATAGCACTCTCTCTACCTGCTCTATCTGACCATATTTTATTCCAACATGCATTAATTTTTAATATAATCTACACTACTCCTTATTCTTTCTTTCTCCACCTCTTACCACTCCAATCTCTCTGACCCACTCATATGTTCACCAACTTCTCACTCATACAACATTTACCCAATTACTTCATCTTTTACTATCTCCCCTAATCTCTTTACTACCTGTACCTCAAGTCTATATAAACTATCTATAATACAGGATTTTAAACCTTTCCACAAAGCTAAGTCAAAACTATACAAACTCCATCTAGCATCTACTACACACTATCTTCTCACTAAAAATCTACTTTGTTCTGGTGATATCCTTCCCAGCCCTGGCCCCACTTCTCTCCCCAAAACTACCTCTACACTGCCCCCATCTTACTCCTCTAACAGTCACCAACCTCAGTCACAACAATCATCTCCATCCAAATACTCAACTATTTACTCATTGAATATTCAGAGTCTAGCAAATAAAGTCACTGAGCTGCACTCATGGATAGCTATCAATACCCTTCACATCCTCCCCTATCTGAAACCTGGCTCAAGCCACAAATCTCAAATAGTGAAATACTCCCACCAGGTTATAGTATTTTCCAATATGATAAACCAATAAAGTAGTAGAGCAGCACCAAATATGACTAATAATCCAAAGAAAATGTGCTGAGCAATGAAGCGGAGATCCACAACCAATCAGTTTTAATAAATTTATTCAAGCCACAAAATACGAACACAAAAACAGTTGAACATAAACACCTAAGCTTATAACCAAAATCCCACATAAAGTGGTATATAAAACCTCCCAAAGTATTAGAACTATTTTAGAGAATAAATACCAGGTGAATAATAATCAAAATAACGTGGGCACATATAAATGTGGTTGCTGTACCTAATGTAATTATATTATGAACACTGATAGATACTACCTGGAAAGTAGAAAGAGATGGATTACTAGTTTCAACTATTACAATTGTGAATCAAAGGGATTGTTTTATTTAGCCATCTGTTCAGTTTGTAAATCCTTCTATGTAGGAAAGACTGAAAGAATGTTAAAAAGAAGGATTTATGAACATATGTATGACATGACAGTAGGTAAAGACACCAATGCCTTGTTTAAACATTCAAAAGTATGCTTAAATTCTTAATTTCCTTTTTTACTTTTGGAACAAGTCAAACAAGACATCAGGGGAGGCCCATGGGAAGAAAAAATAGAATTTAGGGAATTATGGAGGCAATTGACCCTTGAGGCAGGAAATTACCCTGGGTTGAATGACTATGGTTCAATTTTGCCTTTATTAAAATTAAGATCAGCTAAACTTTGAATGTAATTTATTTCAACAACCACCAGATGGCAATATATTCATTCATTTTTCCATATGCACTTGGTTCCCTATGTATTTTCACCACTTTAAAATTAGAGTAAATGATACATTTTAAAATGTTTTTAATATATTTAAACCATGTCAACTTAGTTCATATTTATATAAGAAAAAGATTTTTAATATTGTGTTTAATACAGTATTTATATACAAAAATATTCACACACGAACATCCATACCATACAAGGAAGGGTAAATGAAAATAAGGTGGGTGTATTTAAATAACGGGATTTTAAACATGATATTTATTGGTTATTTTAAATGTGGAGAATGTATTTTTATTGGTTTTAGCTAATTGAAATTAGCATAAATATGAGAAACACATGATTGCACTGGTCACCTGATGAAGTCTAATTCAACAGGACGAAAACGCATTGTTATAAGCTAAGGCATTTATGTTCAACTGTTTTTGTGTTCGTTTTTTCTAGCTTGAATACATTTATTGAAACTTATTGGTTGTGGAACACCGCTCAGTTGCTCAGCACATTTTCTTTGGATTATTAGTCGTACTTGGTGCTGCTCTACTACTTTATTGGTTACTTGATGTTTTTTAGTGGAACGGAGATGGAGAGACCATTACTTCCTGAACTAAGAGGGCAGGACGATTTAGGTCAACCTGTAAGCTGATTGGGCACCTTACCGAACTGATTGACTTACTAACACTGCTTAGCCACTCGCTGGTGAGAATTCACGGCAACCTAAACACTCAATGTTCCTCAGGAACCGAAGGGTTTATGAGTCAAAAAGACAGTGTTAACTGCAGGCAAAGCGAGCTTATTGGTGGTTCGAAGGACGCCGGCGACCCAGCCGAAGACAATGGAGGAACTTTTAATGCTTTATCCACACCAAGTATCTTTAAAACAAATGAAAAAGGAGGTGAGGCCACAAGAAGTTCGAACATTGAACTGGGACAGAAGTCACCTTTGCATATGCCAAATGTTTCAGGTACTGTGAACAACACTAATGCTAAAGAAACAAAAGATTGCCTAAAGACTAAAGTTAACTTTAAACTAGATGGTAATGGTAATAGGCAACCAGTTATTAATGATTACTACCGTACAATGTTGGACAAATTAGCTAAACTGATGTACAAATACAGGACACTGAATATAGAAAACAAATATTTAAAGGAATGCATATCTAGGGAAATAGTCCCAAAGGGACTACGTGTCTGGAAATTTCCTAATAATGTTGTTATTGGTTCTGTTTTTCATAAAGAACTTATTGATGTTTTTAACAAATGTGGATTAGATGTTTTGAGACTCATCATTAGAGAAAATGTAAGATGTCAAGAATTTATCCAGAATGACATAGAAGAATTGGACCAGTTCATTAAGGATTATTTGGTTTTTACTATTCAAGAAGAAAAAATTAAGTATTTTAACATTAGAAAGGACATTGATAATAAATGTGAGGAAGTGGTGAACAGAAAACTGAAGAAATTAGAAAGAGACATTAAGGAATATGATAGTAACACTAGCTACCCCAAACCCCCAAATGGAAATCACAGACAAATTAATGAAAATAGGCAGACTTATGAAATAACTAACTAGGAGAAAGGGGGAAATGAAGGTTATTATCAGGAAGAAGGAGACCAGGATTATGAGCAAGCCTTCCCACCTTTGCGGAGGTCAGAAAGGCTTATGAGCAAAAAGGGACCTCAACAGACATACTTTCAATGGAGGAGGGGGAGAAGAAGGAGGGGGAGATTTTAAAAGATACTACCTCACCACAGGGCATAACAAAGAGATAGTAGTAACAGATGAAATCAAGAACACATATAATAATTTTTCTATTTACAACTTTAGTAACATTGACATAGAGAAGGGACATTTTGAGTTATTTTCCAAGGGTTTGAAATTGATCCCATACAAAAAGGGAGACGTAACCAAAACCATACTTGATATTAAAATGTTTTTAAGGAAAGTTGACCTAAGTATCATGTTTCCTACAGTAAAAACTACAAATAATAAAAACTTAGAATTAAAGCATAAAACCACATACAATCCGCCATTACACCCTCAATTAAAAAATGTGGAGAAAATTATGGAGAGAGAGGTGAGGAAAGAACAAGCTAATACCAAATACAAGGTTAATTTGAGTAAAAATGAAAAAGAATGCTTGCACGAAATGAAGAAAAATCTTAATATCAGGGTGATAAAACCTGATAAAGGCGGTTGGGTGGTAAAAATGGACAACATTCAATATGAACGTAAGATGAACAGGATACTGTGGGATGACACAAGATATACCAGTGTTTCAAAAAATGAGGTGAATGTAGCCTATTACAAAATTGATACAGGTTTATGGAATATGGTACAAGAGGAACTTATAGACTACAATACATACAGGTATTTAAAAGTGGACAAGCCAAGAATTCCTTCTATATTTGGTATCCCAAAAATACACAAATGTGAGAATGACCCGCCCCTAAACCCATTGTATCTGCAGAGGGATCAAAAACACATTCGCTTGCCAAATATGTAGATACAAAATTAAAAAGCTTATGGGTAGAAAGAGATTTTATACAAAAGGATTCCTGGGACCTTCTGAAAGAAATTTCCAATGATTTATACCATGATGATCTATTATTTATAACTATAGACATTGTAGACTTATTTTCATCCATACTTTATAAAAATGGTATGGAAATGTTTGAAGAAATAGTCTACAAAGCCCAGGAGTTAACACAAAATGAAAAACTAGTAAATATTTGCTTAATGGATATGGTTTTAAAAAACAATTTTCTATATTTTAACGGTGAATTTTTACAGCAGATTCAAGGGGTAGCTATGGGGGTAGCTTACACCCCAACTTATGCCAACCTAGTTTTGGCTAAGTGGGAAGAAAGGTACATTTTAAATACGGAATTCAAAAACTGCTGGACATTATACCGCAGGTTTTTGGATGATATAGTTATTTTTTGGATAGGAGGAAAAGAAAAATTTGAAGAGTTCGTGGTATATTTGAACAACACTACTAATTTTTTTAAGTTCACACACAAGATTTCTAATAAAAGTTTGCAATACCTAGATATATAAGGTAGATAAGAAATTTGAAACAAAGATTTTTAGAAAAGACACCTTTTGTAATTCCTTTCTACACTACAATAGTGCACACCACTTACATTGTAAGAAAAATATTTTGATGGGACAGTTTGTGAGGGGGTGCCGTATGACTAGTGCAGACAAAGATTTTGTAGTAGAATGTGACCTATTGCAAAAAATGTTTCTTGAAAGAGGCTACCCCTTAAAATTTATTAAAGATATAAGATAGAAAGTTGAAAAAGGTAGAATTAATAAATTTAAACCAATCCAAAAGAATGGTGAGCAGAACAAAGGAAGACAGACCAATAAGGAAAGCACTAGAGATAATTATGAACAAGTATTGATTTTGGAATACAACGCAATAAACAACAATATTAAGAAAATGTTTTTAAAAGAGTGGAAGAGATTTGTCTCCCTTAAAGATCTAGAAAATATAACCAAAATCCCACATAAAGTGGTATATAAAAACTCCCAAAGTATTAGAACTATTTTAGAGAAAAAATACCAGGTGAATAATAATTAAAATAAGGTGGGCACATATAAATTTGGTCGCTGTACCCAATGTAATTATATTATAAACACGGATAGATACTACCTGGAAAGTAGAAAGAGATGGATTACTAGTTTCATCTATTACAATTGTGAATCAAATGGATTACTTTATTTAGCCATCTGTTCAGTTTGTAAATCCTTCTATGTAGAAAAGACTGAAAGAATGTTAAAAAAAAGGATTTATGAACATATGTATGAGATGACAGTAGGTAAAGACACCAATGCCTTGTTTAAACATTCAAAAGTATGCTTGAATTCTAAATTTGCTTTTTTAGTTTTGGAACAAGTCAAACATGACATCAGGGGAGGCCCATAGGAAGAAAAAATAGAATTTAGGGAATTATGGTGGCAATTGACCCTCGAGGCAGGAAATTACCCTGGGTTCAATGACTATGTTTCAGTTTTGCCTTTATTAAAATTAAGATCAGCTAAATTTTGACTGTAATTTATTTCAACAACCACCAGATGGCAATATATTCATTCATTTTTCCATATGCACTTTGTTCCCTATGTATTTTTACCACTTTAAAATTAGAGTAAATGATACATTTTAAAATGGTTTTAATATATTTAAACCATGTCAACTTAGTTCATATTTATATAAGAAAAAGACTTTTAATATTGTGTTTAATACAGTATTTATATTCAAAAATATTCACACACGAACATCCATACCATACAAGGAAGGGTAAATGAAAATAAGGTGGGGTGTATTTAAATAATGGGATTTTAAACATTATATTTATTTATTATTTTAAATGTGGAAAATGCATTTTATTGGTTTTAGCTAATTGAAGTTAGCATAAATATGAGAAACACATCATTGCATTGGTCATCTGATGAAGTCTAATTCAACAGGACGAAAACGCATTGTTATAAGCTAAGGCGTTTATGTTCAACTGTTTTTGTGTTTGTTTTTTCTGGCTTGAATAAATTTATTGAAACTGATTGGTTGTGGATCTCCGCTCCATTGCTCAGCACATTTTCTTTGGATTATTAGTCGTACTTGGTGCTGCTCTACTACTTTATTGGTTTCTTGGTGTTTTTTAGTGGAACAGAGATGGAGAGACCATTACTTCCTGAACTAAGAGGGCAGGACGATTTAGGTCAATCCTGTAAGCTGATTGAGCAGCTTACCAAACTGATTGACTTACTAACACTGCTTAGCCACTCGCTGGTGAGAATTCACGGCAACCTAAACACTCAATGTTCTTCAGGAACCGAAGGGTTTGTGAGTCAAAAAGACAGGGTTAACTGAAGGCAAAGGGAGCTTATTGGTGGTTCGAAGGACATCGGCAACCCAGCCGAAGACAATGGAGGAACTTTTAATGCTTTATTCACACCAAGCATCTTTAAAACAAATGAAAAAGGAGGTGAGGCCACAAGAAGTTCGAACATTGAACCGGGACAGAAGTCACCTTTGCATATGCCAAATGTTTCAGGTACTGTGAACAACACTAATGCTAAAGAAACAAAAGACTGCCTAAGGACTAAAGTTAATTTTAAACTAGATGGTAATGGTAATAGGCAACCAGTTATTAATGATTACTACCGTACAAAGTTGGACAAATTAGCTAAACTGATGTACAAATACAGGACACTGAATATAGAAAACAAATATTTAAAGGAATGCATATCTAAGGAAATAGTCCCAAAGGGACTACGTGTCTGGAAATTTTCTAATAATGTTGTTATTGGTTCTGTTTTTCATAAAGAACTTATTGATGTTTTTAACAAATGTGGATTAGATGTTTTGAGACTCATCATTAGAGAAAATGTAAGATGTCAAGAATTTATCCAGAGTAACAAATGGGGTTGGGAGGGTGGCCTAATGGTTAAGGTGTTTGCCTTACAAACACAAGGTGCAGGGTTTGAATCTCACAAGGGATAATTGGCTAGGCTTAAAATGGCTCGCAAGGGCAGTTAGCTTAGTACTAACCTAACCGAACCTAACATAGAAGAATTGGACCAGTTCATTAAGGATTATTTGGTTTTTACTATTCAAGAAGAAAAAATTAAGTATTTTAACATTAGAAAGGACATTGATTATAAATGTGAGGAAGTGGTGAACAGAAAACTGAAGAAATTAGAAAGAGACATTAAGGAATATGATAGTAACACTAGCTACCCCAAACCCCAAAATGGAAATCACAGACAAATTAATGAAAATAGGCAGACTTATGAAATAACTAACTAGGAGAAAGGGGGAAATGAAGGTTATTATCAGGAAGAAGGAGACCAGGATTATGAGCAAGCCTTCCCACCTTTGCGGAGGTCAGAAAGGCTTATGAGCAAAAAGGGACCTCAACAGACATACTTTCAATGGAGGAGGGGGAGAAGAGGGAGGGGGAGATTTTAAAAGATACTACCTCACCACAGGGCATAACAAAGAGATAGTAGTAACAGATGAAATCAAGAACACATATAATAATTTTTCTATTTACAACTTTAGTAACATTGACATAGAGAAGGGACATTTTGAGTTATTTTCCAAGGGTTTGAAATTGATCCCATACAAAAAGGGAGACGTAACCAAAACCATACTTGATATTAAAATGTTTTTAAGGAAAGTTGACCTAAGTATCATGTTTCCTACAGTAAAAACTACAAATAATAAAAACTTAGAATTAAAGCATAAAACCACATACAATCCGCCATTACACCCTCAATTAAAAAATTTGAAGAAAATTATGGAGAGAGAGGTGAGGAAAGAACAAGCTAATACCAAATACAAGGTTAATTTGAGTAAAAATGAAAAAGAATGCTTGCACGAAATGAAGAAAAATCTTAATATCAGGGTGATAAAACCTGATAAAGGTGGTTGGGTGGTAAAAATGGACAACATTCAATATGAAGTAAGATGAACAGGATACTGTGGGATGACACGAGGTATACCAGTGTTTCAAAAAATGAGGTGAATGTAGCCTATTACAAAATTGATACAGGTTTATGGAATATGGTACAAGAGGAACTTATAGACTACAATACATACAGGTATTTAAAAGTGGACAAGCCAAGAATTCCTTCTATATTTGGTATCCCAAAAATACACAAATGTGAGAATGACCCGCCCCTAAACCCATTGTATCTGCAGAGGGATCAAAAACACATTCGCTTGCCAAATATGTAGATACAAAATTAAAAAGCTTATGGGTAGGAAGAGATTTTATACAAAAGGATTCCTGGGACCTTCTGAAAGAAATTTACAATGATTTATACCATGATGATCTATTATTTATAACTATAGACATTGTAGACTTATTTTCATCCATACTTTATAAAAATGGTATGGAAATGTTTGCAGAAATAGTCTACAAAGCCCAGGAGTTAACACAAAATGAAAAACTAGTAAATATTTGCTTAATGGATATGGTTTTAAAAAACAATTTTCTATATTTTAACGGTGAATTTTTACAGCAGATTCAAGGGGTAGCTATGGGGGTAGCTTACACCCCAACTTATGCCAACCTAGTTTTGGCTAAGTGGGAAGAAAGGTACATTTTAAATACGGAATTCAAAAACTGCTGGACATTATACCGCAGGTTTTTGGATGATATAGTTATTTTTTGGATAGGAGGAAAAGAAAAATTTGAAGAGTTCGTGGTATATTTGAACAACACTACTAATTTTTTTAAGTTCACACACAAGATTTCTAATAAAAGTTTGCAATACCTAGATATATAAGGTAGATAAGAAATTTGAAACAAAGATTTTTAGAAAAGACACCTTTTGTAATTCCTTTCTACACTACAATAGTGCACACCACTTACATTGTAAGAAAAATATTTTGATGGGACAGTTTGTGAGGGGGTGCCGTATGACTAGTGCAGACAAAGATTTTGTAGTAGAATGTGACCTATTGCAAAAAATGTTTCTTGAAAGAGGCTACCCCTTAAAATTTATTAAAGATATAAGAGAGAAAGTTGAAAAAGGTAGAATTAATAAATTTAAACCAATCCAAAAGAATGGTGAGCAGAACAAAGGAAGACAGACCAATAAGGAAAGCACTAGAGATAATTATGAACAAGTATTGATTTTGGAATACAACGCAATAAACAACAGTATTAAGAAAATGTTTTTAAAAGAGTGGAAGAGATTTGTCTCCCTTACAGATCTAGAAAATATAACCAAAATCCCACATAAAGTGGTATATAAAAACTCCCAAAGTATTAGAACTATTTTAGAGAAAAAATACCAGGTGAATAATAATAAAAATAAGGTGGGCACATATAAATTTGGTCGCTGTACCCAATGTAATTATATTATAAACACGGATAGATACAACCTGGAAAGTAGAAAGAGATGGATTACTAGTTTCATCTATTACAATTGTGAATCAAATGGATTACTTTATTTAGCCATCTGTTCAGTTTGTAAATCCTTCTATGTAGAAAAGACTGAAAGAATGTTAAAAAGAAGGATTTATGAACATATGTATGAGATGACAGTAGGTAAAGACACCAATGCCTTGTTTAAACATTCAAAAGTATGCTTGAATTCTAAATTTGCTTTTTTAGTTTTGGAACAAGTCAAACATGACATCAGGGGAGGCCCATAGGAAGAAAAAATAGAATTTAGGGAATTATGGTGGCAATTGACCCTTGAGGCAGGAAATTACCCTGGGTTCAATGACTATGTTTCAGTTTTGCCTTTATTAAAATTAAGATCAGCTAAACTTTGACTGTAATTTATTTCAACAACCACCAGATGGCAATATATTCATTCATTTTTCCATATGCACTTTGTTCCCTATGTATTTTTACCACTTTAAAATTAGAGTAAATGATACATTTTAAAATGGTTTTAATATATTTAAACCATGTCAACTTAGTTCATATTTATATAAGAAAAAGACTTTTAATATTGTGTTTAATACAGTATTTATATTCAAAAATATTCACACACGAACATCCATACCATACAAGGAAGGGAAAATGAAAATAAGGTGGGGTGTATTTAAATAATGGGATTTTAAACATTATATTTATTTATTATTTTAAATGTGGAAAATGCATTTCATTGGTTTTAGCTAATTGAAGTTAGCATAAATATGAGAAACACATCATTGCACTGGTCATCTGATGAAGTCTAATTCAACAGGACGAAAACGCATTGTTATAAGCTAAGGCGTTTATGTTCAACTGTTTTTGTGTTTGTTTTTTCTGGCTTGAATAAATTTATTGAAACTGATTGGTTGTGGATCTCCGCTCCATTGCTCAGCACATTTTCTTTGGATTATTAGTCGTACTTGGTGCTGCTCTAGTACTTTATTGGTTTCTTGGTGTTTTTTAGTGGAACAGAGATGGAGAGACCATTACTTCCTGAACTAAAAGGGCAGGACGATTTAGGTCAATCCTGTAAGCTGATTGAGCAGCTTACCAAACTGATTGACTTACTAACACTGCTTAGCCACTCGCTGGTGAGAATTCACGGCAACCTAAACACTCAATGTTCCTCAGGAACCGAAGGGTTTGTGAGTCAAAAAGACAGGGTTAACTGAAGGCAAAGGGAGCTTATTGGTGGTTCGAAGGACATCGGCAACCCAGCCGAAGACAATGGAGGAACTTTTAATGCTTTATTCACACCAAGCATCTTTAAAACAAATGAAAAAGGAGGTGAGGCCACAAGAAGTTCGAACATTGAACCGGGACAGAAGTCACCTTTGCATATGCCAAATGTTTCAGGTACTGTGAACAACACTAATGCTAAAGAAACAAAAGACTGCCTAAAGACTAAAGTTAACTTTAAACTAGATGGTAATGGTAATAGGCAACCAGTTATTAATGATTCCTTCCGTACAAAGTTGGACAAATTAGCTAAACTGATGTACAAATACAGGACACTGAATATAGAAAACAAATATTTAAAGGAATGCATATCTAAGGAAATAGTCCCAAAGGGACTACGTGTCTGGAAATTTTCTAATAATGTTGTTATTGGTTCTGTTTTTCATAAAGAACTTATTGATTTTTTTAACAAATGTGGATTAGATGTTTTGAGACTCATCATTAGAGAAAATGTAAGATGTCAAGAATTTATCCAGAATGACATAGAAGAATTGGACCAGTTCATTAAGGATTATTTGGTTTTTACTATTCAAGAAGAAAAAATTAAGTATTTTAACATTAGAAAGGACATTGATTATAAATGTGAGGAAGTGGTGAACAGAAAACTGAAGAAATTAGAAAGAGACATTAAGGAATATGATAGTAACACTAGCTACCCCAAACCCCAAAATGGAAATCACAGACAAATTAATGAAAATAGGCAGACTTATGAAATAACTAACTAGGAGAAAGGGGGAAATGAAGGTTATTATCAGGAAGAAGGAGACCAGGATTATGAGCAAGCCTTCCCACCTTTGGAGGTCAGAAAGGCTTATGAGCAAAAAGGGACCTCAACAGACATACTTTCAATGGAGGAGGGGGAGAAGAGGGAGGGGGAGATTTTAAAAGATACTACCTCACCACAGGGCATAACAAAGAGATAGTAGTAACAGATGAAATCAAGAACACATATAATAATTTTTCTATTTACAACTTTAGTAACATTGACATAGAGAAGGGACATTTTGAGTTATTTTCCAAGGGTTTGAAATTTATCCCATACAAAAAGGGAGACGTAACCAAAACCATACTTGATATTAAAATGTTTTTAAGGAAAGTTAACCTAAGTATCATGTTTCCTACAGTAAAAACAACAAATAATAAAAAGTTAGAATTAAAGCGTAAAACCACATACAATCCGCCATTACACCCTCAATTAAAAAATTTTGAGAAAATTATGGAGAAAGAGGTGAGGAAAGAACAAGCTAATACCAAATACAAGGTTAATGTGAGTAAAAATGAAAAAGAATGCTTGTACTAAATGAAGAAAAATCTTAATATCAGAGTGATAAAACCTGATAAAGGTGGTGGGGTGGTAATAATGGACAACATTCTTTATAAAAGTAAGATGAACAGGATACTGTGGGATGACACGAGATATACCAGTGTTTCAAAAAATGAGGTGAATGTTGCCTATTACAAAATTGATACAGGTTTATGGGATATGGTACAAGAGGAATTTATAGACTACAATACATACAGGTATTTAAAAGTGGACGCCGCCAAGAATTCCTTCTATATTTGGTATCCCAAAAATACACAAATGTGAGAATGACCCGCCCCTAAGACCCATTGTATCTGCAGAGGGATCGAAAACACATTCGCTTGCCAAATATGTAGATGCAAAATTAAAAAAGCTTATGGGTAGGAAGAGATTTTATACAAAAGGATTCCTGGGACCTTCTGAAAGAAATTTCCATTGATTTATGCCATGATGATCTATTATTTATAACTATAGACACTGTAGACTTATTTTCATCCATACCTTATAAACATGGTATGGAAATGTTTGAAGAAATAGTCTACAAAGACCAGGGATTAACACAAAATGAAAAACTAGTAAATATTTGGTTAATGGATATGGTTTTAAAAAACATTTTTCTATATTTTAACAGTGAATTTTTCCAGCAGATTCAAGGGGTAGCTATGGGGGTGGCTTGCACACCAACTTATGCCAACCTAGTTTTGGCTGAGTGGGAAGAAAGGTACATTTTAAATACGGAATTCAAAAACTGCTGGACATTATACCACAGATTTTTGGATGATATAGTTATATTTGGATAGGAGGTAAAGAAAAATTTGAAGAGTTTGTGGTATATTTGAACAACACTATAATTTTTTGAAGTTCACACACAAGATTTCTAATAAAAGTTTGCAATACCTAGATATAGAAATATATAAGGTAGATAAGAAATTTGAAACAAAGATTTTTAGATAAGACACCTTCTGTAATTCCTTTCTACACTACAATAATGCACACCCCTTACATTGTAAGAAAAATATAGTGATGGGACAGTTTGTGAGGGGGTGCCGTATGACTAGTGCAGACAAAGATTTTGTAGTAGAATGTGACCTATTGGAAAAAATGTTTCTTGAAAGAGGCTACCCCTTAAAATTTATTAATGATATAAGAGAGGAAGTTGAAAAAGGTAGAATTAATAAATTTAAACCAATCCAAAATAATGTTGAGCAGAACAAAGGAAGACAGACCAATAAGGAAAGCACTAGAGATAATTATGAACAAGTATTGGTTTTGGAATACAACGCAATAAACACCAATATTAAGAAAATGTTTTAAAAGAGTGGGAGAAATCTGTCTCCCTTACAGATCTAGAAAATATAACCAAAATCCCATATAAAGTGGCATACAAAAACTCCCAAAGTATTAGAACTATTTTAGAGAATAAATACCAGGTGAATAATAATAAAAATAACGTGGGCACATATAAATGTGGTTGCTGTACCCAATGTAATTATATTATGAACACGGATAGATACTACCTGGAAAGTAGAAAGAGATGGATTTCTAGTTTCAGCTATTACAATTGTGAATCAAAGGAATTAGTTTATTTAGCCATCTGTTCAGTTTGTAAATCCTTCTATGTAGGAAAGACTGAAAGAATGTTAAAAATAAAGATTTATGAACATATGTATGACATGACAGTAGGTAAAGACACTAATGCCTTGTTTAAACATTCAAAAGTATGCTTGAATTCTAAATTTGCTTTTTAGTTTTGGAACAAGTCAAACATGACATCAGGGGAGGCCCATGAGAAAAAAAATAGAATTTAGGGAATTATGGTTGCAATTGACCCTTGAGGCAGGAAATTACCCTGGTTGAATGACTATGTTTCAATTTTGCGTTTATTAAAATTAAGATCAGCTAACCTTTGAATGTAATTTATTTAAATAACCACCAGATGGCAATATATTCATTCATTTTTTCCATATGCACTTGGTTCCCTAAGCATTTTCACCACTTTAAAATTAGAGTAAATGATACATTTTAAAATATTTTTAATATATTTAAACCATGGCAACTTAGTTCATATTTATATAAGAAAAAGGTTTTTAATATTGTGTTTAATACAGTATTTATATACAAAAATATTCACACATGAACTTCCATACCATACAAGGAAAGGTAAATGAAAATAAGGTGGGTGTATTTAAATAATGGGATTTTAAACATTATATATATTGGTTATTTAAATGTGGAGAATGTATCTTTATTGGTTTTAGCTAATTGAAGTTAGCATAAATATGAGAAACACATGATTGCACTGGTCATCTGATGAAGTCTAATTCAACAGGACGAAAACGCATTGTTATAAGCTAAGGCATTTATGTTCAACTGTTTTTGTGTTCGTTTTTTCTGGCTTGAATAAATTTATTGAAACTGATTGGTTGTGGATCTCCGCTCCATTGCTCAGCACATTTTCTTTGGAATATTAGTCGTACTTGGTGCAGCTCTACTACTTTTTTTGTTTCTTGGTGTTTTTTAGTGCAACGGAGATGGAGAGACCATTACTTCCTGAACTAAGAGGGCAGGAAGATTTAGGTCAATCCTGTAAGCTGATTGGGCAGCTTACCGAACTGATTGACTTACTAACACCGCTTAGCCACTCGCTGGTGAGAATTCACGGCAACCTAAACACTCAATGTTCCTCAGAAACCGAAGGGTTTATGAGTCAAAAGACAGTGTTAACTGCAGGCAAAGGGAGCTTATTGGTGGTTCGAAGGACGCCGGTGACCCAGCCGAAGACAATGGAGAAACTTTTAATGCTTTATCCACACCAAGCAGCTTTAAAACAAATGAAAAAGGAGGTGAGGCCACAAGAAGTTCGAACATTGAACCGGGACAGAAGTCACCTTTGCATATGCCAAATGTTTCAGGTACTGTGAGCAACACTAAAGCTAAAGAAACAAAAGACTGGCTAAAGACTAAAGTTAACTTTAAACTAGATGGTAATGGTAATAGGCAACCAGTTATTAATGATTACTACCGTACAAAGTTGGACAAATTAGCTAAACTGATGTACAAATACAGGACACTGAATATAGAAAACGAATATTTAAAGGAATGCATATCTAGGGAAATAGTCCCAAAGGGACTACGTGTCTGGAAATTTCCTAATAATGTTGTTATTGGTTCTGTTTTTCTTAAAGAACTTATTGATGTTTTTAACAAATGTGGATTAGATGTTTTAAGACTCATCATTAGAGAAAATGTAAGATGTCAAGAAATTATCCAGAATGACATAGAAGAATTTGACCAGTGCATTAAAGATTATTTGGTTTTTACTATTCAAGAAGAAAAAATTAAGTATTTTAACATTAGAAAAGACATTGATTATAAATGTGAGGAAGTGGTGAACAGAAAACTGAAGAAATTAGAAAGAGACATTAAGAAATATGATAGTAACACTAGCTACCCCAAACCCCCATATGGAAATCACAAACAAATTAATGAAAATAGGCAGAGTTATGAAATAACTAACTAGGAGAAAGGGGGAAATGAAGGTTATTATCAGGAAGAAGGAGACCAGGATTATGAGCAAGCCTTCCCACCTTTGCGGAGGTCAGAAAGGCTTATGAGCAAAAAGGGACCTCAACAGGCAAATTTTCATTGGTGGGGGGAGAAGAGGGAGGGGGAGATTTTAAAAGATACCTACCTCACCACAGGGCATAACAAAGAGATAGTAGTAACAGATGGTATCAAGAACACGTATAATAATTTTTCTATTTACAACTTTAGTAACATTGACATAGAGAAGGGACATTTTGAGTTATTTTCCAAGGGTTTGTAATTTATCCCATACAAAAAGGGAGACGTAACCAAAACATTAATGATATTAAAATGTTTTTTAAGGAAAGTTAGCCTAAGTATCAAGTTCCCTACAGTAAAAACTACAAATAACAAAAACTTAGAATTAAAGCGTAAAACCACATACAATCCTCCATTACACGCTCAATTAAAAAATTTGGAGAAAATTGTGGAGGAAGAGGTGAGGAAAGAACAAGCTAATACTAAATACAAGGTTAATTTGAGTAAAAATTAAAAAGAATGTTTGTACGAAATGAAGAAAAATCGTAATATCAGGGTGATAAAACCTGATAAAGGCGGTGGGGTGGTAATAATGGACAACATTCAATATGAAAGTAAGATGAACAGGACACTGTGGGATGACACGAGATATACCAGTGTTTCAAAAAATGAGGTGAATGTAGCCTATTACAAAACTGATACAGGTTTATGGAATATGGAACAAGAGGAACTTATAGACTACAATACATACAGGTATTTAAAAGTGGACAAGCCAAGAATTCCTTCTATATTTGGTATCCCAAAAATACACAAATGTGAGAATGACCCGCCCCTAAGACCCATTGTATCTGCAGAGGGATCAAAAACACATTCGCTCGCCAAATATGTAGATACAAAATTAAAAAGCTTATGGGTAGGAAGAGATTTTATACTAAAGGATTCCTGGGAACTTTTGAATGAAATTTCCACTGATTTATACCATGATGATCTATTATTTATAACTATAGACATTGTAGACATATTTTCATCCATACCTTATAAAAATGGTATGGAAAAGTTTGAAGAAAAAGTCTACAAAGACCAGGGATTAACACAAAATGAAAAACTAGTAAATATTTGGATAATGGATATGGTTTTAAAAAACAATTTTCTATATTTTAATGGTGAATGTTTCCAAAAGATTCAAGGGGTAGCTATGGGGGTGGCTTACACCCCAACTTATGCCAACCTAGTTTTGGCTGAGTGGGAAGAAAGGTACATTTTAAATACGGATTTCAAAAACTGCTGGACATTATACCGCAGGTTTTTGGATGATATAGTTATTTTTTGGATAGGAGGAAAAGAAATATTTGAAGAGTTTGTGGTATATTTGAACAACACTACTAATTTTTTGAAGTTCACACACAAGATTTCTAATAAAAGTTTGCAATACCTAGATATAGAAATATATAAGGTAGATAAGAAATTTGAAACAAATATTTTTAGAAAAGACACATTTTGTAATTCCTTTCTACACTACAATAGTGCACACCCCTTACATTGTAAGAAAAATATAGTGAAGGGATAGTTTGTGAGGGGGTGCCATATTACTAGTGCAAACAAATATTTTATAGTAGAATGTGACCTATTGGAAAAAATGTTTCTTGAAAGAGGCTACCCCTTAAAATTTATATAAGAGAGGAAGTTAAAAAAGGTAGAATTAATAAATTTAAACCAATCCAAAATAATGGTGAGCAGAACAAAGGAGGGCAGACCAATAAGGAAAGCACTAGAGATAATTATGAACAAGTATTGGTTTTGGAATACAACGCAATAAACAACAATATTAAGAAAATATTTTTAAAAGAGTGGGAGAGATATGTCTCCCTTACAGATCTAGAAAATATAACTAAAATCCCACATAAAGTGGTATATAAAAACTCCCAAAGTGTTAGAACTATTTTAGAGAATAAATACCAGGTGAATAATAATAAAAATAAGGTGGGCACATATAAATGTGGTTGCTGTACCCAATGTAATTATATTATGAACATGGATAGATACTACCTGGAAAGTAGAAAGAGATGGATTACTAGTTTCAACTATTACAACTGTGAATCAAAGGAATTAGTTTATTTAGCCATCTGTTCAGTTTGTAAATCCTTCTTTGTAGGAAAGACTGAAAGAATGTTAAAAAGAAAGATTTATGAACATATGTATGACATGACAGTAGGTAAAGACACCAATGCCTTGTTTAAACATTCAAAAGTATGCTTGAA
Source organism: Protopterus annectens (assembly GCF_019279795.1). NCBI lineage: Eukaryota > Metazoa > Chordata > Ceratodontiformes > Protopteridae > Protopterus > Protopterus annectens. Next base: position 1,070,514,266 of record NC_056725.1, read on the forward strand.
TTCTAAATTTCCTTTTTTAATTTTGGAACAAGTCAAACATGACATCAGGGGAGGCCCATGAGAAGAAAAAATAGAATTTAGGGAATTATGGTGGCAATTGACCTTTGAGGCAGGAAATTACCCTGGGTTGAATGACTTTGTTTCAATTTTGCCTTTATTAAAATTAAGATCAGCTAAACTTTGAATGTAATTTATTTAAACAACCACCAGATGGCAATATATTCATTCATTTTTCCATATGCACTTGGTTCCCTAAGTATTTTCACCACTTTAAAATTAGAGTAAATGATGCATTTTAAAATGTTTTTAATATATTTAAACCATGTCAACTTAGTTCATATTTATATAAGAAAAAGACTTTTAATATTGTGTTTAATACAGTATTTATATACAAAAATATTCACACACGAGCATCCATACCATACAAGGAAGGGTAAATGAAAATAAGGTGGGGTGTATTTAAATAATGGGATTTTAAACATTATATATATTGGTTATTTAAATGTGGAGAATGTATTTTTATTGGTTTTAGCTAATTGAAGTTAGCATAAATATGAGAAACACATGATTGCACTGGCCATCTGATGAAGTCTAAGTCAACAGGATGAAAACGCATTGTTATAAGCTAAGTCATTTATGTTCAATTGTTTTTGTGTTCGTTTTTTCTGGCTTGAATAAATTTATTGAAACTGATTGGTTGTGGATCTCCGCTTCGTTGCTCAGCACATTTTCTTTGGATTATTAGTCGTACTTGGTGCTGCTCTACTACTTTTTTGGTTTCTTGGTGATTTTAAGTGGAACGGAGATGGAGAGACCATTACTTCCTGAACTAAGAGGGCAGGACGATTTAGGTCAATCCTGTAAGCTGATTGGGCAGCTTACCGAACTGATTGACTTACTAACACCGCTTAGCCACTCACTGGTGAGAATTCATGGCAACCTAAACACTCAATGTTCCTCAGGAATGGAAGGGTTTGTGAGTCAAAAAGACAGTGTTAACTGAAGGCAAAGGGAGCTTATTGGTGGTTCGAAGGACACTGGCGACCCAGCCGAAGACAATGGAGGAACTTTTAATGCTTTATCCACACCAAGCATCTTTAAAACAAATGAAAAAGGAGGTGAGGCCACAAGAAGTTTGAACATTGAACCGGGACAGAAGTCACCTTTGCATATGCCAAATGTTTCAGGTACTGTGAACAACACTAATGCTAAAGAAACAAAAGATTGCCTAAAGACTAAAGTTAACTTTAAACTAGATGGTAATGGTAATAGGCAACCAGTTATTAATGATTCCTACCATACAAAGTTGGACAAATTAGCTAAACTGATGAACAAATACAGGACACTGAATATAGAAAACGAATATTTAGAGGAATGCATATCTAGGGAAATAGTCCCAAAGGGACTACGTGTCTGGAAATTTCCTAATAATGTTATTATTGGTTCTGTTTTTCATAAAGAACTTATTGATGTTTTTAACAAATGTGGATTAGATGTTTTAAGACTCATTATTAGAGAAAATGTAAGATGTCAAGAATTTATCCAGAACGACATAGAAGAATTGGACCATTGCATTAAAGATTATTTGGTTTTTACTACTCAAGAAGAAAAAAATAAGTATTTTAACATTAGAAAGGACAGTGATTATAAATGTGAGGAAGTGGTGAACAGAAAACTGAAGAAATTAGAAAGAGACATTAAGGAATATGATAGTAACACTAGCTACCCCAAACCCCCATATGGAAATCACAAACAAATTAATGAAAATAGGCAGAGTTATGAAATATAATTCACAACACCAGCTATTCAGCTCGACCTGGAAACAGAGCCCGAATACAGGATACAACAACTGCCAGTTCACCAAAAAACGAATTTATTGTCTGAAAAGTCTCTAGCGCCTCGGCTCACCAAAGCCTTCAAGGAGTAAATAACAGTACATCTCTATTCATATTTATATACACACCCATTAATTCATTATACAATTAAGAATTCATTAATCAATTAAAAAAATCTATTATCATTTAAAAAGGCATGTTCATATTACACACTTCCAACAACAGTCAACATTTAGTCCCCTTGGTATTAATGTTTGATATTTTAAAATAAAAATTAATTCTTTTTTTAAAAGTAGATTTTTTATTTTTTCCTCACTAGCTTCATTACTATTAATCTCTTCTAATATAGACACCTTAAAACTAGTAACATCAGAATTGTGAAATCTCACAAAATGTTGAGCCAAAGGGCTCTCTAACTTATTATTCTTAATGTCTCTCAGGTGCTCCATTATTCTCACTTTAAGCATTCTTTTAGTCTGTCCTATGTAGAATTTTGTACATCCACATTTAATAATGTAAATAACTTGTTTAGTAACACAACTGAAAGAACCTGTGGATTTGAAACTTATTCCATTAATATAGGGAAAGACATTTTTCACATGAGCACAAACTTTACATTTCCCACACGGTGTAGTACCTACACTTCTTATTGTTCTAACTATCTCTTGAGTGGGTAATTCAAATTTAGTATGTACTACCATGTCTCTTATATTTCTTCCCCTTCTATAACTAAATATTAATTTTTTATTTGTCATCTCACTTAATTCTTCATAATTTTGCAAAAATCTCCAAAAATATAATATACATTCCTTAATGTCATTACTACAGATATTGTATGTAGATACCATAAAAATATTATCCACCTCTCCATGTTCTCTATTATACTTTTTATCTCTTTTCCTTTGTGCTCGAAACCTACTACTATATCTGTTACAAAATATTTCATCTCTACTTTTTTTTAATACTTGCATATTATACTTTCTATTCTTGAACATTTCCATTGTATTATTAACTTCATTTAAAAATTCTTCATCACTATTACATATTCTGGAGATCCTTAAGAATTCACTATATGGTATTGCTTCTATAATGTGATTCGGATGGCAACAAGTGCCCATCAAAAATTGATTAATAGAATCAAACTTTCTATGTATGCTAGTGATTATATGCTCTCCTACAATTCCCTTTAAATTTATATCTAAAAAGGAGACATTGTCTCCACATTGTATTCCATCAAAATGAATATCAAACCTATTCTTTTGTATATCTTCTATAAAATTTTCAATCTCATGTTTACCTCCTTTACACAAGAAAATCAAATCGTCTATAAATCTAAAATAGTGTGTAACATATTTTTTCACAAAATCATGTGTATAAATACACTCAAATTCCATCAGGCCCATAAAAATATTAGCATACATGGGTGCAAATGCTGCACCCATGGCTGTACCCTGTATTTGGTGATAAGTTCTATTGCTGAAATTAAAATAATTATTTTCCAAACAAAATTTTACTAACTCTAACACATAAGTTAGCATAAATATGAGAAACACATGATTGCACTGGTCATCTGATGTAGTCTAATTTAACAGGATGAAAATGCGTTGTTATAAACTAAGGCGTTTATGTTCAACTGTTTTTGTGTTTGTTTTTTCTGGCTTGAATAAATTTATTGAAACTGATTGGTTGTGGATCTCCGCTTTGTTGCTCAGCACATTTTCTTTGGATTATCTTCCAATCTGATAGAACTGTAAAAAAAAAAAAGGTGGTGGCGTGGCCATACTCTACTCAACCTTAACCTCTCACCATACCCTTCCCCATTTCCTGACTTCTTTCCAGCTGAAATTATCATCCTTAACTGCCATATGAATCCCCACAAAAAACTTGCAATTGCCTCTATCTACCTTCCTCCTGGTAACAATCTGCCCATTCTTGAAAACATCCTATCCTGGTTCTCCCACAACATACCATATGATACACATATCCTTGGTGATGTCAACATTAATTGGTCCAAACTCACAACTGACTCTCCCCAACTCTGTATCCAACTACACGGCTTCCACCAACTTATAACATCTTCCACTCACTTCCATAAAAATTCTACTTCCAGCTCCATCATAGACTGGATCCTTACCAATTCCCCCCACCAGTACCACAATCCCACCACCTTACCTGACTCCTTCAGTGATCATCTCCCTGCCACCATCTTAAGACACTACTCCCATATTCCTAAACCCCACCTTATCAAGGACTGTTGAAAACTATCAACTTTCAGTTGATCCCAATTTAACTCCATTCTCCACAACATACATTGGTCCATCCTAAAACACGCCCCCCCTAAACGATGCTGTAAGCACTTTCAATAGCATCTTCATGAATACTCTAAATTCCTTAGCTCCCTCTGGGAAGATCAGAGTAAAATCAAACCATGCTCCCTGGCTCTCCAAAGAGACTAGGTCCCTTATGATACAAATAGATCATGCTTGGAAAACCTGGACTAAAACTAAACAACCATCTTTTCTTCAAAAATACAGGCAACTGAGGAACCTTGGGAAAAAAGCATACAACTAATGACAAAAAGTTATACTACATCTCTGCTCATCTTAACAACAAATCCATTCCTCAAAATTTTTGGTCATCTCTCAACAACATCCTCTATCCTGGAAAGCCTTCTAATCACTCCCCATACCCTAACTCTTCCTCTCAGGAAACAGCTACTCTCCTGAATAAACACTTTATCGCTTCCATCCAAAATCTGGTAACCTCTAAGCCAAACCCTACTTCAGCACCCACCCGTCCAAGTCTCACTAACACAACTTTGTTTTCTTTTGAGAAAGTTCCCATTACTTATGTCAAATCTCTACTACTTAAGTTAAAACCTTGCTCTCCTTCCACTGACAATCTATCTCCTACATTCCTCAAACTTGTTACTGACTCAATTGCCTATCCTATATCTATACTAATTAATCGATCTATTCTGGAATCAACTGTCCCCACCTTTTGGAAATCTTTCTTCACTATCCTCTTCATAAAGGTGGAAACTCCACTGACCCCTCAAACTACGGACCCATTGCCATTCTGTCCTACCTCTCCAGGATATTAGAAAAATGTATTCACTCACAGCTTCTCAATCACCTCCTCACACACCACTTACTTACCCCTACCCAACATGGATTTTGTCCTCACCACAGCACCACCACTGCCCTCCTCTCCTTCACTCATATCATTGCAGAGATCCTAGACAACAAAAAACTAATTTCCTGTTTCTTCGTAGATATCTCCAAAGCCTTCAATACTGTCTCTCATCCTCTACTGCTATCCAAACTCACACATTTCCAACTATCCCCCTCCGCACTTGCCTGGTTTAATAGTTAACTATCTGGCAGGGAACAATCTGTCAAATGGCTCTCATCCTCCTCACCTTTCCTTCCCATCTCCACTGGTGTTTCCCAAGGCTCCATCTTGGGACCCCTTTTGTTTAACATCTTCACCAATGATCTTTATACCTCATGCAAAGAATCCTCCCTTATTCAGTATGCGATGACTCCACACTTATATCCATCTCAAATAACATTCCTGAACTACACTCCCTGACACAACAGGCCCTACTATCCACTGAACAATGGCTCTCTCACAACCTATTGATCCTAAATCCCAAAAAGACAAAACTCCTACTTTTCCTTCCCCGTTCTCTTTCTCATCACAAACCTCCTTTTTTATTACATCTTCTAACAATACAACTATCCAACCTGACACCCACACAAAACTCCTGGAGTCATTATCGATGACGAACTAAAGTTCAACATACACATATTCCAATGTATAAAAAAACAAACCAGAAACTAGGTCTGCTATATCGGAACAAAAATTCCTAACCCCTGAATCTAGACTTACCCTGGGCCAGGCACTCCTCCTCCCCTCCCTCTTATACACTGCCCCAGTTCTTACCAATATCCAGGCCTCCACTCTAAACAAACTCCAACAGACTTACCATAAAATAGCCAGATTCATTACTAACTCCCCATACAACTCACACCACTGCATTTCTTTAAACTCTCTTCAATGGTTTGAACTTCCCCAATTTCTGCTATCTTATCAATTTCATATGCTACACTCTATTCTTTATAAACCCTCCTTCTGTCCATCTCTATCTTCCTTAGTCTCCATCTACATCCCATCCTGGACCCTCTGTACTTCTAACCAACAATTACTTGATATCTACCACCCAAAAAGGTCAGTAGGCAAACTACTCTACAAACACTCTCTTGCCCATGCTTGGTACAAGCTTCCCCTTGACTTACTTTCAATCTCCCACACCTCACACTTTAAAAATGAACTAAAAGCTTAATTTCTCATTTCCATAACCTGCCCTTGCCATGACCCTACCTAGTCTTCCTTCCCTTTATGTACCCTCAAAAGGCCCATACCTAGTACACCTATCTCTCCAATGTGTCTACTATGCATTTACACCTATCTCTCCAATGTGTCTACTATGCATTTGCATAGTTTTATACAAACAAAAAAATGTTATTGTTGACCTATTGAACTATATCAGTGTAAAATTGTTACTTAGCTTCTTTTTAATGCAACTTTAACTTTATGCATGTAACCCAATATATGTGAATCTTTTTGCTATATCTGCTATTATATCAGTATTGTTTAAAATTATACTTGTTTAAAATGTACTACTGGAGCTTTTCTCCTTGGGTCTCCACTGAAAATGGGCCACAAGCCCAGTTGGACAAACCCAGTTAACAAATGTCAATAAATAAATAAAATAAATAAATAAAAAAATAATGTGTTCATTTCTGACATATTTTTGTCTTGCTGTCCATGCATGCTTCAGAAATGATCTTGCATTTCCCACACTCTGTAGAAATGGTTTATTAGTTTATTTGAAATGCCAGTAGTTTATTTATTTAACATTTGTTTTCTGGGAAAGTCCAACTTGGAACAAAGCCAATTTTCAGTGGAGGCCTAGGGAGAAATGCTTTAGGTGCATGTCTTTGTAGCATGGGAGCAAACCCACACGAATGCAGGGAGGACATGTAGACTCTGCACAGAAGGCACCTAGGCCAATAATCAAATTGGAGAACCTCTTGATGTGAGGTGACAATGCAGCTGCAACACCACTGCACCATCTATCATTAGTTCAACATGTACATTGGCATTCTAATGTCTGAAACATGCAAATGAAAAATATGTTGTTAGTTGGGAACCACTGGTGTTACATAGTCAACATTATTCTAAAACAGGCAAGCTAAATGCCTTTTTTATTCTGATGTTATCTTTCATTTCATTCTGGTATATTTGCATTATGTTGTTTACAATATCATTAATAATACCTGTTATGTGAATGAAAAGGTCACATACTCAGATCTAAGCTGAAATGTCACCCCTGTAAATGGGCACTTTTACCTAAAGGATCATACCAAAGGGACAATGCAAATTATACCGTTTTTCAAAATCATTTATGATCAAAATGCTACTAAAACTAACTTAAAAAAAATCATTAACCTTTTTTTCTATTTGCTTCTATTTATCACATTCATTATGCTGATATTTTGTTTAAAAATGTGCATAACCTGCATGTCCATTGTTGTCTTTTACCAACCCAAGAACATAAGCTGAAATACATGTACATGTATTCTGTTCAGATCTGTATATTCCCAAGTCCTTGTTTTATTGACTAGCAATGTAAAAAGCCATTTGTATGAGGGTTTCTCTTCTATATTTTTCTTCCTTAAATAATGCTGAAAGAAAGCGTGTATAAAACTGGCAAACAGACTGAAGATGTTACTATAGGCAATCATTCATTTCTGGAAAGCTTGTTTAATTAAAGAGGCACATAAGGTACAGCCATCATTAGGTTAACCATTAGTGAAATAGATTATATCACACTAGGCAGCAAAAAAGCCAATGGCCATCATACAAGACATATTGAAAAAGTATTTCTTGTGCTGATGGGATCATGGCACACTTGCACTTCAGATAAATTCTACTTTTGAGCATTTTATTTTACATGTTTGCATAAAAAATTCTAATACAAATAAATAAGAACTCTTTTAATTGAACTGTTAAAACCAAAACATTATACTGCAGTGGCAACTATTAAAGTATGGCGATTCTGTAATAGATGATGGAAATTTCAAGATGAGCTGATAAAATAACCCTTTCTAATTATGTAGCAAAGGTTTTATCTTTCAAAAGTTTAACAGAATATATGACTTTATATTAATGTTGAACAAATCATTTTTGTTATATCTATAACATTTTCCTGATCTTTCATATACATCCTCATTTACTTTTCCTTGCTATATGGGTTGTATGGGATATCAGATAAATTATTAACTGGACAAATGTAAATTGTATAATATAAATACAATTTAATACCATTTAGCTTAGAATATGTACTTAAATATTTGACTTATATATATATATATATATATATATATATATATATATATATATATATATATATACATATACACACACGTGTGTGTGTGTGTGTGTGTGTTTATTGCAACAAGTATAGTTCTTTTTGTATTTCTAAAAGGCAAATTATATAACTGATTCATAATGAAAGTGACAGAAGCAAACTGTAATGCAGAAAAAACATGGTCCAGGTTAGTACCTAGGGATTACAGTAATTATTTTATGCAAGTAGAAAGAATTTATATTAACAATAATGCAAAAGTAATCAGTTTTAATTTTAGATGTGCTCAGACAATAATTTGCTTACACTGGGGCAAGGACAAAGTCAACCTCAATGTTATGAACTGCTTTAAGGCAGTTAATTTAACATCAGTGGCCTTTTCAGACTAGTAAACATCTTTCTTTTCTTGTATACAGGTGACATGGCAGAGCAGCTTGTCCCAGTTATAAATTGATTTAAATTCCTAAAAGCTTTTGGGCATCCATCTAAGGAAAATATAAATCTGCTATGTCAAAGCTGTGGCATTTCATTAAGAACAACTTTATATTAATGTGACAGGGAAAGGAATGCTGTAAACCAAACTCCAGCCATCCTTGTCAATATAAATGGCTAGCGAGCTTTGTTTTTTCCTGTCATTGCTTCAATGCTGTTTCTTTAACTGTTATCTTCCAGGATATTACAGTCATTGCAAAAATTGCTGTCATTAATTTTTGTGATCCTACTATCTTCTGCAGAATAGACTTCTATGGGTCTTTCACAAGGAATATTAACTCATGGATGTATTTTTTAAGTGACATATGATGCATGGCTCATCCATTGTCTTCCTGTGCTAAGTCACTACTGCAGGCATTTTATCACGATTAATTATCTTTCTAACAGTGTCCTTGAAATAACAGGCAAGTGATTCATTTTCTTTTTAACTTGAATTTACAGAAATGATTGCACATGTAACAGTAAAAGTCCAAGCCATTAAGAATAAAAACACTTTCAAAGATTCCATTCTGTAGGCCTGCAATACTTTTCTTGTTTTTCCATAAATGCAAAGAAATTAGCAGAAATGTTTAAAACAGCAGATTCCTACATTTATATGGACCTTTAGCATGCACTTTTTATCTATTAAACGTAAGGATCTGCATCATGTAATCAAAGGGATGTGTTAATGTAAATAATAAGTTACAATCATAGCTGATTTTTCTTGTTAATGTGATGTAGTGGGAGTTCAAATTCCCTTTTTTCTTATTTATGTATTATCTTTTGCATTTAGTGGTTCCTTCCAGGTATATAGGTACTACTAATGCTACCTACTACATTTCTTCACCATAAGTCTTTGCATATGATGCAAAGACTAACAGTTATAAGTGCTGCTAATATCTGTAATGATGCCCAGAAATAGGCAGCTTGTATTTATTATTTTATCATATTTGTGGTTATCTAATATTAAACATGTTGACCTCATTACTAAGAATCCATGTAAATACAAGTAGAATGATGCTCAGATTATATTACCATTTTAGCACACTCAAATAATTAAACTAATTGAAAATTGTCAGAATTGTTTATTTTAAATAGGTCTTGCTTGTTATGTTGATTAGTTTATTATCTAAATTGAATCTTCAGTTTGACTGTCAGATGGTTTGCTTTCTATGTTTAATCTGCATGTCTTCCCTTTGCCAATATGGGGTTTTGCTGTAACAATTTTTTTGCTTATTTCCAAGTGTTTTTTTATAGTTATTGCTTCATATTCTAGGTCTCCCAAAGAAGCTCCAGTAAAACATAAATGACATTCGTTATCAATACACAATTTAATTTCTTCACAATACTGGATCATTTTATAATTACTTTAGAGTGGTTTAGTTGTTGTAAGCACTCCCTGCAGCCTGAAGATTTGTAACCTTAAATGAATTTAAAAAAAATTAAGCCCTACCTGATGCATTGGCATACAAGCCAGCATTACTTTGATGCTGTAATAAATGGGTGTCCAGGCCTTCACATGAGGTGCTGAATAGATCCCTCCAATATCAAATGTAGTAATGCTGGCTTTAAAGCAAAAGACCTATAGGCATCATTCAGGAAAAATGAATGGCAGGATTTAATTATAATTTTAAGTGTCCACTGTCCACAACTGTCAACACCTTCTGAATGCTCATGGTTAATGACTGCCATTATCATTATTTGTATACTGCAAATATCATTACATACTTCCATCTTCATTACTGAGATAGCTCAAATATCATGCGTAACAATGATTGGTATCTTACACGTACACATCTTATAAATATAAACAGGTCTATATTACCTTATCAAATGATGAAAAGAGTGAACTCTCGTCCATCGAACCAAAAAGGTCGAAACCCCTAAAGAGCGAAGACACGAAACAGCAATTTTTTTCCCGGGGAAAAAAATTGCTGCTCTGCCAAAAAAAATTCAAACACAAAATGAAGTGGGAGGCTTCACCCCCACACCCCCCAAAGCTGGGGGGCTGTGCCCCCCCCCACTTAAATATACCAACTCCGAGATCGCACCATAGTGGAGGAAATGGCAAAATCCTGAAGACAGCCCACCGATTTTTTTTCCCTGGGAAAAAAATCGATGGTCCATGTCTTTGCTGTTTAGAGGTTTCGAGCTTTTCAGATCGATGAAAGAGCATTTGCTCTTTTCATTGTTTGATAAGTTAATATAGACCAAATATAGACAGCACTTTCACAGCAATGTAGTTTTTATGTGAACATAATAAAACATCAGATATAACTCACACTATTTATTCTCAGCTTTACCCTTCCTCATCAGCTCATTTCATTCTGTATCTTACCTACCCATTATTTTCAGATGTTTTCTCTATATTTTATCTACATTCCATTCTTCAAGTAACATCATTCCAATGCCTCTTTGCAAGATAATCTTTGCATCTGCATGCTTGCAATATGCATTATTTTTATATGTCAAAACTACAATTAATATTCAATATATTATCATTCCAAGTGCACAAAAGTTGAATTACTTTGTGTACACTCACTGTTACCTAATTTTCTCTTCAGCAGACATTTTATGCATATATGCACAAGCCCTTTTTTGTCACACCTTTTATGATTCTGCAAGTATTTTTATAGTTATTACATCATATTCCCAAAGAAGCTCTAGTAAAACAAAATGATAAAAATATTGTTTGTATGTTTGCTTCCACACACTGACACATAAGCATTTTTTTTACATCTTGTCTAATGCATTTTACCTAAGGATTTATTAAGAACCCTACCACTTGTGCTAAGAGCCACACTAAAAAGGCCCTGTTTTAGAAATGTAGTGTTTTGTTTGTCATAGGCACATCAGCTGCAATGAGGAAAGAGCTCATTATCAGGTTTACAGGATACACGCACTAGACTTAGTGTTCACGCCCTTGTCCAGTATACTATGTTACACCAGCATAAACCCCATAACAGATATTGTTTAACTAGCAAAGTTCCCTTGGAAGATTGTTTTTTCCCTCCTTTTTAGGCTTTAGTTTGTCCTTTGCTATTCTGTGACATTGTCCATATGTATCTGTCACAATGTCTCAGTGATAGTTTCAAATCCTCCTTTCTGATCTTAGAGGGCATCTATCAACATATGGTCTGTTCATGATGATACAATCATTTTTAATAATACTCACCCTGGATATCTGGGCATGTACTTACTCACTACCAACTCAATGAGCTGCAGTTTTCCTTGTTAAGAAAAAGTGTTTTACAGCACACTTTAGATGAATAGTATAGCATTAAACTTACCAGCTGCTGTCGATTGCTGTTTAATTTGGAGCACTTTAACCTCATGGAAGGACACATTAACTCAAAAGCAGGAAGTCTAAAGTAATCCAAAGCTTCTCTAGTATGTTGGATTTTGAAGTATTGACCAAGGTGGTGGTTGAGATGAAGACGGCTATAACTGCCTTGTAAAAAATAATTGAAACAGCAGTACACTTTCAGTTCTATCCTGGTAGACTCAGTGGATTAAATTTCCAGTGAATGAAAAAGACATTCACTCTTTCCTTAAACAAAATGCTAAGCTGTTACAATAATCTGAAAACCTGGAGAAAACGGGACTTGTCAATAGCATCCATTTATCTGATCTGGAAGAAAGAGTTAAGGAATAAGACATTCCAGGCTTCTTATAATAGTGACTTCCAGACTAGTTGGGCCAGGAAATAGCTTCAAGGATCATTCCTGAAATAACATATTGATTGCTGAAGCCACACCCAGACCAAAATGATTGCCATGTCATCATGTGCTTCTCCTCTTTTCAGTGTAAAAAGGACATAGGAAACTGTCCTGGTCAAAGGGCTACCTCCAGTAGAATAATGGCTAAGTCATACAGCTTGGGCAGAGAGGTTAGTTGTAGTAAGGAATTTATTCTCTTTATGATGTCACATAAACAGAAGAATATCAGATTTTCTCTGACATACTCAGACAAGTATCACTAGCAGTAAGACCAGTTGAATCATGGAAGTGGGTTTGCTGCAACCTGTGTAATATGTCAATGTCTCTGAATATTAGCAGGATTGTGACCCGCGATGTGTATCTTAATCTCTATTGTCAAAGGGATCAGGATCACAGATACATCTAGAAGGGAGTACTGCAGAAGAGACAGGTCATAGTACAATGAAGCAATGGATGTATACTGAAAGCAGAGTATTAGCTGAATGCATTAGGTTGCCATTTCAGTGTCTTAGGGTTCATATGGACAATGAGCCCCAGTTCTTTAAATGAAGTACTACACAGCTATTGATGAGGTAGAAAACTGTATTTGTCTTCATGTTGCAGTGGGGTCTTTGGCCATTTAGATTTGTAACTTTTTTTAATTGCTTTAGCAGACAGTGGTACAGCCCAGACATCCATGATGGTAGCTGAACAATAGCGATATCTTTCTTCTTCTCCCACTCTCTTGACATTTAATCCAAATAGTAAAAAGGTCACACAGACAAACCAATTAGTAAAAACTACAAGAAAATCCTAGCCAAACTAGAATTTGCACTGTGTGATACCATAAACCTCATGTAATAGTGACCCATGAGATATATGCAAATCACCCCTTAAGGACATCAAGTGTTTCAGCTACATGGTTTCTGAATTTCTATAACATTTGCATTTTCTTTTAAGTTTTTACGGATACATTCAGGACAATAATGTCAAACCCAACTATTTATTTATTTATTTATTTATTTATGTATTTATTTATTGACCAGGGAAACTCCATAGGGTCAGAAACCCATTTTCAGTGGAGGCCCGGAGAGAAAAGTTCAGTTTACACTAAAACATTTAACAGATAGATACAATTTACATTATTTAAAAGTTATGATTTTTATACAATTTCAGTAGTTAGGAATAAGCAAAAATAAGTAAAAAATATAAAGTCAGGCTGAGTTTAGGCATTTGATATTCACAGTGGCAATCCATTCATCTTTATACTCTGATAGGAAAGAGACTAAAAACAAAGTTACTTATATTAATATATAAATCATTAATATAACAAATGCATACTAATGAAAGTTAGCTGGTTAAAAATAGTTAGTTAAGAATAAAGTGCAGTTATATAACAGAGGCCTAGGATTAGTTTTAAGGTGGACTTAGATTTGGGCCACAATGACAAGTTTGATTTTGAAGAAAGTGGTGTTTGAAGGTATATTTGAAAGTTTTTAATGAATCAAGCAAAGTAACAGAGGTAGGTAGGTTATTCCATAATTTTGCTATGGAGTAGGAATATAAACTTTGCCCCTCTCTCTTGTTGGGTTTGGACATGTGTAAAAGGTGTTTGTTTGAAGTCCGAAGCATCCTAGAGAGGATGTAGGACTGGAGGATTTGTGAGAGTGTGGGGCAGTTCTCTGAGTGAGCAGTGGTGAGTTGAGTGTACAGCAGGTAATGGGGGAGATTGAGTCACTTTAATGTATCAGTGGCTTGAGAATGGTGTGCGTGGTATGGTAGGTCACAGGCAAATTTAGCAATTTGGTAATAGCATGATTGTAATTTGCTGCTCAGGGATGTGTGCAGGTTTGTGAAATGTGGGAGCCATAAAGGAGGAAAGGGACCAAGACAGCGTTAGCCAATTTTGTTCTTGTGGGAATATGTATATGTAAAGCATACCTAATTTGAAATGTGTTGTTTTATTATATTGAGTATATGTTGTTCAAATCATAGCTTGTCATCTATAGTAATGCCTAGTAATTTTGCAGCATGCACTGTACATCACAGTGTGTGTGTTTTACCTTTAAGAGCCATTCCAGTCAGTGGGCACGTGCATATAAGAATTAAGCATGTGCAAGCAAGAGTGCTATTTTGAGTGAGCAGCCAGAGTGAAAGCATGTATGTATGTAGCAGTCAGTCAGTTTGCTAGTTCATTGTTTAATGTTCCAGTCATATATCCTGATATGATTGTGCATAATAAACTACTTAAATGAACACCCAGCCTCATGGTCTTATTGAATACACAAGATGAGTGACATGCACCACTTCTATTTCAGTTTTGTTTTGGGAGAAAATTTTGAAATCTTGTGGGGGAGGTTTGGATGAATATATCAGTAGCTTGGATTTTTAGGGGTTTAGAAGTAATTGTGCTTCATGCAACCATGTTCCTGTTTATTAAAAAGCATTTTTTGTTATTTTTAGGAGGTGCTGGAAATTATTGGAAGACGATACGATGGTAGAATCATCTGTGTATTGGATAAGTGAGCTCTGAAGGGAGACTGTGTGGAGATTATATATGAATACAATAAAAAGTAAGGGACCCAAAATGCAGCCTTGGGCACCTCCTATTTTATTTACTAGGAAGTCAGACTGATTGTTTTTCCATTTTATAGATTGTTGCCTATTGTCCAGATAATTGGTAAACCAGGTCAGAGTTTGTTTGGAGCATGACAGTGTTGCCAGTTGTTGTATTAATTTAGTATGTGACACTGTGTCGAAAGCTGTGGCTAAGTCTTGTAGGAGTACAGTTGTTAAAAGACCAGTGTCCAAAGCTCTATTCAGTGTCAGTAAAGGAAAATAAGGCTGTGGTTGTACTATGTGCAGGTCAAGAAACATGTTGAGTAGGGGTGAGAAGATTGTTATCAGTGAGGTGTTTTAGAAGTTGAGTGTGAACACGCTTTTCTAGAATTTTGGATAAAGGTGAGAGAATGGAGATTGGTCTATAGTTATTTAAATCAATGCTAAGTCCCCCTTTATGTAATGGGGTAATTATGGATTTTTTCCAGATTTGTGGGACTGTGGCTTCAGAGATAGATTGGTTAATTAGAATGCTGATAGGGTATACAATTGCTTTTGAAATCAGTTTCAAATATTCAGAGGGGAGGTTATCTGTGGAGAAGGAGCATGGTCATAGTTTAGATGGAAGTTTAAAAATCTGAGAGGTTGGCACTCGTTAGAATTGTACAATTTCTGGGAGATTGTTAGTGCTATCTTTACTGAATGAGGGATCCTGGCTAGGTTTAGCTTGATGGCAATTTGGGGTAGTATTCTTATTGCTAGGAGAGCTACTTGTTGCCGGTGGTGGTTCTTTTACAAGTTTAAGGATGCTATCAATGAAGTGAGAATTTAAAATTTGAGCTATTTGTTTTGGGTTTTTGTCAGTGAATGCTGATGGGGTTTTTATGGTTCCTGGGTTAAGGATAGAAGAGAAGCAACTAGCAGTAGACATGCATGTTTTGGCCATCTCATGGCCTCATCAGCACAGCTTAAGTGACATTTTCAGCAATACTTTAGAAATGCAGGCCTGGAGATTCAATAAACTACATGTAGGCTTAGCATAAAGCCTACATGGAATTTACGTTTGCGTGGTAAGTAGCAGTGCTAATTGTATATGCATGCTGCATACCATGTTTAACGTAAACAAATGCAGCTTTGTGGCTAGCAACATTGTTGCTGGCCAGGAAAATGTGTAAAGCAACATGGACACCAGCAGACACGTAAACCTGTTTATTTATGGGCAAAGCAGGTCTGCATGTTTGCGAGAAATGACACAATGATTACCAGGGTTATTAATAAAGCAATGTGTATTGTTCCAGCACACTATATTACAGTGTATACAGTGCAGAGCTGTGTGGAAACCTGTTTCAGGCATACTGAACAAAAGTTGTGTAAATGATCAGTAAGGGCACATAGACTGCATTATAAATAAACAGTCAGGGGAAGTGTGTGTATTGAATAGGAACATGCAGATGAATTGTTGGCATGAACATGGGAAAAACAGGTGAAACATGGTAATGTACAGCAGATGAGGGCATGTCAATGAAGACAGTTCTAGCATGAACACTAATCACATATCAACATGATACAATATAGACTGCACAGTGAATGTATATGCAGAATGTACCATCTGTTAGGATGATTCCACAATGTAAGCAGGATCAACTCAGTCTGGAATGAGATGTTTGACAGGCCATGCTGTTTTTTTTCCAGAGATGGTCTGTACCTGTGTACTCTAGGCTGTCGGACACTGGCAGAGGTGCTTGCATCCCCCATAGTACCTTTTTCAGGCAATGTCAAGGCAACAAAAGTTGAGATGTAAAAAACTGCACTAGAGGCAAACTCAAGGTTCTGCTGCTTGATGCTAGGAGTCTAAACATAAAGCTGCATTGCAGGAAATTGCCATTCTGATAGCTGACAGATTTGGCAAAAACTTCACTCCCTTGGAATCAAAGGCCATACCCCAAAGCATACCTGACAACATCCTCTGCCATGTATTTCTAGAGATCAGGTCATATCTGTACTCTCAAAGGCTGAAAACACGGATTTGTGGTATCAGATAACATCCCAGGTTGTTTACTAAGCAATCTAAAACAGGACCTAGTGGATCCACATATTGCTATCTTTAACCATAGCCTTAGAACTGGCTTTGTTCCAGCAGAGTGGAAAACAGCAACAGTAATCCCACAAAGGGGGGGCATCAGCTGACCCGGGGAACTATAGACTCATCAGTCTAAGCAGTCTCATCTGCAAGGCCATGAAAAGAATCATAATGGATAATATCAACAAGGACATAGGTGACATTCAAACTCTAGATACAAACCAATTTGTTTTTGATAAGGGTGTATCATGCTTACTAAACCTAATAGATTTCTTTGGGAAAATCACCAAAGACCTGGATGAAGGTAAGACAGTGCATACCACTTATCTGGACCTGGCCAAGGCTTTTGACACAATCACACTCGGCTATCACAGAGAAATCTTCCCAGCTGGAGATTAACCCTTGCATCACTAGATGGCTAGAAAATTGGCTCACTGACAGAACACATACCCATAAAGTTGGTGAATCAACCTGTACCAGTAGATTTGTCACCAGTGGCACACCACAAGCATCTTTGCTTGGCCCATTTCTGTTTGGAATCTATTTTTTGAAAGTCCAGACTACAGTAGATGGCCTTTGGTGTAACAAGTTTGTTGCTTGCAAACTGAGTCCACCAATGACATTAACATATTATAGGAGGGGCTAACACAGGCAAACGATTGGTGTCAAAGCCACAGTCTATGACTAAATGCAGAAAAGTGACATTATTATTGCCTTTGGCAAAGTGGAATTCCCCACTAATTACAGTATTGACAACACACACCCCAAGCTCCAACCCAGTAGTGTGAGACCTGGGAATACAGGTAGATAGCAATTTGAACTTCCACCATCAAGTTTCGACAATGGTAAGGAAAGTCTTCTATATTGTGCTCTTCATAAGTAAGGACATTGCATCCAGGTCTGAGGATATTATAACACCACTATACGTGACCCACTACATAACATTAATAAAGAACAGTGCTCCCTATTGCATGTACCTCAACAGACGCGTACAGCAACTGGAGAGACCACAGTAGTTTCTCAACAAGAAAATACAGGGCCTCCAAACCATTCCATGTTGCATGTGGATAGGCTGAAAGCCTTGTCACTGTACTCTGTATTATATTTGCTTCTGAGTGATGACTGGCACCTGGTCTACAGGGCAGTCTCTGACCCTGCCCTGATGTAAATGTTGCACATCCGCAAATCTAATGGAACAAGAATCAGTCACTCTAGGGAACTTAACCTAGCCTGTGACATTACCAGGACAGGCTTGTGAGAAAATATATCTCCCAGAGACTGCCGCTCCTTGGGAATAAATTTCTAAATCATGTGAAGCGGAGCTCCTCACTGACCCTATTTAAGCACAACCTAGGCAAATGGATGGGAAACTGCAAATTCACATAAAGCACAGGTCAACTGTAGTTTAGTTCTATTAAACATTTTGACCGTAATTCAACAAAAGAAAATGAATAAATAGAAAACGCTCACTTTATTGACAGAAATAAAGCTTTCGGGGAATAACCCTTCCTCAGTATTCAAATATTATAATAAAATCCACCATTTTTATATAAAATATCACATGACACAGCCACTGATGAAATTATAGAAACAATTAACATTAAAACATGTATATGCACGTATATATGCAAAAAACATTCCTATACAATTTTATAAAATCACATAAATATTCATCTTAAATATATAAAAAAACATAATTTCTATTGTTTTTGTCTAGCTGTTAGTACAGGTTTAATAGTTACCGTGTTATTAAGCCCAGGTGCCCTGTCCACTTCAAGGCTAATAATCCTTTTATACTCAGATATTTCTAACTTATTTATGTCTCCCTGTCTTAAACTTTTATATACCACCTCCAGAACTTTAAATTTAAAGTTATGCAACACCCCATTATCAATTTTATGTTTAGCTAAAGCATTGGACATAGCACCTCTCCTTATCTCGGACTTGTGTTCAATTATACAATCTTCAAGTTGCCTTAAGCACTTTCCCAAGTAAAATCCGTCACACTGTACACATGTTGCTAAGTACACAATTGTTGTCAAATTCCATGTAGCTTGGTACTTCAACTCATACATGATTTTGTTTACTAGGTGTTTAAAAAACTGCTTATTACAGATATCGATACAACAACTACAATTAAGACAAGGGGTTGTAGCAAAATTATGCATCACTGGACTCATTAAATTCACTTCACAATCTTTGTAACATAATTGTCGTTTGAGGTTATTTCTATTTTTATAGGAAAATCGAGATATATTACCCAATATTGTAGCCAACTCAGATAGAGATGTTAGTATTCGCCATTTCTTCCGAATTATTGCCTCCACTTATTTTGTCATATAGTTATAGGTTGTAACATATCTCAGAGTGGAGGTGGAATTAATCACCTCATCTTCATTCAAAATACATTCACCAAAATATGGAGGTGCCACAGAATTTCTATTCTTTAATGTTATTTCTTATTTTTAAAACGTGTTCACTATCATAGCCTCTATTTTTAAATTCTTTGCATAAAACCTCCATCTGTTCTTCACACCTTACCAAATCAGTATTTAACCTACTAACCCTTAGTAGTTGACTCTTAACAGTTCCTCCAAATACATGTTTAGCATGCATACTTTTAGCATGCATGTATCTATTCACTTGTACATCCTTTCTATGGACACAAGTTTTCAATACCACACATTCCTTATACAGTTCAACATCTAAATATGAGATTTTGCTATAAGAAAAATCCATAGTGAATTTCAAAAAACTTGTAGTGTTATTTAAGAATTGTACAAATCTTTTTAGTCGTTGCTCATCACCCTTCCACAACAGGAAACAATCATCTACAAAATGCTGGTAAAAAAGGATGTTTCCTTTAAATGGATTTTCATCATTCATGACATGTTCTTTTTCTCATTGACTCAATACAATATTGGCATACGTGTTAGCCATGGGAGAACCCATGGCTACACCAGCTATTTGTAGGTAGGGCCATCCATTAAAAAGGAAAATATTCTTGTCTAAGACAATTTCTATTATACTACAAAGGGTCTCTATTTCTTTCCCCATCATATTTGTATTACTACACAGAAATTCATGAATGGCATTTATCCCATATTCATTCGGTATTACAATGAATAAGGAGCCTATATCTAAAGTCACCAATATAAATTCACATGTTTGATTATCCTTGTACCATGCGTATAACTTCTTTAAAAAATCTCCAGTGTCTTTTATATAACTTGGACATATTGGTAGGTACTTATTCAATATTGTTTGCACATATATTGATAAGGGATCAGTTGCCTACCCTCTTCCTGAGACAATAGGTCTCATGGGTGGTTTAATTAGAGATGTATACAACTTTGGTATTCCGTAAATTACCGGAACAATTGGGCATGATACTGAAAAATAATTAAAGAGCTCAAGTGTAATATCCCCTTGCATTTGCATGTCATAAACAAACATATTTATCTCTGTAATAATCCTCCTCACATCACTAAAAGAAATTACTTTAAAAGTGGCTCTATCTTTCAAAAAGTAATTCATTAATTCAGTATATACAGATTTATCAAATATAACTGTTGCTCCCCCTTTATCAGCTTGCTTAATTACTATGTTTTTATTTTCACATAATTCCTTACAGGCTAAAGACTCAGCATAGGACATATTAAAACATTTCAACTTTTGTTTACCAATTAAAACATTATTGTACAATTGTCTTAATTCCCCTTCACAGACCACACTGAAAGCATTCAGTATCGGACAGTTATTTGGAATGAAAGTGCTCTTTTTTGTAAATGTAAACTATCGTTCATCATTCACCTCTTTAAATAACATTTTTAAGCATATATTTCTGACAGAAATCTTAAGGTCAGTTAAAGCTTCAACAATTGTATCCCTGCCACTAGGAATAAATTGCAGTCCTTCATTTAATAAACTTTCCATTGCAGGTGTAAGCTCAAGGCTTGATAAATCTAAAACAGAACCCTTTGGCTTACCAGTCACTTGCGACCCTGCTTGTTCTGGGGTAGCGGACTGTCATTCTTTCTTTTGCTGATGTTGAGCTTCTCTGTTGTTGAGAATGCCCTCTTGATTGTGGGTACTTGTTGACTTCCACTTTATCTGGCAATTTTGCTACTATCAGCTGAGTTAGTTTTTAAAAAAACTTCTGCATTCTTACTTTTCGTCGATGTCGACGCCATTTCTGTACCTCCAGTCTCCGTTGATGAGTTTGCCAGATTCAAGGAGGAGCTAGCCCTGCTCACCTGATTGTTATTAGCTTGCTGACCCACCATCTCTATCACTGTACTATCCTCCATATTACGATTGGCCTGTTGCATTGTCTGTATATGCCCATCTCTGTTATGGGTAATATTATTGGTTAAACATTTATTACCATTTTCAAATTGTCTGGTTTTGGAAAAAGTATCTAATTCATCCATTCTATTCACTTTTTTATGTGCTTTAGGATGAAATTTATTAAATATATAAGTTTTTTACCATGAGAAGATGTGGCCCATCCTGAAATCATTAATATCTCATTGCAACTTACGCTGCTTAGTAGCCTGTACCTTGTTATCCAGAGTATTCATTCTGTTTAACATCAGCTTATATAAACCAGCAACACAAAAAATTGGCAGATCCAGTTAGTTCATTCTCCATACGTATGATTTCATCTGAAACTTCTTTCTCTATATTTATAAAGTATTCATTCATCAAGACCATATAGACTCTACTCAGTTTTAAGTTTAACTGTTGCTATGCTTTCAGGAGCTCAGGATATGTGTTCACATATGTTGGCATCTTTAAAATACGCAACCCTCTAGGAAAAAATATTAAATTCCAAATAAGCTGAAAAGCTTAGCCGCTGCCATTGGAGTTTCTTAAATGTTTGTACTTTTCTTTCCAGCTGTATCAGAAGATTGTTGAGAATTACCATCCATCTGGGGAGTGGCTCCCAAATTCACCTCATTGGTAGTCAACACCTGAGACAATAACGGATTACCTGAAAGCATTAGCAGATCTCGTACACATTTCTTTGCAGTTAAGTCCATGTCATTTCTATCATTTGTTAACAGCATATTCTGGGTTGGCTGTGTCATTTTCCACCCAAAGGGATTTAAGAAGCGACCACAGTAGATCCAAACAGTGATTATTACACAAAGCACAGGTCAACTGTAGTTTAGTTCTATTAAATGTTTTGACCGCAATTCAACAAAAGAAAACAAATAAATAGAAAATGCTCACTTTATTGACAGAAATATAGCTTTCAGGAAATAACCCTTCCTCAGTATTCAAATATTATAATAAAATCCACCATTATTATATAAAGTATCACATGACACAGCCACCAATGAAATTATAGAAACAATTAACATTAAAACATGTATATGCACATATATATGCAAAACACATTCCTATACAATTGTATAAAATCACATAAACATTCATCATAAATATATAAAAAAAACATCATTTGTATTGTTTTTGTCTAGCTGTTAGTACAGGTTTAATAGTTACCATGTTATTAAGCCCAGGTGCCCTGTCCGCTTCAAGTCTAATAATCCATTTATACTCGGACATTTCAAACTTATTATTTATGTCTCCCTGTCTTAAACTTTAATATACCACCTCCAGAACTTTAAATTTAAAGTTATGGACACCCCAATATCAATTTAAAAAATACAAATGATGTTTTTTATATATTTAAGATGAATGTTTATGTGATTTTATAAAATTGTATAGGAATGTTTTTGCATATATACGTGCATATACATGTTCTAATGTTAATTGTTTCTATAATTTCATTGGTGGCTGTGTCATGTGGTATTTTATATAAAAATGGTGGATTTTATTATAATATTTGAATACTGAGGAAAGGTTATTTCCCGAAAGCTTTATTTCTGTCAATAAAATGTGCGTTTTCTATTTATTCATTTTCTTTTGTTGAATTACGGTCAAAACGTTTAATACAGTCACCAAGGCCATTGATGAGGGGAAGGTGGTCCACACAGCCTACCTGGACCTCACAAAAGCCTTCGATACAATACCCCACTCGGGCATTATAGATAAGCTCACCAGCTTAAATATAAACCCCTATGTCACTAGATGGGTTGCAAACTGGCTCAAGGACAGAACCCACATGGTTAAAATTGCTGGAGCCATGTCAGACTCCAAACCAGTTACAAGTGGCACTACACAAGGCTCAGTCCTGGGACCTCTCTTGTTCGGTATATATTTCTTGGAGGTATAGGCCAACACGGAAGGACTGTGGCTGACCAAGTTCGCAGATGACTGCAAACTGGGCGCCATAATCGACTCTCCAGCCGACACAAGCATCCTCCAAAAGGGCCTCATAGAAACAGACAACTGATGCCAGAGCCATGGCCTCAAACTAAACGCCAGAAAGTGTATAGTCATCCCCTTTGGCAAAAACAAAGTGCCCACAAATTACCACATAGGTGGTAATCCATTAAGTACAGAAGAAGTAATTAGGGACCTGGGTACCCAAGTTGATAGCAATCTCTCATTTGACAACCACGTGGCCAAAGTGGTTAGAAAAACATTTTATATAGCCCACCTAATCATAAAGGGATTCACATCTAGATCAGGGGAGGTCGTTGTGCCTCTTTACTCATCCCTCATCAGGCCCATAATTGAGTACAATGCCCCTATTGGGATGTACCTTACCAGACACCAGCAGCAACTGGAAAAACCCCAAAAGTACCTCACCAAGAGGATCAAAGGGCTCAACCAGATGCCATATGCTGCCCGGTTAAAGAAACTCCAGCTCTACTCAGTGGCATACTGCCTGCTCAGAGGCGATCTGTGCCTGACGTATAAAGTCATGTCCAACCCGGAATTAATGGACATGCTGCACCTCAGAAAATCCAAATCCCATCGAGCTACGCGCTCGAGAGACTTGAACCTCAGCACTGAAATAAATAGGACATGCTGGAGGGACAGATTCATAACCCAGAGGCTCCCTTCACTCTGGAATAAAATCCCAGTCCAGGTTAGGCAGAGTCCCTCATTGACTCTCTTCAAGAGGAATCTTGATGAGTGGATGGGAGATCGTAGGTTTACCCCGGGTATCACTTCTGTGTCACTGTTAGACAGAGGCACAGTATACTAACCTTGAAAAAGGGCATAGCAAAATTAATTTAAAATGGGTGTCGAAAGCCAAACACACTCTGGCTAGGCTTATAAATGCCCTAGGGCAGATAGCCTAGTATGAACCTATGAACCTATGAACCTATGAACAACTAAACTACAGTTGACCTGTGTTTTGTGTAATAATCGCTGTTTGGATCTACTGTAGTCACTTCTTAAATCCCTTTGGGTTGAAAGTGACACAGCCCTCACAGAATATGCAGCTAACAAATGATAGAAATGATATGGGCTTAACTGGAAAGAAATCTGTATGAGATCTGCTAATGCTTTCAGGTAATCCATTATTGTCTCAGGAGTTGACTACCAATGAGGTGAATTTGGGAGCCGCTTCCCAGACCGATGGTAATCTCTGCAATCTTCTAATACAGCTGGAAGGAAAAGTACAAATATTTAAGAAACTACAATGGCAGCGGCTAAGCTTTTCAGCTTATTTGGAGTTTAAAGTTGTTCCTAGAGGGTTGCGTATTTTAAAGATGCCAGCATATACAAACACATATCCTGAGCTCCTGAAAGCATGGCAACAGTTAAACTTAAAATTAAGTAGAGACTATATGGTCTTGATGAATGAATACTTTATAAATATAGAGAAAGAACTTTCAGATGAAATCATACGTATGAAGAATGAACTAACTGGATCTGCCAATTTTATGAGTGTTGCTGGTTTATATCAGCTGATGTTAAACAGAATAAATACTCTGGATTACAAGATACAGGCTATTAAGCAGCATAAGTTGCAACAAGATATTAATGATTTTAGGATGGGCCACATCTTCTCATGGCCAAAAACTTATATATCTAATAAATTTCATCAGGGCTAGCCCCTCCTTGAATCTGACAAACACATCAATGGAGAATGGAGCTACTGAAATGGTGTCTACATCGAAGAAAAGTAAGAATGCAAAGGTTTTTTTTAAAACTAACTCAGCCAATAGTAGCAAAATTACCAGAGAAAGTGGAAGTCAACAAGCGCCCACAATCAAGAGGGCATTCTCAACAAGGGACGAACTCAACATCGGGCAAAAGAAACAATGACAGTCTGCTACCCCAGAACAAGCAGGGTCGCAAGTGACTGGTAAGCCAAAGAGCTCTGTTTTAAATTTATTAAGCCTTGAGCTTACACCTGCAATGGAAAGTTTATTAAATAAAGGACTACAATTTATTCCTAGTGGCAGGGATACAATTGTTGAAGCATTAACTGACCTTAAGGTTTTTGTCAGAAATATATGCTTAAAAATGTTATTTAAAGAGGTGAATGATGAACGATTGTTTACATTTAAGAAAAAGAGCACTTTCATTCCAAATAACTCTCCGATATCGAATGCTTTCAGTGTGGTCTGTGAAGATGAATTAAGACAATTGTACAATAATGTTTTAATTGGTAAACAAAAGGTGAAATATTTTAATATGTCCTATGCTGAGTCTTGAGCCTGTATAGAATTATGTGAAAATAAAAACATAGTAATTAAACAAGCTGATAAGGGGGGAGCGACAGTTATATTTGATAAATCTGTATATACTGAATTAATGAATTACTTTTTGAAGGATAGAGCCACTTTTAATGAAATTTCTTTTAGTGATGTGAGGAGGATTATTACAGAGATAAATATGTTTGTTTATGACATGCAAACGCAAGGGGACATTACACTTGAGCTCTTTAATTATTTTTCAGTTATCGTGCCCAATTGTTCCGGTAATTTACGGACTACCTAAGTTGCATAAATCTCGAATTAAACCACCCATGAGACCTACTGTCTCAGGAAGAGGGTGGGCAACTGATCCCTTATCAATATATGTGCAAACAATATTGAGTAAGTACCTACCAATATGTCCAAGTTATATAAAAGACACTGGAGATTTTTTTAAAGAAGTTATACGCATGGTACAAGGATAATCAAACATGTGAATTTATATTGGTGACTTTAGATATAGGCTCCTTATTCATTGTAATACCAAATGAATATGGGATAAATGTCATTCATGAATTTCTGTGTAGTAATAGAAATATGATGGGGAAAGAAATAGAGACCCTTTGTAGTATAATAGAAATTGTCTTAGACAAGAATATTTTCCTTTTTAATGGACGGCCCTACCTACAAATAGCTGGTGTAGCCATGGTTCTTCCATGGCTAACACGTATGCCAATATTGTATTGAGTCAATGAGAAAAAGAACATGTCATGAATGATGAAAATCCATTTAAAGGAAACATCCTTTTTTACCAGCATTTTGCAGATGATTGTTTCCTGTTGTGGAAGGGTGATGAGCAACGACTAAAAAGATTTGTACAATTCTTAAATAACACTACAAGTTTTTTGAAATTCACTATGGATTTTTCTTATAGCAAAATCTCATATTTAGATGTTGAACTGTATAAGGAATGTGTGGTATTGAAAACTTGTGTCCATAGAAAGGATGCACAAGTGAATAGATACATGCATGCTAAAAGTATGCATGCTAAACATGTATTTGGAGGAATTGTTAAGAGTCAACTAGTAAGGGATAGTAGGTTAAACACTGATTTGGTAAGGTGTGAAGAACAGATGGAGGTTTTATGCAAAGAATTTGAAAATAAAGGCTATGATAGTGAACATGCTTTAAAAATAAGGAATAACATATTAAGGAATAGAAATTCTGTGGCACCTCCATATTTTGATTAATGTATTTTGAATGAAGATGAGGTGATTATTTCTACCTCCACACTAAGATATGTTCCAACCTATAATGATATGACAAAATATGTGGAGGCATTAATTTGAAAGAATTGCCGAATACTAACATCTCTATCTGAGTTAGCTACAATACTGGGTAATATACCTCAATTTGCCTATAAAAATAGAAATACCCTCAAAAGACAATTGTTACAGATATTTTGAAGTGAATTTAATGAGTCCAGTGATGCATAATTTTGCTACAACCCCTTGTCTTAATTGTAGTTGTTGTATTGATATCTGTAATAAGCAGTTTTTTAAACACCCATTAAACAAAATAATGTATGAGATGAAGTACCATGTTACATGCAATACGGCAATTGTGTACTTAGCAACATGTCCTCAGTGTGACAGATTTTATGTGGGAAAGTGCTCAAGGCGACTTAAAGATCGTATAATTGAACACAAGTCCGAGATAAGGAGAGGTGCTATGTCCAATGCTTTAGCTAAACATAAAATTGATAATGGCATGTCCCATAACTTTAAATTTAAAGTTCTGGAGGTGGTATATAAAAGTTTAAGACAGGGAGACATAAATAATAAGTTAGAAATGTCTGAGTATAAATGGATTATTAGACTTGAAGCAGACAGGGCACCTGGGCTTAATAACATGGTAACTATTAAACCTGTATTAACAGCTAGACAAAAACAATACAAATGATGGTTTTTATATATTTACGATGAATGTTTATGTGATTTTATAAAATTGTATAGGAATGGTTTTTTGCATATATATGAGGGCTCCCCACTTAAGCACCATGTTCAATAATAGCCTCGCATCAGGCTTTGTGCCCACTGAATGGTGCACAACAACAGTTATCACACTCCACAAAGGGGGAGCCACCACTGATCCTGGGAACTATCAACCTATTAGCCTGACGAGCCTGGTCTGCAAGGCCATGGAACGTATTATCAGGGAACTCATAAACAAAGACATTGGTAATCTCCAAACTCTGGATCCCACCCTTTTCGGGTTTGTGAAAGGCAGATCATGCCTCCTGAACCTGATCAACTTATTTGAGGCAGTCACCAATGCCATAGATGAGGGTAAGGTGGTTCACACAGCCTATCTTGACCTCGCCAAGGCTTTCAACACCATCCCCCATTCTGGAATTATAGCTAAACTCACTAAACTAGGCATAAATCCCTACATCACAAGATGGGTTGCCAACTGGCTCACTGACAGAATGCACACTGTAAAAGTTGCAAACTCCAAATCTGACCTCAAAGCAGTGAC
Source organism: Protopterus annectens (assembly GCF_019279795.1). Taxonomy (NCBI): domain Eukaryota; kingdom Metazoa; phylum Chordata; order Ceratodontiformes; family Protopteridae; genus Protopterus; species Protopterus annectens. Next base: position 1,070,542,453 of record NC_056725.1, read on the forward strand.
AAGTGGAGTACCACAGGGTTCCGTCCTGGGACCTCTCTTGTTTGGTATCTACTTCTCTGAAGTGCAGGCTAACACAGAGGGCCTCTGGCTAATGAGGTTCACAGATTACTGCAAACTAGGAGCCATAGTCAAGTCCCCAAATTATGTGGACATCCTACAGAAGGGCCTCGCTGAGACAGATGCCATGGCCTCAAGTTCAATGCCAAAAAGTGCAGTGTCATCCCCTTTGTTAAAAACTCTGTACCCATGAACTAACACATAGGCAGCAATCTGCTTAACACTGAATGCGTGATAAGAGACCTTCGGACCCAGGTGGACAGTAGTCTCTACTTTGATAGTCACATTGCCACAGTAGTCAAGAAGTCTTCTACGTGGCACACCTCATCATAAAAGGGTTCTCATCCAGAAAAAAGGAGGTCATTGTTCCCCTCTACTCAACATTCATTAGACCCATTATAGAGTACACCACACCTTTTGGAATGTACCTCACAAGACATCTGCAGCAGCTGGAAAGGCCACAGAAGTACCTCACAAAGAGGATTACTGGCCTCAAACAAATGTCTTACACTGACCACCTCAAATAACTCCAGCTTTACTGTGTAGCATATCGCCTACTCCGAGGTGATCTCTGCCTAACATATAAAGCTATGTCAAACCCAGAGCTGTTGGACATGCAACACCTAACGAAATCCCAGTCCCTCTGAGCTACACACTCTAGGGACCTAAACCTTGCCACCACAATAAACAGGACATGCTGGAGGGATAGATTCATGTCCCAGAGACTTCCCATACTCTGGAACAGGCTACCCATCTATGTCAAGCAAAGTTCCTCATTAGCACTCTTCAAGAAAAATCTTGATGAGTGGATGGGAAATAGGAAGTATACCCTGGGGATAACTTCTGTGTCTCTGCACGACAGTGGCACAGGAAAATAACTTTCTTGGGTGGCATAAGCCAGGGAACCTTGTTTGCTAGGCTTATGTAGGCCCTTGGGCCGATAGTCTAGTACCTACCTATGAACCTATAAACCTATGAACAATTCTCAGGGGGCATATTTCTACAGCTGTTATAGAAGGATCTTGTAATGTAATGGCAGCAATGGCCATTAATACATTAGCTCACTTCATAGATTGTAATACCCTCTTGTTGCAATACTGTACATCTGCACCTCAATATAGTATATGTTAATGACAGCAACATTGGCATGTCAAGGGATCATAGGGTCATAGGGCACTGTTAGGTTGATGGCCATTACTATAACATGAAAATAAAAATGCATATATGTATATTATGGAAGATACTAAGACTATTGTGCATATATGCATATTTGTTGGATAGTATTGGATTCTGCTACTGTCCATATGGCAAGTGTGCACCACACCATGACAGAATTAGCAATCACTTGTGCAGTGGTCTGGGGATAGCTTGCATAGGCTCATGGAAGGATTCTGCTTCATAATGTGTGTGTGTATTCATATTTGACATGAGGACATCCTTCACTTCTTTGGAGAAAAAAATGTCATTTGGCCAGAGAACAAAAAGGATTTGTGGGCTATGTGAAAGGTACTCCAAGTGGTAGTGAAATGAAGAGCTATTCCAAAAATCACATAATATTTATTTTATTTATTTATTTATTTAACATTTGTTGACCGGGAATGTCCGACTAGGTTCCACAGATCCTGTTTTCAGCGGAGGCCCGGGGAGCAATGCTCCATAATAACCATAATGTACCATCAACCAGACACACATCAGTACACTGGGCCTGATATGAATATTACACCTGTGTAGGCATAGAACGTGAATGGTATACAATGTCACAGTAGCAACACCATATATGTCTGACTGTAACACTGTCACATTGCAGTATATGGAGTATGATAGCATCATTGCATGTTAAGGAGAACATGTGGGATTGTAGGGCATGGATGTGGAGTCACATCCCTGTGTAAAATTGTCTCATAAGTGATAGTTGTATGTATAGACATACAAGTAGCTTATTGTCTGATTAGAACACCTATATGTGTAGTTAAAGTAGATTGCAAACACACTAGTTAATGTTGCTGCCACAGCACAAGTTTGTCTTGAATACTGTCAGAGTGCATGTTACACATAATCACTGTATGCTACAATGAGATGTTTGAAGGAGTGTTGAACATAGCTGTGAACTCACATATCATTCTAAATCTACCTATTTACAGATCACAGTAGTTAACACAAGTAACAGAGCATGATTCTAGCTTTTAGAGAGAACACTTTATAGCTGATGACATCAGCAAAGTCTAGTGAGAGGAAGATGGTAATAGCAGTATCCCACATGCTAGTGTAAAATGGTCTCTGTAATTTTGAGCAGGTAGACAAGCTCACACACACACACACACACACACACGCACCAGTTAATTGCAGTCAGACTAGAACCCCTACCTATCTAAATACTCCAGTTAGAGACCTCCATATTTAACATAAGTGCCACAGCACAAATTTGATTGCACAGTGTCAGGCAACATTTTATAAATGATGACATCAGCATTGTCTGGTGAGAGGAAGATGGCAATAGCAGTATTCCATATGCTGGTGTAAAATACTCTCTCTAATGTTGAGCAAGTGCCCAAACACACACACACACACACACACACACACACACACACACACACACACACACACACACACACACACACACACACACACACACACTTCAAAATACTGACTTTCAAAATCCCTAAACTCAACATACTGAGACCAAAATCTCTAAAGCTCAAAATACTGAAAACTCAAAATGCTGAGAACTCAGAATACTGAAAACACACAGGATACCAACACTTATTATATTCCAGCACAAGTACATACTGAAACAAATAAGACACAAACCATATTACTCTTCTCCAAGTAGAAACAGGGGGACAACAGCCCTGCAACCCCACCTGCACCCCCCACACTACCCTGCTATTTAAATATATCAACTCTGAGATTTCACTTTAGTGTAGTGAAGTGCAATCTCGGAGTTGATATATTTAAGTAGAAGGGCATGTGGGGGGAGCAGCCCCCCACATGTGGAGTGCATAGGGCTTGACCCCTGCCTATACTTGCAGAAGAGTAATATGTTTCTGTATGTAGTTCTGTAGCAATATAGTTGTATTGCTGTACTGTGTTTTTTTTCGATATTTTGAATTTCAGTATTTTGAGTTTTCAGTATTTTGGGCTTTAGAGATTTTGGTCCCAGAATTTTGAGTTTAGGGATTTTTAAAGTCAGTATTTTGAAGTGGACCCAGACACACACACACAAACACATGCACACACACACACACACACACACACACACACACACACACACACACACACACACACACACATGCACACGCACACACACACACACATGCACACACACACATATGCACACACACACACACACACACACCAGTTGACTGCCATGAGATTAGAACCCCTACCTAAGTACACAGACTAGAGAACTCAGTGCTTAACGCAAGTGCCATGGCACAAGTCTGAGTTTTACAAGGCTGCAGGACATCATCATTGGATGTTTGAGAAAAGATGTTGGGAGGCCTGTCTGAAATGTATAGCTAACCATTTACAACTGTCAAGATATTAAAGTTATGCATG